>NC_077228.1:377012844-377348469 GCF_027887165.1 Monodelphis domestica | reverse complement strand
GGTTTAGAATTTCAATCCTCAAAACAAAAATTAACTCTTTGGAGGGAAGAAGGACTCTCTTCTCACATTTTGGGGCTTGCCTGGGAAAACATTTGTTTAGGGAGCGGGTGTTCCCACAGCAAGATGCCAATCCCCATTTTGTCCTGAGAAGAGGGCTGAGATTGGCCAAAGTGAAGTTATTTGGCCGTAGGCCACGTGACACGTCAATGGCAGTTGCTGGGAAGACAGTTCCCAAGTTTTCTCGTATCCCTGTTTCAAAGAGGAGAAAAACCAACAGTTGCTTAGGCCAGGCAGTTTCTCCCAATTTTCAATTAGTTGGTGGGCTGGTGTGTTTTCTCTCAATAAGCCATTCATTTCCTGGCTCTGAAAAGGAAAAATCCTTGAGGGAAAATGAGTACCGAAGTGTTATCCTAGATCTTAGACACTAAACCCAGACTAATGTTCTCAAGGGTTCTGTACTTTGTGGGAGATCTCTTTAGTGCTGACATAGGAAGAAGGCCACCCCCACCCAGAGAAGCACACCGCCACCCAAAAGAACTCGGGTTGTTAGATCAGGATCGCTCTAACCGATGGCCTTTGTAGGGACCCAATTATTTCATCTCTTTTAATGACCTCTTCCCATAAGCGACCTGAATCACATTGTTTTTGTAACTCTCACAATGCCTGGTACCACTAGTATTCCATAGAATAAATGGATTGTTTTGTTGTGCATTGTAAAGAATAAGTTACAGGTTCCTTAGGGCAAGGGCTATTGGTCTTTATTTTATCTTGTGTTCCCAGCACCTAGCACAGTGGCTTACCCACAGCAAACACTTAATAAATGCTGGTTAGATTAGTGAGTAAGTGCTCCATCCATGCTTGAACCATTGCTCTGAAATCCCAGCTGGGATTTGTAGGCAAATGGAAGGGAGGGAAGTTAGAGTGAGCTTGGGTGGGAAGGAAAAACACTCTTATCTTCATTTGTTCTCTGCTTCATCTTTCACTGAGGTTTTCTCTCCTGGCTACTTTGCCATCCACTCACTCACTCATCAAAAGCATTTGTAGCAGGGGTTGGGGGTGACAGGCCAGAGAGCTCAGCTGTGTCCCCAGAAGGTGGCTCAGGCATAACTCTGGGACCAGAGCCACATAATAGGGACTAGAATAGAAGAGAGAGAGAGGACTTTATGAACTTTGTATAGAAAAAAATTCATTTGCTAGCTCCCACTCAAATGCACTATCAAGAGCTGAGAGTGCTGTCCAGAGAACTCATTGGCAAACCCAGCAGCTGAGAAGGGCAGAATTACAGAGCAGCTGAAATGACTCTTTTCTTGAGGTAATAAATGTTTGCGACACCTTTAATATCCTCAGAAAAGAAACTACACTCTCTTGGTTGACAAAATATGATTAGAAACCCTATTTGATGTTATAAAGAATACTCAATGCTACCCAGGCAACAATTTCCTTCTTTTCTCTCCCCCTCCCCCAACTCTCTTGTGTTTCTGGCAACTGCCAGAAGGCATCATAAATGAAATTCAGAATAGGCTTAAGCTGAATGAGATATGCCAGCCTTTCTAGAGGTCTTTCTCCATTTCTCGGTTTGTGGAGCCCCACTCCCCAAATCACCGTGCACTTACTTACCCTACAGCCTCTATTTACTTATCTGTATTTTAGTCGATCTCCCCAGCAAAATATAAGCTCTCTGAGGTCAGGGACTGTCACATCCTTCTGTCTTTGGATCTTTAGTGCCTAGCATGCTCTCTGCCTAGCACATACTATAATAAATAAAGGCTTATTGTTTGAATAAGCTGATGAAGGCTGGCATGGTTCCCTTTTGATCAGCCATGTTTATGGCTCTGAAGGAGTGAGGTTTTGGGGTTCCTTTGTTTTCTCTGGTGTAGATGGTGTAGGGGTTCTAGAATTTTCAGGATACATCAGCTGAGATGAGCTACTGAGCAGGAATTTGACAATCAAATATTACTGCATCTTTATCAAACATGGGTTAAATATGACTCAGCTGCCAAGACAGCTTTGATTCCTAAATGTCACGCCACAGTTCTATTTTTATGGTGCTGCAGTCCCAAATCAGCGGGCTGAGAAAGCACTGTCAGATACCTAGTAATATGGCCACTGGCCCTCTTTGCAGGCTACCACTTCAGCTAAGGAGGAAGGTAGCCTTGGGAACTCAGGAGAATGTGGGAGGGGAAATGTTCTTGGGTCTAAGATGCTCACACTCCTAGCAGCTTATTTCATGAGGGGTTTCTGTCAGTATTCATGAGTTATTGCTATGATCACTGGGGTCTATGGGATGTTCAGTTAAGACACTGCTCTTTACCTCTGGCGTGAGGGCTTGTTGAACCCTTTTCAGGGCTGCTTTCCTCTTTTGGTGTCTACCTGCCACCCAGCTCTCACCTGTGGCTCCAAGCAGCTATAGCAGCCACAGCCCAGGTAAACCACCTCGATAGAAGGGCTAAACCAGGGTGAGGGTAACCAACAGGCCTTAAACTCACTGGTGAGTTGGGGGATGTCTATCCCAAGCATGTGAAAACTTCCCTGGGCAGAAGGAGTAGAGGAGGACAATTTATTCCAAAGGCCACAAAGGCAGTGGAAGCAGGTGCTATGGACAATTTAAAGCTTAATCATGCATAGAAGATGTCAAGGTCATCTATTCCATTTCAAGTAGTCACCATTAGTCTTGACTTTTGTCTTGCCACTGGACTTTGATGACTGGAAGAGAGAGGCTGACAATTTTGAGTAACTCTGCCTCACTTAAATCCAATTTATGCAGGGTCCAAAAGACATCATCAATGATGTCATTTTGGTCCTCTTCAAGGATGAAGGACAACAACCAACCAATTATCACTACTACTATTATTTATAGTAATGTTAATACTAATTAGCAGTTGGCGAGATCGCATTATGTATTGGATAGAAGTCCTGCCTATTAATACCCTGGTTTTGTTGAGCATGGGAAAAGTCTTTTAAGTTCTCATTGTGCCAGGAAACTAAGACTCCTTGTAGATCCTCATTGATCCTCAGTTTTCCTCAACTGGGAGTACCCTCCTCAGATGAAATAACAGGTACAGATCTCCCTCCCCAAACCAGCAAAACAATAATTTTAGCACTTAAAAATTTTTAAAGTGCTTTCCTCACAACAACCCCATGAGAGATGAGTTCTGAAAAGTCAGATGCCTTGTCAAGAGTCAAATAGTTTGTAATTTTCTCTTTGCTTTCCTTCAAACTGTACTCATCCCAATAACACTCACATGCTCATACAACTAGTGTAGCAGTCCACCCCTAGCTATGGGCAAGGGAAACAGTTGGTATGTACAGATTGCCTTAGAAGAGAGCATGCTCAGTCTTGAGCATGCTCAGTATTGCACGTGGCTGGGAAAGCCTCTGACCCTTGACCCCCAGCTTCCCCCAGGTTAGGCGGGAACACAGGTTTCTTTGTGCTCACCTGGTTAAGAGAAACCATACCTATACCTTTGTCATTAACCAATGATGATCATCCCTGTGTACTATGTATATTTGCATATAAATAGGGCCCAGCCAGCTCCGCCTCGCTCTCTTCTGCTCTTCCTCCCTTCCAGCCTGCACTGATGCCTGTCCTTGCTGGTTTCTCTATCATCTCTCCGACCTGTGTGGTATTGAATCTGGATCTCTGGACTGGTAAAAGCCTTCGGAAGGGTCCTTTGATCAGAGCTTGGCTGTGGCTCATTGATAATTAATAAAGATTCATTCCTGCCACCTCATATCTCTAATTCGACTCCATCATCCCCCTCGTGGTATCTAAAACTTCTATCCTTTCTCTATCTTCCTACCTTAAAGCTTCTCTCTCCCCTCTGAGGAAGCTTTAACTGGCAATCAGCAAGAGAGGCCAATCTAGGAAGGGAGCAGAGGGATAGTGGGACAGATGGACAGAGAAAGTTAATGTTTATCAAGGTGTCTGAAAATGAAAAAGGAAGAGAAGAGAATTTGCAACATTTGGTAAATTTTAATAGGGAGGGGAAGAGAGAGAGAGAGAGAGAGAGATATTTTACAAGTACACAGGAGAAATATTATATTTAGTTTGTCTAAATTGTTGGTATTTTTAAATGTCATTGAATGTGATAGAGAAGAATTCTTTGATTTCTGCCACAGGAAATACTATGTTCTATCTTTTTTGTTTTTAAACTTACTTTCTGCCTTAGAATCAGTTCTAAGACAAAAGAGGGGCAAGGACTAGGCAATTAGGGTTAAATGACTTGCCCAGCTAAGGCCACACAAGTAGGAAGTGACTGAGACCAAATTTGTACCCAGATCTTTTCAACTGCAGGTCTGGTGCTCTATCCACTGGGCTACCTACCTGCCCAGGCATTCCCTTTTTAAAGCACAGATGAACTGAAAGCATCAACAGCAAAATAACATGAGCAAAAACAAGACAGATTAAATGATGAGTAACTAAATGAAAGAAGCTCAGTGTCTAGCAAATAATGTGTTATATAAATGTGAGCTATCATTATTACTAATGTATCAATTAATCTAGCGTTAATTAAGCACCTTTGTTGTTTAGTCCTTCAGTCACACTCGACTCTCTTTTTCAAACCCTTACCTTACTTATTTTCAAAAACTTACTATGTATTAGTTCTAAGGCAGAAAAGTAGTAAGGACTAGGCAAGGGTGATGGGGTGGGGTGTTAAGTGACTTGCCCAGGGTCACACAGCTAGAAAGTGTCTCACGCCAGATTTGAACTTAGGACCTTCCATCTCCAGGACTGGTGCTCTATCCACTGAGCCACCTAGCTGTCCCCACCAATGCCCAACTCTTTATGACCCTGGAGGCCATACCATCCATGGAATTTTCTTGGCAAAGATCACTGGAGCCATCCTCCATTTCCTTCTCCAGTGGCTTAAGGCAAACAGAGGTTGAGTTACTTGTCACAGAACTAGTGAGTGTCTGAGGCTGAATTTGAATTTAGGTCTTCCTGGCTCCAGACCTAGCCCTCTATACACAGTATCATCTCTGGAGAGGCAAAGACAAAGGTAAAATAATTCCTATCCTTAAGGAGTTCACATTTAAACATTGAGACAACCCAAGTCAAATACCTAACTATTTTTTCTTTAATGAACACAACCCCACAATCTCTCCTTGGAAACTTCTTCAGGGTCTCTCTCATGAACTCCATGCACATCGGTACTAAAATAGCTTCAGCTTCCTGGCTGTCCCTCCACCTTAGGATGCATCTCAAGTCTGCTCTTTCTTCCATATTTGCCTAGACTCTGGTCTCTCCAGTTGCTTATGTGTGTACTTATGCCAGCTTATGTGCTAATGTGCAAGAGCCCTGATCTTGAAGAAGAGCCTTGGAGAAATGAAAATTGAAAGGTGACTAGAGAGTGGGTGCTTTCATGGCCCTTCCTCCCAGTCTGTGGCTGGGGCTCTGCTGTTGTGTCCTTGAGGCTTCACTCTGTAACTGGGGAGCTGATGCCAAGCAGTGCTGAGGTGATGGAATGCTGCCACAATATCTCTGCCTTCTCCACCACCTGCTCCACTGCCCTCCCTCCCTTCCCCAACCATGGCATGCTTGGCTATTGGCAGCGACTTGTGTATATGCATGTGTGTGCGTGTGTACAGGCACATATTTGGGAATTCCCAATATTTTATTCCTCCATCGTCTTCACTTCGACTTCTGCCTAAATGTCTCTCTCCACGCCTGAGGCTTGCTCTTCTTACTTTCCCACTCCCCTTGGGCTCCTTTATCTAGCATATGTGGGATTCCCAGAACTTGCCTTTCCACCTCCTTCTTTTATGCCTTTTCTCTTCATCGGTGTTCCACATGCTGGAAAGACATTCCCTCCTTCCTTTGCCCTCTTACAGTCCTTGAAGGCTGAAGTACAGCCTCCTTCCTAAACCTTTTCCAGATCCCCCTCATAGACTTTCGGTTACAGTTTTTTAATGTCTCGATTTTCCTAACACCTAACACTGGGTCTTGTATATAGCTGGTGCTTAAGCAATGCTCTGTTGAACTGAATTGAATGCAGAAAATGGTTTCAGCTTGTTTTCTGAATGTTCATGGCCAATTAACCAAGAAATGCTGGTCTATTCCCTCTAGTCTATAACTCCCACACTCTAAGTTTCAAAAAGATGCCCAAAGCCAATTGAATTTAGAGCAAGTCATCGCATTGGGAGAATTACTGAGTGTGATTTTTTCTTTTTTTTTTTTCAAAAGGGCAGTTAGGGCTCCCTTGGCTCCAACGCCTGCCACTATTTCAAATCCTCTGGCAAGCCAAACGGAAGAACTTCTATGTCTGGGAAATTTTGCAAGGAAGGTTGGAAGTATTTGTTCACTAGAGTTTGACTCGTGGCCAAGCAGTTCACTCAAAACCAGCCCTCCACAATTATTTACCAAGCAAACCAGTGCAATGAAGCTTGCATACATTTGGGGAAAGAGATGGGAGGCATGGATTATTAGCCGAGTTGTATTTTATTTTAATTTTTTTATTAGCAGATTTCTAAATGATTTTTATAACTAGTGCTTAGAACCTTCTTATGAAATATGTCTCACTAGCAGCCAAGCAAGACATTAAAAAATATATATAACTTGAAAGTCAGATTTTTGGACCTGAATGGCAACCTTGAAACCCTATCTATGTAAAACTAAGATGGATGTGTTCTCTGGGTTCACATAAGAACCATATACCCATTCAGAAGCTGTATAGATTCCCAAAGATCCTCACAGTCTATTGCTGACCAAAAAAAGAGAAATCACATACCTTAAGCAGTTGTTGAAATTCAGCTTTTTTCTTTTTTGATTGCTTAGGAATCAGTTATCCAGCTTATTAATTATCCAGGAGCCTCACTCCTGCTCTTACTCCATTTAATTACTATACTATTTGTCTTCTTCCAAATACTTCACACCTTCATTAAATTCATCCCGTCTTTGCTTCACAAGCCCCTGGAAACCTTCCCCTAACTAAGCCCCAAACCCTTTATCAGCACTCTTTGTTTGTATTCTGTCAACCAGTTTTCAATTTATTTTGAATTCAGTTTATGATTAAAATTTAATGAGCCCCAATCAAATCCCTTTTTTCAAATCAAGATTCTGCAGTCTCATCCTCCACCTTGGCTATAATACTATGAAAGAATACAAGTACAGTCTAATCAGGTCCTCAAAGACCATGGACCATATGCATTATAGCTTCCATAGACTCAAGTTCAATGATTCCCAATTTTTTTCATCCCATAACTCCTCCGGGGCAGCACATGATAGTAAAAAGTCATGAAGACCTGGGTTCCAGTTTTGCCCTTGACAAACCAGTTGCTAATCTATGGACAAGTCACTTAGTTTTTTGTGTTAGGAAACCATCTAGGTGAGGGAACAGATTATACCTGCATAGAGGGCCTACTATGTGTCAGGCACCTTTTAGAAAATTGTTTGATTTGATTCCCACAATAATTCTGCAAGGTAGGTGTTGTTATTATCCCCACTTTACAATTGAGGAAACTGAGGCAAAGAGAGATTGTGACTTGCCCAGGGTTACATAGCTAGTAAATTTCTGAGGTTGATTTTGAGTTTGGGTCTTCTTGAGTACATGTCCAAAGCTCTATCCCCTGAGCCATCCAGCAGCTGCCTCTGAGAAGTAAGTTATAGGAATTGCTGAGATACATTGTTGGAAGGAGTTTGCTCACTGGGGGATGCCCACATAGGTCCAGATCTGCCAAAAAAAACAAAAAACAAAAAAAACCTCTGCAGGCTTATTTAATTCTTCATAGATGCTATCTAATATTCAATCAATTGGCCACTCTTCTAAACTATCTCATTAGTTCCGTACGTTAGATTTCATCAATATGGATAATTTAGTAATCTCAAAATGCTTTCTAATCCTGGGCATCTTTTTTTTCCCACTCGAAACCTTTACCTTCTTAGTATCAATTCTAAGGCAGAAGACCACAAGAACTAGGCAACAGAAGTTTAGTAACTTGTCCAAGGTCACACAGCTAGGAAGTATCTGGGGTCATATTTGAACCCAGGTCCTCCTGATTTCAGCCCTAGCATTCTATCCACTGTGCTACCAATTCCTGGGTACCTTAGGATCCACTCCAGTGTGCTAGGGCCATTTTTCTAGATCTCTAGAGACAACTGAGAGGTACAGTGACTAAAGAGCTAGGCCTGGATTCAAGAAAGACCTAAATTCAAATTCAGCTTCATGTACTAGCTGTATTACTTTGGGCAAGTCACTTAACCTATTTGCTTCAGTTTCCTCAACTACAAAATGGAGATAATAATAGCACCTACCTTGGAGGATTGCTGCTAGAATCAAATGAGATAATATTTGTAAAAAAACAAAAAAACAAACGCCTAGCATGTGCCATGCACATAGTAGGTGCTATATAAATGCTTATTCCCTTCCCCACTTAACTTCTTTCTGCCTCAGTTTCTTAATCTGTAAAATAGAACACCCAGCTTCCAAGGTAATTGTGAAGTTCAAATGAGATAATAATAACATACTTTGCAAACTTTAAAGCACTTTACAAATGCTCTTATCCTGGAACATTGCATGATGCCTGTGAAGCATAGGAATTGTCTAATGGTTATCCCTCACTCTCTCGCTATATAGTCTGCCCCCCTACACACACACACACACACACACACACACACACACACACACACACACACACACACAGAGTAGTAGGTTTTTAGTGTTGCTAATGAAAGTTTGAATGAAAGTTTGCTCATTTTAGAAAATGACTAGATTCCCATCCATGGAATAGATTTTTCACCATTATCTACACTATTCATTTTACCAATGATCTCTTCATTGTCAGTTCTAATGGCTTCTTCTCAGACCTCATCTTTCTTAATTTCTTGGAAACCGTTCACCCTCTTCTTCTGTATACTCGCTCCTCTCTAGGTTTTTGTAGCACTTGGCACCTCTCTCTCTTGGTTCTTCTCTTATCTGTTTGGCTGCTTCTTCTCAGTCTCCCTCTCCAGGCTATGCCCATTAACCAAAGATGTCTCCCATGGCTCTGTCCTGATCCCTTTTCTCTTCTCTCTTTGTACTGTCTTGTCTGGTAATCTCATCAAATCTCCAGAGTTTAACTGTTATCTTAATGCAGATTATTCTCAAATCCATTTGTCTAGCTCTAACCTCTCTTCTGAGCTCCACTCCAGACCCAGATCCCCAACTGCCTCTTACACAAGTCAGGGTGGATGTTCCGTGGCCATCTCAAACTCAACATGTCCAAAACATAATTCATTATCTTCTCCCCACCCAACCTTTGCCACTTTCAGCTTCACCCAGCCTCAACTTCACTGCCACCCTCTATTTCCTACTCATGCTCACCCACATATTTAATACGTTGTCAGATCTTTCTACCTTCACAAAATCTCTTGGATACATCTTCTCTCAATTCACACAGCCAACACCCTGGTTCATACCCTCACACCTCACTCCTGGACTATTGCAAGTCTTTTGGCTGGTCTCCCTGTGTCTTCTTTATCAATTTCTTGTATTGTGGAATGCTAATTAATTTGCAAACAATCAATCAATAAGAATTTATCAAGTACCTACTATAGGCAGCTAGGTGTCACAATTCAAAACTTGCCTCAGACACTTATTAGATGTGTGACCCTAGGCAAGTCACTTAACTCTGCTTGCCTTAGTTTCCTTATCTATAAAATAAGCTGGAGAAGGAAACAGCAAGTTGTTCCAGTATCTTTGCCAAGAATACCCCAAATGGCATCACAAAGAATCAGACATGACTGAAATGATTGTATTGAACTATGATACAGGACCTAAGCTGGACCCTAGATATAAAGACAAAAAGAATGAATTCATCCCTACCTTCAAGAAGCTTATATTCTAATGATACAAATCTGTAGAGGACGGCTCAAACAACAGATAGAAGAAACAGGATTCCAAAATGTCTCATCAGGCTAGAACACTGAAGGAAATCTAATATGATAACATTTGATAGGAATAAAGGTAATCTTACACTTGGGTTTCAAATAAAGAAAAAAACCAAATTCAAGACTGGGGATTCATGATTAGACAGTAGTTTAAAAGATCTAGAGCAGGGAGTGCCAGGCCCTTCCCCCACCCCACTGGCAAGTGCCATGCCACCCCCACTCCCACCATGTGTCATGCCCCTCCCTCCACCGAGTGCTGGGTGTGCCCTGCCTCCCCTTACCTCACACAGGGGAAGGAAGAAGCACTCCCATTGAGCTGCTGGGAAGAGGGATGGATAAAGTGAGGAATAACCTCAGTGAATATAGAGAGGGGGAGGGGAGTAGCCTGAGTGCTCTGCTCCCCTCCAGCTCTGCTGCCTGTGAGCTGTCCACCTTACCCCCTGTGTGCTCCCATTGGCTGCTGGGCAGAGGGGTGGGGCTAAGAAAAAAGTGTCAGGCATAGTGGAGAGGGGGAGGGGAGCAGCTCTGCCCAAGTCCCTCTGCCTTTCCAGTAATGAACTCTGGGGGTGAGGGATAGGGAGGGAGGGTGGCCAAGTGCCCACAGAGAGTGTTCTGTTTGCAATCTTTGGCACCCATGCCATAGGTTCACCATCATTGATATAGAGGATTTAGTGCACTGTTAGCTCAATATAATTCAGCTTGGTGATGTGGCATCCAAGATAGTTAATACAATCTTAAACATCATTAAGAAAGATGCAATTTTTTAAAAATAGCCCTTACCTTCTGTCTTAGTATCAATTATAAGACAGAAGAAAGGTAAGGGCTAGGCAATTAGGGTTAAGTGACTTCCCCAGGGTCTTGAGAGACATCACTTTTAAAGAAAAGGTTAGAGTACCAGTGTAAACTACCATAGTCAGACCATCTCTACAGTAACACACTCAATTTTGTGTGCTACGTTTCAGAATGGACAATGATAAATTAGAGGATATTCAGAGGAGGGTAACTAGGATGATAAGATCCTGGGGATTACATAATATATGAGTTGTCTGAAGGAAACAGAAAACTGTAGACTTGGGAGGAGGGAAGGGGAGGGAGACATGACTTCTCTCTACAAGTATCTGAAGGACTACTATGTGGAAGAGGGATTAGGTTTGAGTTTGTTCTTAGGGTTTTTAACTTCAACAAGGCATTTGGGTGAATTGGTCATTTGCGAATGGACAATTTCCTAAAATAATGCTTTCCTTGTATCACTAACCCTGATCAAAAATCTACAATGGATTCCCATTACCTGTTACATCCAAAATCCTCTGCCTAGCCTTCTTTCTTTCTTTCTTTCTTTCTTTCTTTCTTTCTTTCTTTCTTTCTTTCTTTCTTTCTTTCTTTCTTTCTTTCTTTCTTTCTTTCTTTCTTTCTTTCTTTCTTTCTTTCTTTCTTTCTTTCTTTCTTTCTTTCTTTCTTTCTTTCTTTCTTTCTTTCTTTCTTTCTTTCTTTCTTTCTTTCTTTCTTTCTTTCTTTCTTTCTTTCTTTCTTTCTTTCTTTCTTTCTTTCTTTCTTTCTTTCTTTCTTTCTTTCTTTCTTTCTTTCTTTCTTTCTTCCTTCCTTCCTTCCTTCCTTCCTTCCTTCCTTCCTTCCTTCCTTCCTTCCTTCCTTCCTTTTTAAAATTTTAACCTTTTGACTTTACTGCCTCCAAACTGCTGCTTTCTGTACAGTATGTCCTGGGGTTAGAAGAACAAATCTTAATAAGAGTAAGATTCACTGCTACAGCCAGATAAGATAATATCATTGGAGCTGACTCAGGGTCTCACCATTCCCAGGAATCTGCGAACCACCAGTGAATGAGGCAGAGATTAAGCCACGTCCTTGCACTCCCACCTACCTCCCCCAGCCCAGGGCTTAGTGCCTCCTAATAACCCACTCTGTCTGGCTTTCAAGACACTACTTATTCAGCATGGTGTAGAGCACTTGGGTTCTATAGTCAAGAAGACCAAAGTTCCAGTCCAATCTCAGAGATTCATGAGGTGTGTGATCCTGGGAAAGAAGACGTCTTGGTACTTTGTTTCCCTCATCTGCAAAAGGAGGGGTTAGACTTAATAGCCACTAAGGTCCCTTCCTAATGAACTTTGTTTCCTGCTATTGCCAGTACACACCCTCTGAGTCAGTCAGCCTGGATAACTCACTTTACATTCCCAAAACTACCTTCCAACCCACTCACATCTCAATTGGACCAGAAGTCACCCAATCCAGCTCTGTTTATTCTCACTTTCGGTCATGTTTTTCTATATGTTTTGGAATTCCTTCTCTTTTCCTTTGTGTTTATTAATTTTTCTTTCTTTATTTTTTAAAACCCTTACCATCTCTCTTAGAATTAATACAAGTATCAATTCCAAGGCAAAAGAAGAGTAGGGGCTAGGAAACCAGGGTTAAGGGACTTGCCCAGGATCATACAGTTAGGAAGTGTTTGAGGCCAGATTTGAATCCAGGTCCTACAGACTCCAGGCCTGGAGTCTCTGAGTCTCTATTCTCTGAGTCACCTAGCTGCTTCTATTAATTTTTATTGTAGGATCTGAATTTTTTTCTACACATGGCTATTCCTTCTGTCAATGCAATTTCTCTTCAGTAATGGTCTTTGGAAACTGTTGTGGCCAAAGATTGGCTGTCACCCTATGGTGAGCCTCTTGAGAGGCCTCTTTAGTATCTTGCACCTATTCTGCACATATCTATTTACATACAGCTTGTTTCCCTCATTAGAATTTAAGAGTTCCTTGAGAGGAGGGGATATTTCCATTTTTTCTTTGTATCCCAAGTGTCTGGCACATGTTATTATTTAGTTGTGTCTGACTCTTGATGATCTCATTTTGGGTTTTCTTGGCAAAGATACTGGAGTGGTTTGTTATTTCCTTTTCTAGATCATTTTACAGATGAGGAAACTGAGGCCAATAAGGTTAAGTGATTTGACCAGGATCACACAGCCAGAAAGTGTCTGAGGCAAGATTTGAACTCAGGAAGATGAGTCTTCCAGATTCCAGACCAGGCACTCTATCCATTACACTACCTAGCTACCCCAATGTTTCTAGCACATAGTAAATAATTAATAAAGGCTTGCTCAGGCTTAGAGATAAGAGGTCTTAGGTTTGAATTGGCCTCAGACACTTCTAGGCTGTGTGACCCTGGGCAAGTCACTGATCCCCAATTGCCTAACCCTTGCTGCTCTTCTGCCTTGGAATCTATATTTAGTATCAATTCTAAGATGGGAGGTAAGAATTTTTAAAATTAAATTTTAATTAAAAATGAAAAATAAAGGCTTGATGATTGATTTATTCATTACAAGACTACTGCTCAGACAACAGGCACATAATCTAAGAAATCTGTCTTGGGGTCTGTATTAAAATGCTTCCTCTTTTGAAAGAGCCTACTATGTCTTATGTACCACCAAGGAGAAGCTTCAGTCTTCTCTGTACCATCATGAGACACTGTGGTAGAATTTCCTTTTCATTATATAATTGGTTCTACATTCTAATACTCCACTGTATTTGTGATCTTATTAATATAGCTACTTCCTCCAACAAAGCAGAGAACTCAACCCAGGCTTACCCATTCTCTGTATGATCCATGTTTACATTCTCCTATAAATTCACCTCAGAGGGTCCACCGAGCATGTGAAGGCTCTCCTTTCATACTATATAATATGTAGTATGTACATTTTACATGACATGTACATTCATTACTTCTATTAACTTAAATCTCACATCCTTCTCTCAAGTACTGTCCAGAAGGTAACCCTGAGTTCCATAGGACACCAGCTTTATAGTCTTTGCCTCCTCACTATGATTTGAGTCTCTAGTCTGGACAGCCCATTTCACAGGGAAGCTCATCCTTGCTCACTTGGTTCCTGTCTAGCTCAGCTCAGCTTCTGGACTTTACCTTTTCTCTAGCAGTTTTTGTATTCTGGAATACCTCTTTCCTGCAGCTTGATCCCCCAATTAGTCAGTCCTTAGCCCCCACTGCCATTTCATGAGGAGCCCCGGCCATGCTCACTTTACTCCTCACTGAATTCACTATTCTTCACTGCCTTATCTTGCCCCTGAGATGGTGCCATTTCCTACACTCAGCCTTCTGCTCTCCAGTTCCCTTTTAGGTATTGTCTCATCCCACTAGAATAGAAAATCATTATGCTTAGGAAAATTTTTTTCACATGTATTTGTGTCCTCTGTATTCATCAAAGGACCTGAATATTGTAAGTGATTAATAAATGTTCTTTCTATCAATCAATCATCTATGTATGGACATGTTATCTATTTGAGTAGGTATGTGTTTATGTATCTGATATAGACCAGGAGATACACTATATTTCTGTTGTTCAAAGACTAGCCTAGATAAATCCAGAGAGCTGTTCTTATTGTTATTCAGTCATCCTGTGTGTCCAACTCTTTGTGACCTGATGAACCATAGCATCCAGGCCCTTCTACCCTCCACTCCTGGGCCATCTCCAGTCATTCTGACTTTTGTTTTGCCATTAGACTTTGATGACTCTGGAAGAAAGAGTGAGGCTGATGATTTTATGCAACTCTGCCTCAGTAAAATCCAATTAATGTGCAAGTTAAGACATCATTCATCGTGATGTCACTGACCTTCTTCATTAACAAAGGATGAAAAATAACAACATCTCCCGAAGTCTATCTAAGCTCATGTTTGTTGTTTCCATGGCACCACCTCTCCATCTCATCCTCTATCACCCCCTTCTCCTTTTGGCTTAAATCTTTCCCAACATCAGGTCTTTTCCAGTGAGTTGGGTTTTCCCATTAGGTAGTCAAAGTATTTAAGCTTCAGTCTTTGTCCTTCCAATGAATGGTCTGAATTATTATTTTTTTAAGTATTGATGACTTGATCTCCTTGTTATCCAAGGGACTCTCAAAAATCTTCTCTAGCACCACAATTCAAAAGTATCAAAGTTCAACTCTCCCAGCCATACATTACTACCAAAAAAACACAGCTTTGAATATATGAACACCTGAGAGCAAGGTGATGTCTCTGCTTTCTTGTATGCTATTCAGATTTGTCATAGTTTATGCCTATAGTCACCATCTGCAGTGATCTTTGATCCAGAAAGGCTCATCCCTAAAAAATTGGTCACCACAATTTTTTTCTCCTCAAAATTAATAAAGATGATTTGTTAAGTAGAAAGGTTCTTTAATCGTTAAAGCAGAAATCCTATTGAGGATCAACAGATTTAAAGATGCTATCTGATCCAGTCCTTCTTATGACAGATGAGGATGTGTCCCAGAGAAGTCAGATGACTTTCCCATTACCAACAGCTAGTAAGTGTCCGGGGCTGTATCCAAACCCAAGGATTCTGAATTCACTACTCCACACCCTACACTGCCATGGAGGGCAGGACCACACAATCTAGCACTTTGAAATGTTTCAAGTGTGCTATTTCTGTTTCTCCAGCTTGACTATTATCTTCTTGAAGGTAGGGATCATGCCTTCTAATTCCACTGAGTCCCCTTCAAAAAAGAATACCATTCTGAACAACAGAAAGGGGTCCATAAATACCTGTTGTTTGAGACAGGAGAATACATTTCCCTTCCTAGTTTGAAAGGGTAAAGAGTTATGGGTGGGCACACTGCATACAAGGAGGCAGCTAGGTGGCTCAGTGGATAGAGTGCCAGGTTTGGAGTCACGAAGACCCGAGTTCAAATATATTCCCAGAAACATACTAGCTGTGTGACTCTGAGCAAGTCACTTAATCTTTCATTTGCCTTAATCCACTGGAGAAGAAAATAGCAAATGGCTCTAGAATCTTAGCCAAGGAAATCGCATGGACAGTATAGTCAGACATGATTGAACAAAAACACTGTAGATGATGAAGGATTTGGTTCATGTGTTGGTTAATTTTGCTGAACTATTTTTTTTCTTCTTGTTAAAAGGGATAGCTCTCCTCAAGAGGGAGGGAGGAGGGATATATTAAGAGATGCATGTAAATGAATAAAAGATAGCAATAACATTTGAAAAGAAATTAATATATTCAAAATGATATGCTTTATTATTAACAGTTTCCTTTTCACACAGCTTGCATAAATCAATCAATTCCTTGCTGCAGTAAAGAATTAACAAGGCAACTCTTGGCACCATCAGTAGTCTCGACGGTTCACTTTGAGACCACCTTCAGCATCTGTAAAACTCCAGCAGGTGCCTTTAGCTCAAGTTTAGATTCCACGCAGCTTCCTTCCTGAAATTCTGTGATTCTCTTATGTGAAATAAACCTTTCTCTCTCTTCACTTCTGAGAGGATCTGCCAAGAGAACACAGAATTTGCAGGCCTCCCTCCTCTGTGTTTGAGAAAGCAGCTTACACGCCAGCTACACTTAGAGCTAAATAAGAGCTTAAGGGTCGGCAGTTGTGGTTGAAGAACAGACGATGAAAAGTAATTGTGCAGCAAGGAGTGTTTGACAGCATATTGTCCTCATTCTCCCGACCTGGTTTGATATATCTTTGCCCTCCCACTTAACCATGGGCCCACAGACGCACACGGTAGATTTCAAGACACTTACCCGCTCTTCAGAAAATGGATTTACTCCATGTTCAATCTGGGGGAGCTGAAGGGCATTTTCTATTGTGTATCAAACCTTATAGCTAGAGAAGAATTACTGATGAGGAAGGAAAACAGTGGAAACCGAGGCCGTCATTTTGAAATAGTCTAGTGGGACTTTAACACACTCATTGTTCTCAGTAGACTTAGCTAAACCTTGCAGAGGTGAACTATCTGTTAATAGCAGGGTTGCTTTTACGCTGACGTGCAGGGAGAAGGAGGGGAGGATAGCCAGCCTCGGTATGAGCCCAGGAATGAAACAAAGCAAATTGTGTACAGAGCAAGGTAGCAGCGGTGGAACTAGGAGCTGTGGGAGTCTTTGGGCTGACTTAAAAAGCAGTTGCCATAGACTGGAGATTCTAGTACTGACTGGGTGGAGGAAGAAAAGGGCAAGATCCCAAGGCTTGGGCTGGGAGGAGCTGGGGAGGCCCCAGTTAAGGCTTTGTCTCTGTAAAGCAGTTTAGCTATTTGGCCCCAGATGCAAACATTACCAATTACACATCTGCTGCGGTGTCTGTATTTCACAATAACTCGGGTAGGAAGAAAATATGAAATGGATTGTGTAACATTCCCATTGGACCTGGTACAAGGGCTTAAGTGGACTCAAGGTCAAATAGAAAATCCTGCCCTTGATTGATTGCCCTCTGTGCACCCAGGCTTTTTGTTTTTTCTTTTTTTTTCCAAGCTCTGTCATAAGGGTTTGGAATTACAGTAGGAATTACAGGTCAACAGAAGATTATCAATCACCATTATGTAGAAGAGATTAGATTTATTATGCTTGGCCCCACAGGGCTGAATTAAAAGCCATAAGTGGACATTGCAAAGAGGCTGATTTAGGTTTGACGTCAGGGGAAACTCCTTAACGATTAGTGTTGTCCAAATGTGGGATAGGCTGCCTGGGAAGGCAGATTTCCCCTCAGTAGAGGTCTTTAAGCAAGGCAAGATGGACATATTGTACAGGGAATTCTTATTTAGGTGTGGATTAGTCCAGGCTGACTCTGAGGTTCTTTTCCAACTCTGTGAGTCTGTGTAACTTTTAAATATTTTCATATTCTCTACAGGTGCTAGACCTGGCATAGCTGTGATCTACTAAGTGTCAGACAATATATAGAAAGTTAAGGAACCATGGAATAACCCATGGAGGTGTGCGATCCACCAATCAGAGGGTGGGAATACTTAGGACATTCCAATATTCTTAGGAGAGCTGGATATCACTGGCAATTACTATTTCCAGGACACAAAGCTTAGTACTCTTTCACCTATTACCATGCAATAGTCTCCCACACTGATGCTCTATACCCTTCCCACTGCTAGTCTCCAGCCCATGTCTAAGATCCTAACCTTTCCACTTCCCTCAGGCAATTGTAACTTAGCTGTGATCCCAGCCATCCAGGGTAGCTGCAGAGGTAGCACTCAGAAAAATCCCTTTCCTCCTCCAGAATACTAATACTCCAACCTCAGGATCACCTCCCTCATGTTTACAGCAGCCAGGGCCCCTTGGCAGACTTGACTCTAAGGCAAAGGCAAGGAAGGAAGAGGGCCATCCCTCCTTTATTTTATTTGTTTATTTTTTTTAATCCCTTGCCTTTTGCCTTAGAATTACTACTAAATATTTGGTTCCAAGGCAGAAGAATAGTATGGACTAGGTAATTGGAGTTAAATGACTCACCCAGGGTCATAAAGGTAGATTTTCAATGGGACAAAGTTGTACAAGATAAGCAAAAAACAGATGGATTGTTATTTGCATAGAAACTCTTAGTACCTCCCCAGCCTTTTCCAGTTTTCCTATTTCCATTGAGGTATCACCATCCTTCTAGTTACTTGCTTTTAACCCAGACTTCTCTTTCACTCACCTCCATGCACCCAATTAGTTGCCAAATCTGATTATTTTTTTCCTCTACATCTCTCACATCTATCCAGTTCTTTACTTACACAACCACCAGGCTAATTTGAGCCTCCATCACCTTTCATCTAGACTATTGCATTAATTTTCTAATTGCTACCCTGAGTTAAGCCTCTCTCCTATCTGATCCAGTCTCTACATAACTGCCAGTGATTTTCCAAAGGGCCTATCTGCCCACTCTTGGTCCCCTAATCAGTAAAACCCAGCAGTTTCCGGTGCCTCTAGAATCAAATATAAATTCCTCTCTTTGTCATTTAAAGCCCTTCACAACCTGCACCCAAACCTCCTTTCTAGCCTTATTAAGACATTATTCTCCTTTCAACACTTTTTGGTCCAGCCCAAATGGCCTTTTTGCTCTTCTATGTATCAGACACTCTATCTCCCATCTTAAATGCTTTTGCATTAGCTATCTTGGATGTCTGGAATGCTTTGCCTCCTTTCTTTTGTTTTAAAATTTCTTATTTCTTTCAAGATTCTATTCAAGCATCAGTGTCTACTTTTAGTCTTTCCTTTTCCCTCTTCAAATTTTTTATTAAAATGTTTAATAATTTACACATTTTTGTGTGTTTCACTCTTATCTTTGTATACCTAGCACTTAGTATAGTACCTAGCACATAGTAGGTACATAATGAATGCTTATTGATTAAAAAATAAATGGATATGCCAAATGGATGAAATAACAAATCATTTTGAGAATTTGAGAGATTCATTTGTTTGGTTTCAACATCTACAAACTTAGGTGGATTCTCAAATTTATGAAACTAGTCATAGAAAGAATGAGATGCATCTTTGACAAAAACTATAATGATATTGTATATGTAAATACTTTGTAATCTTTAAGTATCAGCTACGTATTATTGTAAGGAGCTAGGTGGCACAGTGGATAGAATGCCAGGCCTGGAAGCAAGAAGACTCATCTTCCTGAGTTCAAATGTGGTCTCAGGCACTTATTAGCTGTGTCACTTAAATCTATTTTCCTCAGTTCTTCATCTGTAAAATGAGCTAGAGAAGGAAATGGCAACCCCTCCAGGATCTTTGCCAAGAAGACCCCAAATGGGGTCACAAAGAAACGACTGAACAATAACAATGTGATGAGAGCAGATATGCCACCTAGTATATATGTTTTTAAAAATTGTAGAGTTCTATGCTCAAGTTTTGGGGGGAAATAGATATATATCCCTTTGGTAAATGCTATCAAAATAAATATAAAAATAACCCCAAAAGGCTTTATCCCCACTGACCTCTCTCAAAACAGTGCATATACTAACTTTTTTCTCTATGCAGATTCTTTGGTATTATCTTAGTTTAAAAACTGCCAGACTTAAGGATGCTACATGTCTTTTCTCTACAAAAAAAAACAAGAATCTCAAATTTTCTGTATTATGATGATAAGGAGATCTGAGTAGCACACTACATAGTAGACATTTTCACAAAAGTAAACACACTTGATCTTTCCCCTTTGAGATAAAGATGACATTTAATTGTTTAATTGGTACTTCTTGTTTTTTACATCAGCTTCATTTCCCTATAGATCTCTTCTTCCCCTTCCCCATCCAGAAAACAGTCTCTCACAATAAAGAATAGAAAAGAATGAAAGAAAAGTAAAAAGCAGAGTTACAAAAAACTGGCTAGTATATCAATCAATTCCAATCATATGTATAATGTTCTGCATCCATAGTCATGCACTTCTGCAAAGCAGAGGACCTATATTCTCCTATCTCTTCCTTAGGGCCAAGATTCGATATTTAGTTTTGATTTATTACTACAGTTCTTTTCATATACATTGTTATAGTTTATTTTTTTCTTTGTTCTTTTTACTTCATTTTTATCAGTTCATGTCCTCCTATCCCTCCCTATATTCTTCATTCTCATTTCATACAGCATTCCATCACATTAATAGGTTACATTCTATTTAGCTTTCCCCCAACATATGGACATTTACTTTGATTGAAATTCTATCGTGCTACAAGAGTGACACTATAAACATTTTGGTATATATCTGTCCTTTCATTCCACCCCTGACCTCTTTGGGTTCTGTGCCAAGCAGTTGTATTTCTGGAACAAAAGTTATGAACATTATACCTGTTGTCAGCATAATTCCAAACTGCTTTTTTAGAATGATCAGACCATTTCACAGTTCCAACAACAATGTATGAATATGCTTGCCTGTTTCCCTACAGCCAAGTTGACTATTCCTGTCTTTGATCATCTTTGCTTCTCTGCTGGGTATAAGGTGAAACCTCAGAATTGTTTTGACTTGAATTCCTCTTATTACTAGTGATTTAGAGGAGCCTCTTATATGGTTGTTAACGGTTTGCATTTCTTCTTTTGAGTTATTTGCTCCTATCCTTTTGATGTTATATATTTGAGTTAGTTCCCTATATATATTGGATATCAGACAAAGGTGGCTTTTAACAATGAATGAGAAAATAACTACTTTTTTTAAAAAAAGGTGCTTACAAATAAAGCATTTTGAAAACAGATGCTTGTAAATGTTTCCATCATTATGTGATTTTTTTTGTTGCCAAAACTGATTTGTGTCACCTATAAAATAGCTCATATCCTCACGCTTTGAAAATATGGAAACACAATTTTCTAACCTTTTAAAAAATCTTCCAAATAAAGCATTACAGTGGCTTTTCAACCCATTTGTTAAAGATTTACAAATGCAACACTTTGGGATGAATTTTGTTAGAATAACTGATTGTGATAAAGGAATTTTATTTATACTTATTTATAAAGGAATGGAAATTTACTAACCACATTTCAACAAAATCCTTTGCATAACCAGTGGATAGGATTTTTAAAGGAGCTTCATGACTTATGAGTACAGCCATCAATGCAATTTTTCCATATGGAGCACTATATCTTTATCAAGACATCAAAACCCATCCTGAAATAAGCTGAGCTTAGAAACATAGATAAGTATATAATTCATAAGTAAATAAGAATATACATATTGGAGCAATATAGTCAAAAAATCTTTACAAGGTATGTGACCCCCCCCCCCAAATTTGGAGAACACTGCCCAACAGAATAATACACAAAAGCACAGTCCTTGTTGCAAAGAATTTAGTGTTTCAGGGACAGATGAAAAAATTAATAAGCATTGGTAGAGTTTTAACTAGGACTTCTAGTATCTGGGGCAAACTGAGACCTGGCGAAAGAATTTGGACCTTAGGATAGGTGACTCTTTGAGGGCAGAGACACCTCCACCCACCTTATTTGCCCATGAAATCCTAAGGCACCATTGCTTGGGAAGCTGCTAGAGAAGGGAACAGAATAGAGTAGGAGCAGGGAGAAGTTCTCTGGGCTGTGGGAAGGCCTTAGAATCCCATTCCAGTTGGTGTCTTTTAGCGCCAACTATAATTCCCTCTAATATTGGGTAGGATCCTAGGCTTGGGAATTTAACAGAAAGTAAAGAGGGTAGTGTGCCCTGTGAGAGAGGATAGCCTGTCCTATGACAGTCTGGTTCATGTCTCTCCAAACTAGTCCTATCTCCATCTAAATCCCAGAAAGAAAGGGTATGATAGTAGGAAAAGGCAGGTCCAAAGAAGAAGACCCTACGGGTAGTAACCCAGTACCAAATGAGGGCTAGGGTGATTGAATGGTTCAGGGTTAATATAGGAACAGTGAGATTACTACAAAGAGGAAGCCCCAGTCACTCCACCCCAACTGTGGCTATGAACATAGCTTCTATTTACTATTTTAGGACCTAAGGTAGAATAGACAACTTGATGATTGGCAAAAATTAAAACCTTTAAATTCCAAGTCTCATTTTTCAAAATGAAGCATAACATCTTCTTATATTTACCTTAATCTAAATAAGAGTGGGTTTATCCCTCATTACACACTATTTTTCATTATTTTTTCTTTTTGCCAATTATCATTCTTTGAATACTATATTTTCAAATCTGATTTTGAATACTTCAGTCACCTATTCCTCAACCCTTCTTCTTTCTTTTAGCCACTTAATACTTTTTCTCATATAGCTAGGATGTACAGTGGTTAGGATACTGGTCTTCAGAATCAGGAAGACCTGAGTTTGCATTCTGATGCATATGCTTACTAGCTGTATGATCCTGGCAAGCCACTTTACCTCTTTGACTCAGTTTCCTTTTCTGTAAAATGAGGATAATGATAGCACCTATCTCATATGGCTGTTTTGAGATTAAATGAGATAATATATGGAAAGCGCTTTGCAAACCTTAAAGTACCAGACAAATGCTAACTACTGTTATTATTTCCCATTTCCCCCTTTTAGCTACAATTTACTTTCTCCTTTTCTTTCTTCCACTGTTGTTAGACTCATTTGGAGATTATCTGAAATGTGGTAAATTAGGCAGATGTCATGATAGTCAATTTGATTCAACAAAGATTTATGAAGTACCTTTACTTTAATTGCAAGGTGTTGCAATAGGTGTGGGAGATAAAAAGATAAACCACAGCACAATCTTTAGTGACTGTGAGGATACCATCATATAACTTCATATATTCCCAAAATGGGCCAATGATAGCTTGTGAGCTACACAGGAATCTTAACTAAAGCTGATAAATGATTATTTGTTGGTTGATTCATCTCAATGTGCAAGTGCTTTATAAATGATAAACACAAACCCACAGGGAGAAATAGAGCTCAGTTCTATAGCTTTTGTGGTCTTTCTCCCTTTCCCCTCCCATCCACCATCACCCAAAGTACAGAATCCCACCCTGGGTTGCCTAGTTTTCAAGTCAACTTAGTTGTGTAGTATGTCAAGTATTTCTTTCCATCATGGTTTTCTCTGCCAAACTTTCCTTCTCCTACCTTTATTCTTTCCTATTTTACATCATATTCCCTAAGGGTTAGGCTCTGCTTGCTTTCCAAATGGACAATTATCCTATTTTCAAACTCATTTTACTAATATGATAATGGGATAAGACTACAGCAGCTCTTCCAGATCCTTCTTCCATCTTTCATAGCCATGGATATATATATATATATATATTTTTTTTAAAAAGAACCTCTTGACAACAACAAATTATTATTATTTAGTCTTTCAATTTGTAGCAAGGTTTAGATAATGATAATCCCCAGATATAACTTATGTGGGATGGAAGAACACTAGTCAATAATCACACTAACCTCTACTCCTTGACTCAAACCTTAATAATTCTCATCCCAGGTTCCAAGACAATCAAGGAATATGTTCTGATATAGCCTCATAAATTAATAGAAATGCTCCCTCTGTCTTCATGACTTAATTTGCTCTGATTCCCCCTCCCCAGGTCATTAAACCAGAGAAACTACTTTTTCTAATAAGCTCCTCTAGCTACCTCTGTTCCTCTCTCCTCTAGTCTCACTGGCTTAAATAAACATCAGTCATTTCAGATTATATAATTTATTGCAATATTATTTATTGCAAATAAAGACATTTAAAAATTTTAACAATATATCACAATGAGAAAGAGCACAACTAGTCACCTCTAACCATCAATAGCAATTGCTTACTTCTTAGCTCTGGAAACACGGTCCCACTATTCAGCTCTCAGGATAATAGTTTCTCAAGAATTCTCTTTAGGATACCTATTCCACAGCATGTGTTAAATTTAGTTCTCTCAGGAAGGAAAGAAAGGTCTCTTCAGGTTTTTCTCCTTGAAAATTAACTTGCTAAAGTATCTCAACAAAGCAATTCTTTTAAGTCATTTCCCTGTGCACCTTCATATTCTCTTTCTACTTAAGATAATTAACCGTTTCCAGACTACAGGTAAACTCCTTCCCTGTCACCCAAGAGTCTATTCCCTCCTAAAGATATAATAATGGTATATGTAGTATTGGCTGGATGGGCAATATTAAAGCTGGTGTTATATGTTCATAGTTATTTTGAAGCATAATGTTATAGCGACTTGCAAAAGTTACATAAAAGAACATATAAAGACTTCGTGACTTTTTCAAAATAATATTATTAAATTTTAACAAGATTTTTTCCACTTACAAGGTTGTCAATTTCTCATTTTCAAAAATATTGAATGTTCCGTTTAGGAAACAGGTTGGCATAGGTCAGGTTATAAAAAGTTAAATATAAAATTTTTGCTATGCAAACCAATTCAACATAAATGAAAATTTGATGAAAGAAACAGAACTCTTGGTTACCAGAGGAACTTCTTCCTGACTAGAATAAGATACTACATGTGTATAACTCCAAGTTTTTAGGTGTTTGTTTTGTTTTGTTTCCTTCTTCCTTATTGGCTAGCCATGAAAGATAGGCTGCAAGAGTGTGAAGCAGAAAGAAATCACTAGGATGGCCAATTCTACTCTCAAAGGAAGTTTAGGAATCCTGGGAGTAAAGGGACATGGACAACGAAGGTGCTAGCCAGAATAATTTGAGTACTCAGTTTAACAAAAGGCTTTTGGTTCCTTCCTGAAGACCAAAACAAACATTTTCACTAAGCCCAATGAGCAAGTGTCCTAAAGCCCCAACCCACAAAATATTCATGGTATAAATACAGATCAACTGTTTTTGCTCTCAAATAAGTGGAAAATAAAACCAGGGTTAGATTAAGCTGCAATTCCTAACATTTGGAAACTAGTAAGGGAAGGTACTTAAACAAGCTATCGATATTTACTGTATCTTGTTCTATGTTGGGTTGGGGGATTTAGGCTTGCTTTCTTGTTTTGATCTGGTTCCATGATTTCATCAAAATGAGGAACTCCCTCTACCAATGCAGATGGGAAATTGTTTTTCAGTGTATAGTTTTACAATATTGCCTGACAAGTTATGTGACTCGTCTACTGGCACAAAACTACTATGTATCAGAGACTGGACTTGAATCTACATCTTCTTGACCTCTAGGCCAGTTCACTATCTGACAGCACACTGCCTTTGCCTGTTGTATATAGCTAGCCTTTAAAGTTGTATTTTTGTGAAGAAAGTAATATCGAGAGATTGCCTGCTAAAATACATGCATTTCAGTTAACTTGTCCATGCTGGCACTGCTTAATATACCTGGTGGCAGCTGCCTCTATTGAAGTGATTAAGGAGTAATTAAGCAGCTTATATTGGACATATCCTATAAAAAGTTATCAAGACTGTAAATGTCACAATGACCTTTTCTCAATCTTCCTCTCTCTCTTTCTCTCTCCCTCCCTCTCACCTAGAGTTTTCTTTCTTTATGGATTCCAAGCACATGTGAAACACTCCAAACACTGATTGTGCTGTGAGGCTTGATCCACTCAAATTGGAAAATGACTTCAATCACAGGTGAGTCTAGCTGAATTAGTTCACTTACTTTCTAGGTTGAAAATCAGCCCAAGTACATCTGCTCAGAATCCACACATATTATGATTTGGTTACCTAGCTCACACTAGACTAGTTTCACTCTTTTTAGAAACCATATTCTTGGGGGTGGGGAGGAGGCAGCTGGGCAGCTCAGAGGTAAGCCTAGAGAAGGGAGGTCCTAGGTTCAAATCTGACCTTAGACACTTCTCAGCTGTGTGACCCTGGACAAGTCACTTAACCCCCATTGCCTAGCCCTTACCACTCTTCTGCCTTGGAACCAATACACAGTACTGTTTCCTAGACAGAAGGTAAGTGTTAAAAAAAAAAAAGAAACTATATCTTTAAGAATATTCTCTATTCAGTGTCTACGCTGATCCCTTGTTGGGGTGTGGGGGCAATCCTGAGCTCTTAAAACTATGCCAGCAGTCACTAGCTGTGTGACTCTGGGCTTAACGGTTTTGAGACCCCTCAGAAAAATAGGGATATCACAGAGCTGTCGCAAGGATCAAATGATTTATGTAATATGCTTTGTAAATCTGAAGTGTTATCATAATTATTATTGCTATTAGTCTCATTCTTTTATATTAAATGTTCTCTGGACTACTGCACAGGTGTGTTTTAGGGGCAGCTAGGTAGCACAGAAAATAGAGTGCCAGGCCTAGAGATGGGAAGACCTCGGTTCAATTGTGACCTCAGATACTTCCTAGATGTGTGACCCTGACCAAGGCACCTTTTAAACCTATTTGCCTAACCGTTACCTCTCTTCTGCCTTGGAATGATACTTAGTGTTGGTTTTAAGGCAAGCAGGTAAGATTTTTTTTTTAAATGTTTTCTTCATTCAACTTTGATTTCAAGATATCAGGAATACTCTTAATTCATTATCATTATTATTGTTGTTATTACTACCAACGAGCTGGAAAGGTTTCAAGCCTAACAACACAGCTTATCTTTCATCTGAGAACTAGCTTAGCTAAGTAGAGAACATTGGGTGAAATGGTGGAAAATGTATTTGACTTCGAATCAGGAAGTCCTGAGTTTGATTCCTGTCTCAATTTCTTAATAGTAGCTACATGTCCCTGGGCACTTAATATTTTTGTCTTAGTTTTCTCATCTGTAAAATGGGGATAATAATAGCACCTATCCCATGGGATTGGTTCAAATGAGAGAATATATATAAATTTGCAAACCTTAAAATGATATATAAATGAGAAACTTATCACTAAAGGATAAGCCACTAGGTAATAATTAGTTTGGCCACAGTGACTCAGGAAGCTAGTCAACAAAAGAATGACTTTCTCCTTGAGGCATTTCCTAATTCAATAATACTTTGTGCAACTCTGCCTCACTTAAATCCAACTCACATGCAAGTTTGTGATGCCAATAGACCTCTTCAAAATGAAGGACAAACAACAATTTATCAGTTGACTACACTTTGTACAATCCTATGTAAATTATTTGAGGGAGGAAGTGTTTCATTCATGTCTTTGTATCCTCAGTGGCATTAGTCGACACTTTTTTACCTAGAATTAATACTAAGTATCAGTTCTACCACAGAAAAGTGGTAAGAGCTAGGCAATTGGGGTTAAGTGACTTGCCCAGGATCACCTAACTAGGAAATGTCTAAGGCCACATTTGAGGCCAGGATCCCCGCTTCTCCAGGCCTGCCTCACTAGCCACTCTGCGCAACCTAGCTGCCCCTAAAGAGTAGACACTTAATAAATTCTCATTAGTTAATATAAAGATATAGAGAGGCTGATTTCTTTGGGTGGTGCTCTTATTGAAGTATAACACTAAAGTTTAAGCAGATCATTAAAGATGCCTCTTGAAGCTGTATTCAGTGGAGAAATACAAGAAATGTGTCCATTCTGAAATCTTGTGTTTTGTTCTGTTTTTGTTTCAGAAACTAGAATGAACCGAAGCATTCCTGTTGAGGTGGATGAATCTGAGTCCTACCCAATTCAGCTGATAAAACTATTCCCAGAATTTTCCCTGGAAGAGGAATTTGAACCACCTGGTCCAAATGGTGGCAGCACAGCACACCGTGGTTCATGCCCACCTGAAGCCTGCAGCACTCCTCCAACAGACTCTTCCCCCTCCAGTAAGGCCCAAGGAGCCACAAACCACCACCACTGGCTTGTAGAACGTCAGGACAGATGTCTGCGTAAAAAGATACTAGAGGAGTGTGAATACAGCTTCTGGAGGAGACACCCAGATCCCAGGAAAGAATTCCCTTCTAGTTCCTCAGCTGCCAGTGAGTCAGTGGTTGGAGCACTTCCCCCTGAGCATCCGTTTTCATTTATGGAAAAACGAAATCAGCAGCTGGGATCTCAGCTTTCAGCAGCTTCTCCTGACACTGGCCATGACTCAGGCAAATCAGACCAAAGTTTACCTAATGCATCAGCAGACTCCCCTGGCAGGAGCCAAGAGAATGTGCCCAGACAGCAGCCCCCTGGGAACCGAGGGCCATTGGATTTGCCCACGGTAGACACTGGCTATGACTCCCAGCCTCAGGATGTCTTGGGCATCAGGCAGCTGGAAAGGCCCCTGCCCCTGATATCCGGTTGCTACCCCCATGACTTCCCCAGACCTCTCAGGTCCAGAGAGTTTGTCCAGGTTGGACCACAGAGGCACCCACACTGTGCACAGATGCTGCCTCCTGATCCTTTTCCACATGCTCCATGGAACTGTCAGTACCAAGGCCCAGGAGAGCCAGATCACCACGTCCCATGTAAGTCCTACTTTAATTATATCAAACACCCCACACTATCCTGTGCTGCAGCATCCCACCATCACTTCCCTTCATGTTGATTGACCTGGGCCATACAAGATGCCAGGAAAGCATTTGACTTCCTTTATATAGTCTCCATATGCTGGTGGGTTTGGCCATTGTGGTTATGTTTGTTGTTTTGAGTTTTTCCCAAGCCATTTCCACTTAGAACCTCCTTGGATCAGTAACTCAACAAGTATTTCTTGGGGCAGCTAGGTGGCTCAGTGGATAGTGAGCCAGTCCTTAGACTGATCCTGGGTTCAAATCTGAACTGAGATGTTCTAGCTATGTGACCCTGGGCAAGTCATTTAACCCTTAACTGTCTTGCCCTTATCATTCTTCTGACTTTGAATTGATACTTAATATATAATGGAATAATAATTGAAGGGAAGGGTTTAAAAAATCAAGTATTTATTAAGCTCACACTATTTACTGTCCATTGTACAAAGTGCTGAGGATACAAATACAAAAACATATCAGTCCCTGCCCTCAAGGATTGGACATTCGAATGAGGAAGACAACACATATAAGGAAGTGGTGGCCAGAAGAAGGATGTTTTGGTCTCAAAAGTCACATGGATGGTGAATGGAGTCAATAGGGCATTTGCCTTTCAAGTAGAGATGGCACTCTGGAATTAAATATTTTTTAATATGTCAGAGCAAGTTCAGAATTTCAGAGCAAATATTGTTCAGTCCTGTTGAGAGCAAGATCCAGGGTAGGAATGGTAGGAGGAGGGTCATCTATGGAAGCCGTGTAGATGTTAAGATGCCCAAATGGATAGCTGTCATAGTAGATGGCTGGATGGAATATTAAGCATGATCTAGGACCAACTAGATAGAGTAGACTGTGATGAGTTTTTCCTCATTCATTCAGTCCTCAGAAGAAAAGACACAGGAACTCTGTGGCCGCTGCAAAGACAAGAGACTCTTCTGGGATAATATTTACAACTTTATAAGTACATTGTCTGAAGAGCAATGGAGCTGCTGAAGAGATCCTAAGGCTCCTTTAGTAGTATTTTGTCTCTTCTTTTGTACCTTGGCTTTGACCTGGCCTTGGAAAATGGATGAGGTTTTTTGTACTTTTTGTAAAATTTGTCACGTGATAACTGAATGGTATAAATAGAATAAAACTGACTCATTTAAAATTCAAAAAACAAACAACTAACTAACAAGCATTATTGTGCACCGAGCATTATGATAGGTACTGGGGATACAGAAAAAGGTAAAAAGAGTCCCTCCTCTCAAAGGGTTGTATTTAATGAAGGAGATAACATAGACACCAGATCCTTAGAGTGGATAAGAAGTAACTTAGAGGAGATGGCTCTGGCAGTTTAGGGGACTAGGAAAGGTCTTGAGAAGGAGATGGCTTGAACTGAGTATTGAAAGACGCCAGAGATTCTAAGAGATGAAGAGGGACAATTCAACCAGGACAGTTCAGGCTCAGGCCAGAGATCCATAGCTAAAATGATTGAAGTGTGTCAGGGAGGAAGAGGGATGCTGTCCTTTCCTAGAGATTCAACAGAACAAGCACTTATTGACTGTTTTGAGCTGGATCCTAGGGATACAAAGACAAAACCAATAAATGCCTGCTCTCAAGGAGCTTACTCCTTTCCACCGGAAATTTGGTTTAGCTGAAACTTGCCTGAAGCCAGAAGCAAATCTAAACCACACTCCCCTAGTTCATTGGCCAAGAGTCTGGGCTTCTCTCTTTTTGCATTTATATCTAATCAACTTACACACTTCTGGACCACTCCCTAGATTAGAATGATGCTGATGAGTTGGCAGAGCAGGATGTAATTGGTTAAATAAGCCTGTCAGGGCACTGATGAATTCTCTGAAGCATTTCAGAAACAAATGGCTCATGGAAAGCAATTTCATGTGAGAGAGAAGTTGTTTTCCCAACAAGCCCTGACCTGCCTGGCATTTCGTATTTTATAAGTGGCCTTCCCTTTTTGCCTGAATCTTTAGGGAACTTTGATCCTGGCCTTGGGCTGTAATTTTCATCCTCATTCTCAAAACTGTACTCTACTATACCTTCCAGATGTGATCCCTAACTAGCCTGTCTGGTCTTTTATCTCATCAGATTCTCATCACAGCCATTCATCATGGGAAGCTTAGGAGCTCTTTCTTTTCTAAAGAATGCCTCATTGAATTCCAGGCACTGTCCCCTGTTGGTGGAAGGAGGTGACATTTTCACAGAGAAGGGACCAACATAGCCCTTTTTTTTAACCCTTACTATCTGTCTTGGAATTGATGCTAAGTATGGGTTCCAAAACAGAAAAATGGTAAGGACTAGGCAATTGGGATTAAGTAAGTGACTTGACCAGGGTCATGTAGCTAGGAAGTATTTAAGGCTCCCTTTGAACTGAGGATCTTCTGTCTCCAGGCCTGGCTCTCTATCCACTGAGCTAACTATAGCCTTCTTGGATTTTTAAAAGGTTTTTGCTGAGGCCACTGAGATTTAAAAGAAACTACTGTGTTCCTTACTGGACATCAAGGATTAAGAGGTGCTGAAGTTCATGTGACAGAATCCAGGCAGCCTTCAGACTCCCAGAAGGTCACATTAGAGAAAGTGTCATGAGCTGAAAAGTATAACCATAACAATGTCTGAATGTTTTCTCTCCCATGTTTACAATTTGAATTTCTTGTCATCCTTTAAAACCTGGTTCAAACAGCCTTTGTGAAGAAGCACCTTGGTACAAGGAATGGCAAGAGTTCTGGCTCTGTAGGCAGAGGATTTAGGTTCAAGTCCTACCTTTGATATTACCAGTATGAACTTAAACATGTCATTTTAACCTCACTGGGTTCCAATTTCTTCATCTGTAAAATAGGGCACCACAGTGATACAGTGGATAGAGTGCCAGGCCTAGAGTCAGGAAGACTTGCCTTCCTGAGTTCAAATCTGGTTTCAGACAGTTATTAGCTGTGTGACTCTAGGCAAGTCACTTAACCCTCTTTGCCTCAGTTTCCTCATCTGTAAAATGACCTGGGGAAAGAAATGGCAAACCACACCAATTATCTTCACCAAAAAAAACCCAAATGGAGTCTCAGAGAGTTGGACACATCTAAAATGACTGAACAACAACCATAAAATAGGAGTTGGACTAGATGGTTTCTAAGATCTCTTTGAACTCTAGATCTAAAGTGTCACTGATCTATTTGAGGCACATAATGGATACTTAATAAAATGCTTATTTATTGTCTGACTGCTGCAATCCCAACACACACACATGCATATACACACACTTCTCACAGTCTTTTTCTTTGCTCTTTTACATGTAACCACTTAGCTTGTAGAGGATGGCTATCTACATGGGGGTCTTATTACTCCACTAACCTTTCTTTTCTAAACTTTATATCTAGGGGGTAGTTGGGTGGCTCAGTGGCTTGAGAGCCAGACTCAGAGATGAGAGATCCTGAGTTCAAATCTGGTCTCAGACATTTCCTAGCTGTGTGACCCTGGGCAAATCACTTAACCCCTACTGCCTAGCCCTTACCACTCTTCTGCCTTAGAACCAATACCCAGTATTGATCCTAAGATGAAAGGTAAGGGTTTAAAAAATGAATAAAATGAACTTTGTATCTACCCTAAGACTTGGCCTAGAACCTCAATACTGTTGTTGCTATTCAGTCATGTCAGTCATATCTGACTCGTGTCCCCATTTGGAGTTTTCTTGCCAAAGGATCCTGGAGTGGTTTGCCCTTTTCTTCTCCAGCTCATTTTACAGATGAGGACACTGAAGCAAACAGGGTTCAGTGATTTGCCCAGGATGACATACCTAGTATGTGTCTAAGGCTGGATTTGAACTTATGAGGATGAGTCTTCCTGACTTTGGGTCTGGTATTTTATCCACTGCACCATCTAGCTCCCCCTCAATAATAAGGCTTAGTAAGTGTTCAACGAGTTTAGCTGAATGGAAATGGTATCATTTGAGAGGGTCTAAGACAACCTTCCTATAAAGTATCTCAACCTATCACCTCGATGGCCGAGATTGCTCCTTTGGAGTTTTATTGCCAGGTGGTAATCACCCACTTTTGAAATGCAAAAGACCCACTCCCGGAAGTAGTGACCCAGTGAGTCACTACCACCATAACATGAATTAGTTCATTTTCTTCCCTGTGCTGCACCTGAGACATGGCCGAGCACCCTTCACCTGGAAGGTGAAGATAATGATTGATAGCCCGGACAGAGCCTGGGAGGTGTAGGTGGGGCAAAAGACAGACTTCACTCCTGGACCATTCTTGCATATGGCTAGTCTGGCTTTCCAAGGCCATGTAATCTCAGGGGCTAGTCTGTGTCTGCTCAGCACAGCAGAGGAGGCTGGGCATGTTGCTAGGACAGTCTCAGAATATTGCAGAGAGCTCTGGCCCCATGGACTATCCTCCCACTCCCACTCTCACAATTGGAGGCTAAAATCTCAAGGCAGGTGTGTAAATGTCAAATTACTTATACACTGCCAATAAAGCCACTTCAAAAAAAAAACAACATTTGCCTGAAGGGTACTCATGCAGTTAGAAACCAGGGATTTTGATGATTTTAGATTTTCTGATTTAGCCTTTCCAATTTAGAAAAACAGTTCTTATCCCCCTCCCCAGTGAAAGTATAGATTAAATAATGATCCTCTAGCATATATATGGATTATTTTATTATTTTGTAATGAATAGCACAAAATGTTTCATTCCTTTTTGGAAATCTTTGTCAAAAATGATTTCAGATAGGGTAAAACTGGAAAGCAACAAGAGAAGTCCCACCAATCACTCCAAAATATAACAAAATAATGGTGGTGTAAAGTCTGATGATATGATAATATTTAAGGCTTCCACTGATGTAGGACTGAGCTAAGATAGTGAATGTGCAAGAGTTTCTCAGTATGAAAATATAAAACAAAAGAAATCTATAAAACAAAAGTGCTCCACAAATATTACCTTACTTGTGCCCACAATAATTCTATGAAGTATAGGTACTCTTATTGTTCCCATTTTACAGATAAGAAAACTGAGACAGATAGAAACTAAGTCTTTTACCCAGAATCACACAGCTAGGAAGTATCTGAGGTTAGATTTGAACTGACTTCAGATCCAGCATTCTATCTAGTGTTCCAACTACCTATGGATGCTTCATTTTATTACAGGGCTCCAGAATGACTTTGCAAAGGAAAATGAATAAAACAAAAACATTATTATATATATATAGGTGTGTTGCAAGGCTCAAATGAATTAATGAATGAGAAGTACTTAAATATTAAGACTCTCTATACCTGCCTATTATTATTATTATCATCATTTTAAAAACAAAACCCCTACTTTCTGTCTTAGTAACAACTCTAAGACAGAAAGGCAAGGGTTAGACTAGACTACAAGGGATGGGGAAAGATACAGGGTTAAATGACTTGCCCAAAGGTACACACATCAGAGGCTAGATTTGAACCCAGGACTTCCCAACTTTCAGGACTGGTACTCTATCTACTGTGCTACCCATCTGCCCACTATTATTATTACTATTAGCCTCCAGTTACCAGGCCCCTAGTTTGGTGATGACTTCATTCCCTGACCCTTCTATTGTGCTCCCCCTGAACTCAAGTAATGCTGATAGTGCTGATATGTGCTTAACAAGACATATGCACTAATATTTTGAATTTTTAAAAAAAAATTCTTACCTTCTATCTTAGTATCAGTTCTAAGAAAGAAGAACAGCAAGGACTAGGCAATTGAGGTTAAGTGACTTGACCAGGGTCACACAGCTATTAAGTGTCAGAGTCCAAATTTGAACCCAAGTCCTTCTGACTCCAGATCTAGACTACCTAGCTGCCCCACACTTCTAATTTTAATCTGCATTATTCACACTTTCTTAAGTCTAAACAATCGACAAAACAATAAATCAAGCTCTGATGTGTACAAATGGTGGATTTCAGAGGTACAACTACTTTTATTGAACATTTAACTTTGGGTTCTGCCTTGAGGTTAGAGCTGGACACAGTACCTCTTTACCATATCTACATCATTAAATGATGGAACACAAACACGATCAGATAAAATAAACAGGATAGAAGAAATAAATGGAATAGAGCTATCTAGAGTTATGCACAGCTGCTCACAGCTGTGGAAATCCCTACAATAGTTTATATTGGCCATTTTCTATCCTATCCAAACCAAATGCTTGATATCATTTGGGGAAAGAGGAGAGGAGGTCTGACTTGAAAATAACTCTCCATTTTTCTTTCTTTCACACTATTTAATAGGGAAGGCAAATATTGATTATGTAAAACCTTATGCATAACTTTTGGTTTTCAAATTCTAAACTATAATGTGGTAGAATAAAAAGAGAAGGCTTGAGTTCAAGTCCTAGCTCCATCACTTATGAGGCATTTGACAATGTGCAAGCACTTAATTTCTCTGATTTTCATTTTTTTCACCCATAAAATGGGAATAATAGTATTTGAACTATCTGCCTGGCTTACCCAGGATCACATAGATAGTAAATGTTTGAGGCAGGATTTGAACTCAGGTCTTCTTGACTCTAGCCCAATGTTCTATTTAATATGTTATCTAGTAGCCTTGTCTGGAACAGTGAGGTGGCACAGTGGATAAAGCACCTGACCAGGAGTCAGGAAGATCGGAGTTCCAATTTTACCTCAGATACTTACTAACTGTGTGACCCAAGGCAAGTCACACCACCCATCTAGGTTGACAGGCCCTAGGTTAAGACCACTTCCACTAAACCACACATCTTTCTAATTTTCTTCTTCCCTTCCTCCCTTCCTTCCTTCCCTCCTTCCCTCATTCCTTCCTGAGTTTTTCTTTCTTTCTTTCTTTCTTTCTTTCTTTCTTTCTTTCTTTCTTTCTTTCTTTCTTTCTTTCTTTCTTTCTTTCTTTCTTTCTTTCTTTCTTTCTCTCTTTCTCTCTTTCTCTCTTTCTCTCTTTCTCTCTTTCTCTCTTTCTCTCTTTCTCTCTTCTCTCTCTCTCTCTCTCTCTCTCTCTCTCTCTCTCTCTCTCTCTCTCTCTCTCTCTCTCTTTCTTTCTCTCTTTCTCTCTTCTTTAAGACAGAAGGACAAGCTGCTGGACAAACAGAGTTAAGTAATTTGCCCAGGATCACATAGATAGTAAGTGTCTGAGATCACATTTGAATTGAGGTCCTCCTGACACCAGGCCTGGCTCTCTATCCACTGTACACCTAGTTTCCCCTTCCTAATTCTTTCAAACATACCACTGTCCTTCTAGCCATCTAGATTACAACTTCTGCCATCCTCAACTCCTTGTTCTTCCTTCCTCTCTATATATTATTTGCCAACTTCTGTTGACTTTGCCTCTACAGTTTTCACATCTATCCCTATCTCTGTAACATGGCCACACCTTCATTCATTACCTTTCACATGGATTACTGCAATAACCTATTTGGTCTTCCTGCTTCAAGTTCCTCCCCACTGCAGTTCATCCTGCACACAGCTGTCAAAGTGATTTTCCTAAAGTCTACAGGACAGTTCAAATCATTCTCCTATTCAATAAATGCCAATGGCTCCATGTTAATTCTAGAGTAAAATACAAATTCCTCTTTTTGGCACTTAAAGTCCTTCACAACCTGGATTAAAACTAGCTAGTCACAGCTTTCTCTGTCTCTGTCTCTGTCTCTCTCTTTCTCCCGCCCCCCTTTCTCCATCTCCCCTCCTTCCCTCCTTTCCTCCTTCCTTTTCTTTTTGTCTCTGTCTCTCTCTTCTCTTTCCCTGTTAAGTCCTATACTGCTCTTTCTTTTCCTCATTCCCACTAATAATGTGGCCTATTCTTAAAGGGTGGTTGCTCTCAACTTACTGTAATGGTTAATAAGGATGTGATAAATTAACTCTCACTGAAATGTTAGTTCATAATATATTACAATTTAACGTGTTTACATTTTCCCAGGATGCTCTTAAAGACCAAAAAGTCTTTAGGACCCATGAGAATAAACCTCTAATGGTGAAATTCCATGCATGCATGGTGATGAGTCAAAAGGGAATATAGGAGAGAGCTCAGAAAGGAAGAGGCTCAGAAGGAGACTTACCAGTGTCTCAGATAATGACAGGTGGAATCATAGCATAGAAAAACCACGGGACTTTAGCAATCATCTAGTTCAAATCTCATAATTTTAAAGATCAGGTTAATTTCCCAAAGTTACATAGCTAGTTATTGACAGAGCTAGAACTAGAACTCCAGTTTCCTAAATCCCACCTCTGGGATGTAAGTGATTAATGGTTGTTGTTTTCATTTAGTCATGTCTGACTCTTTGTGGACCTCTTTGTTTGTTTGTTTGTTTTTTTTAACAAAGATACTGGTGTAGTTTGCCATTTTCTTCTCCTGTTCATTTTACTTATGGGGAGACTGAGGCAAGTAGGTTTAAATAATTTGCTCAGGATTATACAGCTAGTAAATATCAGGGGCAAGATTTGAATGCCTCAGTTTCCTCATCTGTAAAATGAGCTGAAGGAAATCTGCAAATCACTCTAGTATCTTTGCCAAGAAATCACAAAAAGGGTCATGAAGAGTGTGACTAAAATGACTGAACAAAATCTAAGGATCCTAACCCCACCCAAAGCTATCACATCTAGAGATGAGTCTTCCTGACTTCAGGCCCAGGCCTGAGCCACCATCCTCCCTGTTTATTGGTTAGGTCACTCCTGAATGTGCTAAAGTTCTAGTAATCTGAAGCACTAAAGCAGGGTGTTATTCTTACTTATTCACTGCCTTACTTTTTGCCTGGGAGGTAGAGATGGGAATATTCATGAATAATTTCTACATTCAGAGTCACAGGATTGAGACTGAGTGTTCTCAGTCAATCCATCTAAATGATAATTAAGTTGCAAGGGGCTTCCCTCACTAGTCATCTCTAGTCCAATCTACTTAGAAGCTAAATAAAATCTTGAACATATAGCATTGTTCTCTGAAGCTAAAAGGAATCTTAAAGATTATCTAATCCAACTTCCTCTTTTTACAGAGGAGAAAACTGAGCCTAAGAGGAATGAATTGCCAAGGTCACATTAAAAGTAGTAAGTGCTGGTGCTAAGACTTGAACCTACTATAATATACTCCTCAGTAAATGCACTATACCTTCTTCTGTATGTACATACACTTTAATATTCATGTCCTTGGTGTGAAAGGGCAGATAGAAATAGAAATAGAAGATATAAATAAATAAAATAAAGATAAATAAATATAAGATATAAAAATAAAAAGCTAAACCAGAGCTCCAGACTCTATAGCTCTGGGTGGGAGGTCAGCGTATCATTACTATACTCACATCCCTTACTATCAGAGGTCAGGAGCATTAGATTTTGTTCAGTCATTTCAGTCACGCTCAACTCTTCGTGACCCTATTTGTGATTTTTTGGCAAAGACACTAGAGTGATTTGCGATTGCCTTCTAAACCAGCACATTTTACAGATGAGGAAACTGAGGCAAACCAGGTTAAGTAACTTGCCCACAACTAGTAAGTATCAGAGGCTGGATTTTAACTCAGGTCTTCCTGACTCCAATCCCTATGCTCTATCCACGACATCACTAGCTGGGTCAGAGACAAGATTCAAATCACTCAGTCCCTCTGAACCTGAGTTCCCTCATCTGTAATATGGGATAATAATAACTTGTGCTTCCATCATAAGGAGATTGTGGTAAGAATCAAATGAAAAATTAAAAAAACCCTTTGTAAACATTATAAGACAAGAGAAACGTCAGTTGCTCTTGTTAATCTAGATTGGTATAATGAGTCTGGTTTGTTATTTTAGCCCACATTCTACACTAAAAAATAAAACAAAACAAAACCTTGCCTTCTGTCTCAGAATCATTGTGATGAAAACATTTTGTAAATTTTAAGTTATCTAAGCACTTCAACTTTATTTCAAGTAAAATTATGGCATACAACATAACTAGAGCTCTGTTAGCTATTTCTTATTCATTTCCCTTAATGGAGCAGCTAGGTAGCACAGATCTAGAATTAGAAACACTCATCTTCCTGAGTTCAAATGTGGCTTCAGGTACTTACTAGCTGTGTGATCCTAGGCAGGTCACTTAACTCTGTTTGCCCCAGTTTTCTCATCTGTAAAATGAGCTAAAGAAGGAAATGGTGAACCATTCCAGCATCTTTGCCAAGAAAACCACAACTGTAGAGTCAGACATGATAATCATAGAATACCACTTTTTAACCTAAAAAATTTGTCAAAATTCTATATGTGGACAATTAGGTGGCTCAATGCTTAGAGAGTTAGGCCTGGAGATAGAATGTCCTGGGTTCAAATCTGATCTCAGACACTTCCTAGCTGTGTGATTCTGGACAAGTCACTCAACCCCAGTTCCTTAGTCCTTACTGCTCTTTTGCCTTGGATTCAATATCTAGTATCAATTCTAAGACAGAAGGACAAGATTGCTTTTTTTTTTTTAATCCTATGTATATGTAGCTGTACTATTAGGATTTGGTTTTTTTATATTTTATTTTTCCCAAATATATGTAAAAACAATTTCTAACCCTTAACATTCTGAATTTTCTCCCTCTTCTCTCCCGCTCCTGCCCTAGATGGCAAACAATTTGATATTCGTATTTGTTGGTGAAGAAAAAAGCAATGATAAAAAAATGTGAATTCATCAATACATTTAAAGGAATTTTATATAGTATATTAATCACATACATCTGGAAATTAGCAACATGCATGTGTTGGAGACATTGTTCAGTCTGCAGAAGATGTGTTTGCTTTGTAACACTGAGTCATTAATGAGATGGCTGGCACTGTTTTGAAAGCTTTCAGAGCCTGGAAATCTGGGTGAAGTGACGAAAGTTTCAACTTTAGATCTTGTCCCACTTCTAGCTTGTTTCCATATTTAGATTTTGGTGCAGCAAGTTCAGAAATTCCACTTTCTCAAACACATGCCACAGTACAAGGCTCCGCAGCTACAGAAGACATAGCTGAGTCCTTAGAACCACCCTGTAGACAGAAGTCTACCAGGTTGATTATTTCCTACTGGTCAGTAATGAAGTATTGATAATAAACATCCCCCTATGCCCAAGTTCACGCCACGTACCATTCTTGGTGCTTAATAAAGATCTAAGTGATAATGTTTGGTGTGTACATCCTTTTGGAGCCCCCACTAAGGATGTAGCTAGCTTTTAAGAGTCTGTGACTCACAGGACCTGCTCTGTCGCTTTCTCTTCTTATTGGTGTGGCTCAGTTGTGATGACCCCAACTGGAGTTTTCTTGGCAAAGATCCTGAATAAGGATTGGCCATTGCCTTCTCCGGCTCGTTTTAAAGATGAGGAAACTGAGGCAAGCAGGGTTAGGTGACTTGCCGAGGGTCACAGAGCTAGTAAGTGTATGAGGGAGGTCATTTTTGAGCTGAAGAAGGTTAATCTTCCTGACTCCACACCTGGTGTTCTATCCACTGCACCATCTTTTCCCCTCTCTGGCAAATAACTTACTTTCCCCCCACACCCAAATGACCCACGACTGATTCTATTCTTTGATCCTATGTCCCTGTCCCCTCTGCTTGACCAATTCCTCCTAGCCTTCAAAGCTCACTTCTCATAACATTTTCCTAGACTGAAGTAATTTGTCCTGTTTCTGAATTCCCATTGGTCCATCTTTGTGGTTTGTTTATGCCATTTACCCAGTACTATCTCATTTTGTCAATTATATTCCAGGGAAATAGAAGGGCTTTGAGGACAGGAACTGGATGTGTGTGTTTGTTTTGTCTCCAGGACATAGCCGTGTGTGCGTAGTGTACAAAGGAGACACAAAATGCTTGTGTCACTGAGTTCTGTGAAAGTACATCTTTTTATTTCATGAGATTCTAAGCTTCTTGAGAGTATATTCCAAGTGGCCTATCTGTGCTTGGTTGTCAGTCCATTAGTCTCTCTTTCTCCAAAATCTATACCTAGGGAGGAGAGATGAGCTGTGCTGTTCTTTACAGTTGGTGGTGGAAACGTGAGATTTTAGGCTGTTGAACAAACTCAAAATCATGGAATCACTCTTTGTTTAAATTAAATATTTTTGAGGCAGTGAGGTGACTCAGTGGATAGAGCTCCAGACCTGGAGATGGGATGCCCTGGGTTCAAATATAGCCTCAGATTCCTCTTAGGTATGTGACTCTAGGAAAGTCACTTAACCCCATTTGCCTAGCCTTTGCCCTTCTGTTTTAGAATTGTTACTCAGACAGAAAGAAGGAGTTTAAAAACTAAATAAATAAATTACATCTTTTGAAAAGGTCTGAGCACAGCTGGCAAGAAATCAATTCAATTCCTTAGGAATTGAGAAAATTAATTTCCGTGGGCTGATATGTGATACAATAGATAAGAGGGCTAATTTCAAGGTTTCTAGGATCTGTGTTCCAATTCCATCTCTGCTACTTACTGCCTGTGTGGCCTTGGCCAAGTTAGCCTCTGGGCCCTAGATTTCCCATCTATAAAATGAAGGACTTGGACTCTGTGAGCTCTGATGCCCCTTTCCTGATCCAATGATCCAAAGGCAGCCATTTACAACTGACTTTCACAAATGGCTGTGCTTATTTTTTCTTTTATAGGCAAGAGAGAGAGGGGAACATTTTTTTCAGTCTTTCTTTGTTTTGTCTTAACTTCTCAGATGGCCAAGAGTACCGTAGGGCAGCCTACCAGCAATTGGTACAGCCAGCTCAGCTGGTGCCAGGCCTTCCTGGACCCTGTGGAAGAGGCCTCCATCCTCCTGTTCAAAAAGTCATCCTGAATTATCCCAGTCCTCACGGCCAAGAAGAAAGACACGCACAAAGAGACTATTCTTCCCCGGTGCCCCCAAGATACCAGTAAGTGGTACAGAGCCAGCATTCAGGCATTTTGGAAATGGAATCGAGACAGCAGACAGCTAGGATGATGCAGTGGATAGAGTGCTGGTCTGAATACCAGGAAGCCCTGAGTTCAGATTTGGCTGCCGACCCTTACCGAGTAACCCTGGGCAAGTCACTTAACTTATATTTGCCTCAATTTCCTCAATGATAAAATGAGGATAATATCACCTACCTCATGGTTGTAAAAATCAAATTACAAAGTATTTGTGAAGTGCCTGGCACATTGTAGGTGCTGTATGAGTTCTTATTCTTTATTCCCTCCCAGGGCTATATTCCAAGTGGATATTCCCTCTGTCTCTTCTGCCTTGAGCTAGATTTGTTAGAATCTGAGTGTTTTGCTATTAGGTCCAGTCATACAGCAAATAGTAAGAAAGCAAAGTCTTCTGAAACCTGCACTTCTCATAGAAAAGGAATAATGCTAATAACTAAGATAACAATAATAACTACATTTTATGGAACACTTAAAGCAAAGCACTTTTTTTCTTTATTCAAAGATATTTTATTTTCCCAACAATATATAACATGTGTTTCCCAAAATTATAAAATCCAAATTGACTCCCTTTCTCCCTTCCCTCCCCACTTTGGAGCAATTTGATTAAGCAAAGTACTTTAAATACATTTGGTCCTTGCAACAACCCTGGAAGATAACTACTACAGATACCATTATCCCCATTTTACAAATGAGGAAGTTGAGGATGAACAAAGTTAATGTTAAATGACTTGTCACAAGATTAGGAAGTATCTGAATCAGGATTTGAACCCAGGTCTTCCTAACTCAAGTCTAGCCCTTTATCCAAGGCATTACATAAATACAAGTCAAGAATAATTTTGTTCATCCCTCTGCTCTGGGTCAGAACTACCTCTCTCCTAAGTTAGTACAAGCACTTTAAAAAAGAATATCCCATAAAAGAAGTTCATTCTTTTATCATCTATAATGCTATATCCTCCAGGATATAGCAATCCTGAAAGACTGAAACTATTTCCTCAGTGACTGAGTTCTTTCTTTCCCTTTGTTTGCTGAAGTTCAAGCCTATTCCCTATACCCAAACTCATACCCACATCCCCACTCACTTAGGTATATAAGTGTATATATAAAAAAATATATACTATATAGTATATAATATGACATATATATATAAAACATCAATCCCTTTTCATTGGCTTTATTTGAATATATATCACACATGTAATATTATATATAATATTTATGGTATAATATAACATACACTGTATAGCACATGTATATTTCATATGTAATACACACATATGTATATACATCTATGCACACATATGCATACACATACTAGATATATATATATAAATTATCAGTGAAAGAGACTGATTCATCATTTCCTACTATAATCATTGTCTTTGTATGCTTCAATATCTGTATCTTCCATAATATATATGCATCTCCAGCTGCCTATTGGACATTTCAAACTGGATGAATCATAGACATCTTTTTTTTCTTTTTTGTCTTAGAATTTTGTTGTAGAATTCTACCTTAGAATGGATACGAGCATCATTTTCAAGGCAGAAGAGTGGTAAAGGCTAGGCAATTGATGTTAAGTGACTTTTCCAGGGCCATATAGCTAGAAATTTTCTGAGGTCACATTTGAACCCAGGTCCTCCCAACTCTGAAGCTTCATGCTCTATCCACTGTGCTATCTAGCTACTCTTCTCACTTTAAAACGAGAATAATAATAGCACCCACATCCCAGAGTTCTCCTGGTGATCAAATAGCATATTTGTAAAAAGTGCTTAGTATAGTGCTCGACAAAGTGTAGGTACTATATAAATACTAATTTCCTTCCCTTCCTGATGCTTTTTTTTCTCAGCAAAATAATCTTTTTCTTTAGCTTTTATTCATTTATTCTAATTCTTCAGTTATTTAAACATCAATCATTTTTCATTGGTTTCCTTTGAATTCTTTTAAAGATTTTTTACCTCCTAAAAAAGCTATATATCCAAAATTAGACAGCATCTGGACAGTCTTTAATATTTATTTGAATCTCATTAATTTAAGCCGAACTAATTTATAATAGTTTGGACAAGAGTTAGGATTAAACGTACCTTTATTTAAGCAAAACCTTTCTTCTTCACGCAAATTAATACATTAAATTCATGCTTTTGCAGAATTGGTTGAGACTATTAAAATGAATTTTCAAAAAAATTTGCCAATTAATCCTCAAGCATTCATTGCAAAAAGGTCCATTTGAATGAGAAGAGAGAAAATATACCTATGTTCTTTGTTTTTCCCTTTATTAATTAATTAGAAAACACTGAAGCCTCACTTTAAAAACCACATGAAAAGATCATAAGCATTATTTAAATTCTCTTTAGCAATTAGTTTAACTTAATATAGTTGATATTTCCCCTTAAAATGATATTATGAGGGGCAGCTAGATAGTTCAGTGGCCTAAAGGTCAGAGGAGTCAGGTTCAAATCTAGCCTCAGACACTTCCTAGCTGTGTGACTCTGGTCACTTAACCCTCACTGCCTAGCCCTGAATACTCTTCCACTTTAGAACCAATACACTGCATTGATTATAAGACAAAAGGTAAGGTTTAAAAAATATATGTGTGTATATATTTTATAAGGGATTTCAAATCATTATAAATAAGATTGTCAGGAGAATAGCTAAAATTCCAAAGAAACAAATTATTTTCAAGTATCTTTATGAGATATATGAGGTTTTGAACAGTGACAGGAGATTTTAAATCATCCGTTGTACTTGCTAAAAGCTGATAGGGCTGGTTTCGTTGTGATGGGTACTATGGGCAAGATAAGCCCAAATAGTTAGAGAATGTCTATTATTATTTTTGAGTTATATGGAATATTCTGGACTCATCATCTAACTGGGTTACTAAATGTAAAAAAATGGTTTTCTGTATATTTGTGTGTGTTTATTTCATATTATCAGAATGTCAGAACTATCAATCAAGGTACATTTCCCAGAACTTCATCCATAGATGCACTAAAATACTAAGCATGCTTGCTTATTTGGTTGTTTTATTCCCCCCTAAAAAGCACTAACTAGAAGTGAAATACTGGGACATTTTCTTATAAGTTCATAAGAGAGGCATAAAGCTGCATGCTGCATCTCATTGTGCTATAGAGGCAACCCTTAATTCTCAAGTGCTTTGCCAAAAGAAAATTCCAGTAGACTCTACCAACTGGAAAGACTTTGAGTATGGGTCCATTGATGGACTCCACGTCTGCCATCTGAAGCACTGGCTCACTGCTACAACTGTTGCCTACAAAATGATTGTCTTTTAGCCACAAGTACATATGAAACTGTTTATTAAAGTATGGAGGGTCTATAATATATATATATATAATATATAATATGAAATAAAATAAATCTACAATAGTAGAGGAAGTGGGTACACATATAAATGAAATAAAAGGTTTTTTACAGTCCTGAAGATAACACAAAAATCTACTGACTATAATTGCATGAGGCAAGACTTTAAAAAGAAATGTTTTCTCCATTTGCTTTTTGAAACTGTGGGAAGGCAGGCATTCTACAAAAGAAACATACTGAGGAAACTGAATTCATATATAAAAGGTTATTGCTGGGGACAGCTAGGTAGTTCATTGGATTAAGAGTCAGGCCTGGAAACGGGAGGTCCTGGGTTCAAATATGGCCTAGCTAAGTGATCCTGGACAAGTCACTTAACCCCATTGCCTAGGCCTTACCACTCTTCTGCCTTGGAACCAATACACAGTATTGATTCTAAGAAGGAAGATAAGGGTTTTTTTTTTTAAGAGGTTAATGTCTTAATCAGATATGTCAACAAGTCAAGTATATTGGAGATACAAATACAAGGAAAAAATATAGTTCCTGACCTCAAAGAGTTTACAGTTTAATTAGGTGAGAAAAGATAAAAGGAGCTTAAAGGTCAGGGGGCATGGTATTCATGCCAGGAAGTGGTGGTAAAGTCTGGGGCATGAAAGATTGCTGGTTTGGGATGGCTTTTCTCAAAATGGAGGCCAGCAGGAACTCTCAGTGAGACAGGAAGAGGTGGAAGAAGAAGGCAACTGAAGCATGGGGGCTTATAGCAAAGTTAATTCAATATTAATTTAATGCACGTGTATGTACACATGGGTATCTAGATGTATACATATAATACACATAAATGCATAACATATTACATGTAGTATATTATACTCAATATTAATTTAAGGATATATATGTATACACATGTATCTAGATATATATAATTAATATATGAACAATATATTACGTAACATAATTACATGCAATATCTTATATAATATAGTATATCTTTAAATATATTGACTTAACTTTGTTGTAAATTACTGCTTCAACTGCCTTCTCCTTCTACCCTGTCATCCCATGTATACATATACTCACATATATATCCTTAAATAGTAGTAATAAATAACCTATAGTTATTATATATGTATGCATATACAAATGTTATTGAACTATATGGTAGCAGGGAGATATGGGAAATAGTTTATATAAATGAAAGCATATTCATATATATTTGAAAATAAATAGTATTTTTCCCTTTTACATAATACCATTAAATAATTTTTATTCTCATTTTGTTAGTTATTCAGTATCGAAATCTGTTACTGTCAATATCTTTCTCTTTCTTTCCTTCTTTCTTTTTCTTTCTTTCCTTCCTCTCTTTCTTTCCTTCCTTCCTTCTTTCTTTCTTTCTCTCTCTCTTTCTTTTTCTCTCTTTCTTTCTCTCTCTTTCTTTCTCTCTCTCTCTTTCTCTTTCTCTCTCTTTCTCTCTCTCTCTCTTTCTCTCTCTCTCTCTTTCTTTCTTTCTTTCTTTCTTTCTTTCTTTCTTTCTTTCTTTCTTTCTTTCTTTCTTTCTTTCTTTCTTCCTTCCTTCCTTCCTTCCTTTCTTTAGGAGACAATCTAGACCTATGATTTTATTAGTATCAGATACTACCAGTATGAAAACTTAATCCACTGATACATACAAGCAACTAGTTTTTAATTTACAGCCTTGGGGAGTTGCCTGTAGCACTGAGAAATTAAATAATACAACCATGGTTATACAATTTGTATTGGAGGTGATACTGTAACTTGGGTCTGACTATTCACACTATTCCATGCAGGTTTTCTTTCCCTGATATCAGGAGAAAGTATCGATGTTGCTATATGAGTGAATGAATGAATGAATAAAAGAATGAATGAAAAAAGTATTTATTAAACACTATGTGCCAAGTATTGGGCTAAGTGTTGAGAGCTGACATACATACATACATATATATATATATATATATATGCACACACACACATAACAGACATATATTGACATAGGGGAAAAAGAAAAGAGAGAGAAGAAAAGAGAAGAAAAATTCTCTGGCCTTTCCTCACCAATAGTTGGAGTTTTCTCTCCCCAACCTTAATAGCTTTAGCACAAAGCCTTGGACAGAGTAAGGGAATCTATAAATATTTAAAGTCATACCAAACATCCAGGATTGAGAAAAAAGATGGAAATACTGGAAATAACTATCTCCTTTTATTTCTCAAAGACATTATGTGCCTCATAGTTTTTATTTGGCAGAATATACATTTTCCTTTATCTGTTTCCTTCTCAGGGGTCAGATATATAACCAGCCACCTAACCAAGTCGCTGCTCAGGAGGAATCCTATGAGTATCCTGTTGACTGCAGACCCCAGATTAACCAGGTTCCTTCCCCAGCTGTGGCCCCAAGACCTCCCAGTACCCCTGCCAACAAAGGGACTTTGAAAATAAGCAATTTGCCAGAAGAACTACGTAAGTTGCATGCATGGTGGTTTCTCTTCTTTGTTGTAAGATGGTGTTTGTTATTCTGGTCACTTGCTGCTTGATAATATCTAGTCCTGAGATATTTCACAGAATCCCAGTAAAAGAAAGTATTTTGCTCTAAAAGTTACTGGGCTTTGGGGAAGTTAGGGAGGATTAGAGCACCAGGGATGGAGTCAGGATGACTTTGGTTCATATCCAGCCTCAGGCACTTCCTAGTTTTGTGACCTTGGGCAAGTCATTTAACCCCAATTGCCTAGCCCTTGCCATTTTTCTGTCTTAGAATGGATACTAAGACAAAAGGTAAGGGTTAAAAAATAAAAATAACAAAGTTACCAGGAATTTAGCAAGTGCATGTTGGGTTAATCCCAATAAGATCTATCAGTCATGTTAAGGAATTGCTTGCTGCTGTGTTTTCTTTTCTTTTTTTTTTTAGTACCCATTTCTGGGGGCAGCTGGGTATCTCAGTAGATTGCAAGCCAGGCCTAGAGACAGGAGGTCCTGGATTCAAATCTGGCCTCAGACACTTCCCAGCTGTGTTACCCTGGGCAAGTCACTTAACCCCCATTGCCTAGCCCTTACCACTCTTCTTCCTTGGAACTAACACACAGTATTGATTCCAAGATGGAAGGTAGGGGTTTAAAAAAAAAAAGAAAAAAAATTTCTCCCTCCCTTCTTCTAAATGGAGTCCTGAGCTGCCTAGCTGCTGGCCAAATTAATCAGCTGTCTGTGCATGTGTGGTATTGGCCAAGGACCTCACATTTCACCATCAATTACCAGCAAACATCAAGAAAGAGGTCATTTTCCAGAGGGATGAGACATTGGGTTTGGAAAAATGGGTTAGCATCCTCTATACAGCTTCACAATCAAACATTTTATTCAATGAGACATTCAGCCCACTGTCAGATGGTGATTCCTTTTCCACTTTATTTTTTTTCTGGCCAGAACCAGAAATGTTGAAATATCACCAAAATGTTCTCATGTTAAGGTCAGACAGGACTGTGAGTTCCAGAAACCTTATAAAAACAAGCACTTCTCATGGGATTGTTGCATTCTGGTGTGCTTACTGGAGAAACCCAGATGATTCCAATAAGCATTTCCCAAGTCTGGGTGCTTCTCAGAACCAGACCTGAAATAAAACCCTGTAGGGTTTGCTGATCATTAGGGAAATGGAAATGTGTGGTCCATGTCTCTCTTATTTAGTCTTTTTGCCTTTGGAAGATTCCTTTGCCATGGATACATTTTGTTTTCCATTCAAAATGTGTTGGGTTCATTTTTTCCCCCAAAATTAAAAAGGAAGCTAGTTTAGTTTCTACATACTTAGCTTTGTAATTAGAGCGTGCTAAGAGAACTAATTCCCACCTCTCCTCTATTTCTCTTCATCCCTAGTATATCACATAGCTCTAAAACCAGTGCCCACATTTTATGTAATAATAATTTGAATGTATATCAATTAAGGTTTCAAAGCAATTTTCTTATAACAACTCTGTGATGCAGGCAATGTAAATATTGTGATTATAGTTTGATAAATGAAGAAACTGGGGTCTAGAAAGGTTAATTGATTTGCCTATGGTTATATGATAATATGGTGGTAGATTTGGAGTTTGGGTCCAAGTCTCTTATTGCCTAGTAAGGTATTTCTACTGTGTCATGACTCATATGCAGGCCATTGGTTAGTTATTCCTCCCTACTCTGCCTCTCTCAGAAGCCCGGAGATTCATTTTAAAAGGCCAAAAACCTTGGGGGTAGCTGGGTAGCTCAGTGGATTGAGAGTCAGGGCCAGAGATGGGAGGTCCTGGGTTCAAATCTGGCCTCAGACACTTCTTAGCTATGTGAGCCTGGGGAAGTCATTTAACCCCCATTGCCTAGCCCTTTCCACTCTTCTGTCTTGGATCCAATATATAGTATTGATTCCAAATGGAAGGTAAGGGTTTTAAATAAATAAATAATAAAAGGTCCCAAACCACCCAAGCATGAGATCCCTCAAAAGGCCACCAGCCCCTCAATGGAACTTTGGATCCAATTAATACTATAGACTCAAGAGACTAATCTCTATTCTTCTTAGCAATTCTCTTTCCCAACTACCAACACAATATGCAACTCTACCTCCTATGCTATGAGATCCCCCAACCTTTGCCATTAACTTTTACTATCCTAGGTGTAAATTACAAACCTGTACCACCACTTACCTAACTCTCATCCCCAATCAAAGCAACTCCACTCTTTCTCCCAACAAATTCTTGCCTTCTGCTCCCTTCTGCAGGCTGTTTCAGTTATGTGTCTTTTGGAACTGCTCTTCTAATCTCAACAAACTCTCTTGTATGACCAAAATTTTCCCTGAATGCACTTGGTACCTCCTCACTTTAATAGAAAGCTGGCTTTTCCAGAGGACATCAAGTCTCTCCAAGTATTCTCTAATGGAGGCTTCTTCTTTTCCCAATTCGGTCCCATCCTACAGGGCCAGGAGAAAGGGTTAGAATTATCTTCTTATTCTCTACCCCTGTTCCAGACCATTCATTGGCCATTCTGCCTTAATAACCTTTTGTACTATGAAGTCCATACAAGTATATTAATTCCCTTTTTGTTATTGCCACCTATCAACTTTTGGAATATTCTCCTAGGATTGTTGATGGCATTAGCATTTGGTTCTCTGTCTGTCTTTCCACACTGTTCCCTGTCATCATCATCTTTGGTAATGACAGTATTGATTTTGGTGTCATTTCTAATGGGGTGATCTGATAATTTTTCATCCTCATCATCTCTTAGGAACACTATTTCTACTATACCTTGGGACTCACCATCACCCAGAACTACATCTCTAAGACTCTCAACTCTAGAATTCAAAAGATAGCTCGACACTTAAATATGCATATATTCATGTCTATACTAAGTATATGTATGTGTTTACATTTCTATGAATATATATTCCTATCTATGATAAATAGTAGTAATATCATCATGCATGTATATGCAGTTATTACACCTAAAACTATACTAAGATTTTAGGGACCCCTTGGGCATATATGTATTTTTTTAAACTTACCTTCAGTCATTTCTAAGACAGAAGAAGAGCAGTATGTGATCATTTCTATAGACATTAGAACTGGTGACAAGTAAAGCTAGGCAGAGAAGACTAGTAGGAGTAGGAAAAGGGGGTTAAGTGACTTGCCTAGTGTCACACAACTAGGAAGTGTCAGGTCTGATTTGAACCCAGGTCCTCCTGACAATAGACCTGGCTCTCCATCCACTGTGCTACCTAACTGTCCCTGATGTATGTATTTTTAAATTGGGTCAAAAACAGTAGGGAAACTGGCAAGGCAAGCAGAAAACTGGGCCCAGAAGAAGAAGAAGGCCCAGTTTTGACTCTTGAAAGGTTAGGGAAAAGGAGCATTTGAGAGAGAAATGCCATAGTGACAGCAACCCAGGGCAGCAGTTGTGCACTGGTGGAGACTTGGGCAAAAAGACCATAGAAGTGGCATCTATTCTTGCAGAAGACTCTGAGGCAAGGCACAGGCATGCCAGGCACCACGGGGAGGAAATATCTTCTACCAAGGAGGAAATGTGCTCCCCAAGGAATAAAGCATACTGTCTTCTCTTAATAACACTACACTAGGGAAACACTGGCAAACGTTTTTGAGATCGTGTGCCCTAAGTGCAACTTCAAGCTGCCTGTGAGCCCCAGGCAGCAGAGGGAGGAAGTGCTCACATTGGGTGGCTGAACAGAATGAGCAGGGCATGCAAAAATGTCCTTGGGCACTGTGGAGAGGGGGGATGGGGCAGCCCTCCCCATGCTGCCCTGGCACCTGTGCCATAGCTTTGCCAACCCAGCCCTAGGGCAAAGCCTTATTTGCCACATGCTACTTACAGCTTTGTTTCTATCCATCCTTTGCCTTCACTCATACTAAACCTGTTCTTCTGCCTCATTATAACTTCTTTGACCCTTAGCTATGTGCACAATCTCTTTCCATACCAATCTTTAAACCCTTCCTACTTAGTTAATCTCCTTCATGAGTAGATGTTTTATGTGTTAGATAGAGAACTGGCCTTGAAAGCAAGAAGATCTGGGTTGAGATCCCATCTCTGACCTATAAGCTGTAGAGAAAGTATTGAACTGCATTTGTAGACAGGGACTTCCCTACCTGGGACTGCCAGATAGTCCTTTACCTAACCTGATTTCCTTCTTATTTGCTTCCATACCCATCTGTAGTTCCCTTGGTTGGTCATTTCCATATTCATTAGCTCAATCACCAACTCCCTGAATTTCCTATCATTCTTACCCTGATGATTCTTTTTAAACCCTTACCTTAGTATTAAGTATCAGTTCCATAGCTTAAAAGTAGTAAGGACTAGCAGTGAGGGTTAGGTGACTTGTCCAGGGTCACACAGCTAGGATGCATCTGAGACAAAATTTAAACCCAGGACTTCTCATCTCTAGGTATGGTCCTCTATCCACTGAGCTACTTTGTTGTCATCTCTTGTGAATTCTTAAAACTCACCATCTGATTTCTCCAGTGTTGTTCCTATAATGTTGAATATTGTCAATGAAAGTCACAGAATCTTGATGGTTTTGCCAGCTATTAATTTATAGTGTATAACCTTATGGTTATATGGATCCTCTCTACTACTCAACAGTGCTTGTATTCCATTCTCATTGATCCTCCAAATCATAATCGATAACAACTACATTATTCACTCGTCATATACCCAAGCCCCAACACTCACAGCTTATGACTCATATGTCATCCAATGTGAGCTCCTTCAATTCCTCTCCATCAAACCCCAAACTTGTCAGTACTTTAACCAACTGTCTACTCCTCCCCTCCTGTCTCAATAGATAGATAATGGTTTTACTCTTTGCTAATCCCTCTGCCATGTGATGCAATGGCTAGAGTGCCAGCCCTGGAGTCGGGAAGATTTATATTTCTGAGTTAACATCTGGCTAAAGACCCTGGGCAAGTCATTTAACCTTATTTGTTTTGATTCCTTATCTGTCAAATGAACTGAAGAAAGAAATGGCAAATCATTCCGATATCTTTGTAAAGAACCCCCCAAAATGGGAACATGAAGTCAGACATGACTGCAATGACTGATTAACAACTACTACTTCTTGATTCTTTTCCCTCCCACAATCTTTAGAACATTACATCAATCATACAAATCCCAGGCATCTCTAAGCTCCTTTCCCCGCTAACTCTCTCCTATATGCTTACAGACATGTTTAGAGTCCCCCATCTAAAAAACCATTTGTTGATCCTTTTGCTCCATTCAGTTACCAACCCATGTCTCTTGCCTTTTGCTATGCCAAGCTTCTTGAAAAAAGTCATCACTACCCAGCACTTCCACTCCTTCCCAACCCACTAATTTTTCAACCCATTAATGTCCAGCTTTCATGGCTCTCCAAAAGGTCACCAATAATTTCCTTAATTGCCAGATCAAATGTCTGTTTGTTTGTTTTTAAGTTTATCTTCCTTGAACCCTTGGCAGTATTTGACACTATTTATTACCCACACCTTTCTAGATGTATTCTCCTTCTTTGATTTCTGAGGCACCATATGTTGCTGGTTCTCCGTCTGTCTTTCTCATTTACCCTCAGTTCTCTTATTTAGTGATCTTTTCTGACCTCTTAAAATAATAGTTCACATGTATTTAAGGACTGCAAAACACTTTACATATGTCACTCATTTGATCCTCCTAACAATTCTGTGAGGTTGGTGATTTTGTCACCCCTATTTTATGTCTGAGAAAAACTGAGGCTCCCCAAGGTTAAGCAACTTGTTGAGGATCACATAGCTAGGAGATTCCTGAGGTAGAATTTGAATCAAATCTTCTGATTCCAAGTCCAAAGATTACTCCACCATTCCATCACACTGCTTCTTCAATATTCCTATTCCCCAAGGTCCTATCCCTAGGTCTCTTTCCCCACCGCCCACATCATATCCTTTATCTGTCTCATTCATACTCATATCTTTAGCTACATTCCCTGAATAAGATAGTTCTTAAGTCTATACAGAATCACAAATCAGACACATCCTTCATTTTCCCGTATCCATGCATTTCCTTATGCTGTACCCTATGTTTGGAATGCCCTTCCCCATCCATACTGCCATTTCCATGTCTTAAAATTATCTCTATAAGGTCTAGCTCCATTGCCATCTCCTTCATGAACCCTTTGTTCCCAACTCCCCCAATTACTGAAAGTTCTTCCCTCCCCAACACACCTTGACATATTCTTAGTTTAGATTTCTCTCGTGACCTTACTATATATCATTTTATATTGTAGTTATTTGTGCATGTGTTGTCTTCACCTAGTGGATGCTGAGCTCTGTGGTTAGGAAGTAGGTCTCATTTCATCTTTGTATTATACTCTAGTATAGCCCAATGTATAAATGGAACCTAATAAATAGTTGAAGTTGCCCTAATTTCCCACCCCTACTCTCTGGGAGTAGTCAGCCAAGATCATCAGGATATCAGAAGACAAGAAACAGCAAAAGAAGGGCTCGTGGGTGGTCCCTTGTTCTAACACGTTTCCCTAGGATACCCTACTTAGTGATTCTCATCTCTGGAGTCACATTCAGTGACACAGTGAGTTTGGGCTAAGTACCAAGTATGATTGGATGCAGATAATGATGGCTTCAGCACAAGGGTAAGGCAGACTCTGGATACTGGTTGAAAGCCATCCTATGATTCCATCATATGAGGCACCTAGGTGTACAGTGGACATATCTGGAGTCAGGAAGACTTGAGTTCAAATGTGGCTGCAGATACTTATTATCTGTGCAACCCTGGGCAAGTCACTTAACACTTTTTGCCTTGGTTTTCTCATGAGTAAAATGAGCTGGAGACGGAAATGGCAAATACTATAGGATCTTTGCCAAGAAAACTTGTAGGGACAGATCTGTGGCCCAGAGGATACAGAACCAGGTCTGGAGACAGGATGATCTCGGTTCAAATCTAGCCTCAGACACTTTCTTCCTCTTTATATGAACCTGGGCAAGTTACTTAACTCTCTATTGCCTCATCTGTATCCCTCTTGTGCCTTGGAACTGATATTTAGTATCAATTCTAAGACAGAAAGTGGGGCAGCTGGGTGGTTCAGTGGATTGAGAGCCAGGCTAGAGATGAGAGGTCCTAGGTTCAAATGTGACCTCAGATACTTCCTAGCTGTGTGACCCTGGGCAAGTCACTTAATCCCCATTGCCTTGCCCTTACCACTCTTCTGCCTTGGAACCAATATATAGAATTAAATCTAAGACGGAAGGTAAGGGTTAAAAAAAAAAAGGCAGAAGGTAAAAGTTAAAAAAAAAAAGAAAACCCCAAAGGGAGTTGTGAAGAATGGAACATGACTGAAATGAATAAATAACAACAAATTATTTCTGAGCTTCTAAACTTCTATAGGGAGACCCACTAAGCTTAGGGTAGTGAGATAGTATTGGATGCATTTATAGGTCTTGGGTTTGAATCCAGATTCTGCTACTCACTCTTTGTGGGTCATTGGGCAGATTATCTAGTCTTTGGGGGCCCCAGTTTCTACATCTATAAAATGCTAGAAGAGACTAACTAAACTATAAGGAAGACTCTGAATTTGTGTCTTATCCTCCTTTGGCCATTTAAACAACAGGGGTTTCCAAACAGAATTCCATAATTTTAGTGTTGGAAGGGACTTCAGAAGACATACATCCAGCTCATACCCAAGAGGAATCTTTACTATAATATATTCCACAAGGGTCTAGCCAGCCTCCACTTGAGAACCACCAACAAGGTAGGACCCCCACCTGTGAAGGCAGCACACACTGCATTTGGATGAAATCATGAAAAAGTTTTCCATGGCACCATACTTAAATTTACCCTTTGTAACTTCTCAATGCTCTGGTTTTGCCCTGTGACACCAAATAAATCAATATGATCATTCTTTCCAATGGCAGTCTTTTGAATATTTGAAGACAAATCTCTCCAGAGTCTTCTCTTTTCCAAGTAAAATTTTTTCAATTGGGTCAACTACCCTTGGCATGGCACAGACCAAAGAACTTCATCTTCCTGCTCACCATCCTTTGGTCTGCAAGTTAAAACTCTTATCAGTCACCTGCCTCTTGAACTCACATTTTCCTGTGTTTTTTCCCCCCTAAAAACCGAAACAAACAAACAAACAAAAAACCTCTTACCTTCTGTCTTGGAATTAATTCTAAGTAACAATTCCAAGGCAGGAGAGTGGTAAGGGACAGGCAAAGGGAGGTTAAGTAACTTGCTCAGGGTCACACATTTAGGAAGTAGGTGAAGTGTTTGAATCCAGACCCTGCCAAAGATACCTAAAGCTTTATCTACTCAGCTGAAGACTCACCCTCTCCAAGTCTCACTTCTCCTTAATTGACTAAGTTATTGTACACATATAACCTTAGCTTTATTGCACTGGAGCAGAAAGAGAACCCAGCAGACACCAGATCAAACTTGGCTTGGCTTGGCTTGAAGTATAGTCCTGTCAATGGACAGGGCAGGTTTCTCTTTATTGAATTGAATTCTGTATATTGAAACTACATAAAATTCAGTCCTGTTTTATTTTGTTTTTTAATCAGGTGCCTTGGCTAGTTTCTAATTTATGTGAAAAAATCTCTCTTAGGAAAAGTCTTTATAACCTACTCTGTGGACACAGCTGCGGAGATCATGAAATTTGTGGATTTTTTGATAAGAAATGGATTTCAAACTGCTGTAAGTATTTTGTCCAAAAAGAAGATGGAACAGTGGGGGAGATAAGATAATGAATCAAAAAGAGGAGAAAGATAAATAAAGCAGCAAGCTGTTGACATTTTAAACTGCCTTATTTATGTTTCATCTGAATACAAACTTAATGGTTGTGGGTTTAGGTAAATTTGAAATGATTCCAGTTCCCTCTCAGTTTTTCCCATGTGCTTTTTGGAAATGACTTTAATAATACTGAAAATATGCGTGAATCTATAACCTAAGAGGAATAGAGTTCTTGTGACATATATTTTATCAAGAGGAAGCTTGGTAGATTAGACAGTGTGCTGGACTTAGAACCATCAAAGCCTGGGTTCAAATCACACCTCTGATATTAGCTGTATAATCATATAATCAAGTCACTTAACCCCCATGTATCTCAATTTCCTCATCTGCAAAATGGGGGTAATAATACCTATCTCAAAAGGTTGCAATGGGAGGAAATATATAAAACATTTTTTGAACTTTGAACTTTTGAACAATTTTGAACTTTTGAGACTATCCTTTATCTTGTAACTCTGACAGCTGTGGTTATGCCCCTTGTGCTAGGGGTTACCACGAGCTTCTCCTTTCCTTTCCTAAACCTTGCTTCCCTCTAAGAGGCAAAGTGATACAGTAGGTAAAAAGTCAATCTCAAATTCAGAAGACCTGGGTTCAAATCTTTGCCTCTGCAAATACCATCTCCGTGACCCTCTACAAATAATTTCATGTTTCAGTGCTCTGAGGCAATTATCTAAGACTGGAAGTTTCATAAAAGATTCCATTTGGTAGAGGGAATTCCTCTGAGAGCTCTCTCTACATCAATGAAATCATAAGTCCAGACTCAATCCCACTGCCACATACCAAATAGTAATACATTTTGGACTACTCCCTTCTTATGAGAAGTGATGATATATTAAAAACAAAGGAAAAATTGTTTTAACTCAGCCCTACAGAGGGACACTTAATAATTGACCCTGGGTAATCAAGTCTCAAATAAGAATGGGGGAGGTGAGGCAGTGGATAGAGAGACAGAAGAAGCCTGGGTTCAAATCTGGCCTCAGATACTTGCTAGCTATATGACCCTGGCCAAGTCACTTAATTCTAATTGCCTATCCTTTACCATTGTTTTATCTTGGAATTGATACTTGCATCAATCATAAGATGGAAGGTAAGGTTTTTCATCTTTTTTAAAAGAATTTAAAAAAGAAAATGGGGAAATTTGGACAAGAGGACTGGGGAAGGGAGAAAGGCAGGGTATCTTTGTTCCATTTAATTTTAGATCATATTGAGTAGCACCAATGTGGTCCATATTCCAGGTTCACCTCTGTACATATTCTGTCTCCTTCTCTCTCCCTATCCCTTATCCCCTTTCTGGATTGGGAATAATTGGCCAATTCTCTCCAATGCTCTGATTCTTTCTTCACAAGACCAAGCAATCTGGAAACAAAAGATTTTGACCCTAGTCCTGCTGCTAACATTGTGTGATCTTGGGTCAGTTCAGGGAGCTCAGAAAATTCTGGTCCTTTCTGACCTACCAAAGTCCCTTGATTCAGTGCAGCTTAAGGGGAGACCATGGTAGTAGCTCTGTGGAGAAATGAAATCACACCAGAAGGAGCTTGTGTGACACTGCAGATTTTTACAGGAAAGGAGGCCACTCTTTCCCTTCAAATGAAGTCCTCTGTGTACTCTGTAGGAATGCAATAAATATAATTGCTGATGATTATATTCTGCAAGATGGTGTAAAATGGAGGGAATGCATAAAAATAGGCTGTTTGTAGGATGAAGAGGGAGGGCAAAGGGGATACTTGGCTCTTAAATTTTCTTTTTCAAAATGAGTTGGCATCATTTAACAGAGATATCTATTCATCATTTTCTCCTAATAAAATTTGACTGGTCTAGGAATCTCAGAAAGCTTTACAAAATGTGTCAGTGTATATGCTATAATGCCTTTGTTACTGAATAACTATTATGTTGCTCTCTTGTTGCTGAAATGAAAAAAAAAAAGTCTTGGTCTAATATGTATTGAGGTAAAATTCCAAAACCCCAGGCAAAAGGTTCAAAAGGCAGGCTCCAATCCCTCCAACCACCTTAATTAATTAATTGCAAAAAAAAAAAATCACCACTGAAGAGGGCCTGTGTCCTTTTTTGGCCTTCTTGCCATTCTGGGACTTCCTGGGCTATTTACGCCTATGAGGGCCTCTGATACAGGCTCACAGGTTGAGCCCACATCCTTAGCTAACCAATGGTCTCAGTATAGCCTAGCAAAGATAGGGCTCTGTTAACCCTGAAAGGGCTACTGACCGCGCCTCCCTTACCAACATTGGGTAATTTACATCTGGGCTTAACATTGCCACTAGAATCCTATTGCTCAAAGGGGCTTTAGGAGGTTGCATCTTCCCAGTCCTGGGATCCAAGGAAGATGAAAATCTTAGTTTGCCCCATAATAAAAGCTTGCATCTAAGGCTGACAAACACAACTCTGGGGGAATGCAACTGTAGGAATTATTACCACCAACTTTGTTGTTGTTGTGGATCATTTTTTTAGTTGTGTCCAACTCTTTGTGATGCCACTTGGGGTTTTCTTGGCAGAGGTACTAGAATGGTTTGCCATTTCTTTCTCCAGCTTATTTTACCGATTAGAAAGCTGAAGCAACTGAAACAGAGTAAAGGGACTTGGCTGAGACCAGATTTGAACTCACAGAGATGAGTCTTTCTGACTCCAGGCCAGGCACTCCATCCCCTGTACCACCCATCTCCATTAATTTATAGATGAGTATCTAGGACTCAGGTCAAGTGAACTGTCCTAGCATGACTAATAAGGTGCTAGAAGGTTATTTTATTAAATTATTTTTTTAACGTTTACCTTATGTCTTAGAATATTCAATACTCTCTTCCCAGGCAAAAGGTTCCCAGGTTCCCAGGCAAAAGAATGGTAAGGGCTAGGCAACTGGGGTTAAGTGGATTGCTCAGGGTCACACAGCTAGGGTTGGGGTGTCTGAGGCCATACTTGAACCCAGGATATCCCAGGTCTCCAGGCTGACTGTCTATCCACTGAAAGACCTATCTGCCTTATTTTCTACAGAGGTCTTTCATTACTCCAAGTATGCAGTATCTTTGCTGTTTGGGAAATCTGATTAACCAGCATTTGCTGAGTGTCTACCATGTGTCCAGCTAACCATTATGGGGTATGTGAATGTATAATATGAAACAATCTCTTCCCTTAAGGAGTTTATAGTCAAATATGAAAGGTAAAACTTGCTCTTACAAAATAGTGAATAAGAAAATCATTATAAAGAAGGGCCACAGTGCATGGAATAACTAATAAGAAGACAAAATTGACTGCATACAGGAATTTGCCTAATTATTAGAGTAGATAATGACTTTAAGTAGGAATTAAGAGGCAAGAAAACTCAATAGAGACTGGAATAATTTCATGCAGAAAGTGGGACGTGATCTAGTCTTTGAAAAGGATCAGAGGGGCAGCTGGATGGCTCAGTAGATTGAGAGTCAGACCTAGAGATGAGAAGTCCTGGGTTCAAAACCTCAGACACTTCCTAGCTGTGTGATCCTGGGCTAGTCATTGCCAAGCCCTTGCCACTCTTCTGCCTTGGAACCAATATAGAATATACTGAATATAAGACAGAAGGTAAGAATGTTTTTATTTTTAAAAAAGAAAGAAAAGGACCAAAGAATATTTGTTAGGGATGGAGAGGTCAGGAGAGAGGAATAATATGGGCCAAAGCACGGAGGTGAATGTCAGATGGAACAGTACACCATGGGATTGGCTTGACTAGATGGTCCATGTTGGGGAAGTAGTAGGAAGCAATGTAAGATGGGCATTTGGGACCAGATAATGGAGACATTTGTAAGTCAGGCAGAGGATTCTGATGACTTGATGTCTACTGACGAAATTCAATAGATATTAGGCAGCCATCGTAAGATCTTCAGCAGTGACAAGATGAAAGCAATATTTTAAGGATAGGAACGTGGCAACTGTAGGCAGGATGGTTTACATAACATTCACCGGGGAAAAGATTTCAGAGTCTTTCTTGGGTAGTCAATTTGGGTACGTAATCACTTTTCTCCTGTATAACCATATTTTAACTAAAAAATAAGCTTATTGATGAGTGGGGGCATTCCAGTTAGTCCTCTATGAAATTGGAGAATAATAAGCACCTTCTAAGTAATAATTCCTGAACTGGAAGCCATTTAAGGACATTATACTGCAGACACCCTACTCTCAGGCTGAACAATCCTAACTCTTCACCTTTCATAATAAGAATTATTTTTCCCTGGGTCCCTTTCTGTTTTAATTTTAACATTTCATTTCTTTTTTAAATCTTCAATATTTTATTAAAAATAGGATAATGGATTGGGTTGGGAAAAGTCTTAAAGTTCCCTAGAGTTCAAAACCCTCATTTTGCAAATAAAGAAACTAAGGTTTAGGAAAGTGGAAGTGGTTTGCCTAAGGTAAAACAGGTAGTAAATGACAAAGGCAAGATCTGAACCCACATCTTCTGACTCCAAATCCAGGTCTCTTACCACTACCCAACATTTAAGGGCTACTCTCTCCCTGCCCCTACTCCACAGACAAAGGACTGTTTTTCCATAATCTTTTTTAAAATATCTAAGCACAACATTGTATTTTAATTTGGTATCTGATCAATGTACATAGAAATGGCTCTGCCATATTTTACATTCTTAGGATCGTACTAATTTCTGTTTGCTTGTCTGTTAAGTATTACCAACTCATTAATCTTTTGATCAATTATGACTTTCAGTTTTTAAAAAAATGCATATGTAATTTGGGATGACTTTAATATATAACTATATTTAGTGTAACTGTATTAATAGAGGAAATAACTATTAATAATATTAAAGGGGGCAGCTGAGTGACTCAGGGGATTATGAACCAAGCCCAGAGACAGGATGTCCTAGGTTCAAATCTGGCCTCAGACACTTCCCAGCTGTGTGACCCTGAGCAAGTCACTTAACCCCCATTGCCTAGCCCTTACCACTCTTCTGCCTTGGAATCTATACACAGTATTGATTATGAGATGGAAGGTAAGGGTTTAATAATAACAATAATTAATATTCAATATTCAAACTTTTACCTTTGAAAAAATACAAAATCTTTTAAGAATTTTTAAAAATTCTTTGAACCTGGGCTTTTCCTTCAAACACACCATCCATTCAAAAAAAAATGAGTAACTATTTGGAGTACTTTAAAAATCTTGTACTATTTATTTATGTCTTTTCATAGTATGAATTTGCTCTCAACCTTATTAACAAAATTCGTTCTTCCCCCAAATCCTCTTCTTACAGATAGACATATTTGAGGATACAGTCCGAAGCATTGACACCATCAAATGGATGGAGCAGTACCTTCAGGATGTAAGTAAACACCAAGACTACAAGGTCCACTTATTCTTCCCGGGATAGATTCATTCATTTATTCATCCAACAGACTTTGATTAAGTATCTTTTAAAGGCCAGGCACTGTGCTGGGGATAAAGCTGAAAAGAGTACAGTCCCTGCCTTCAAGGATTTTATAATCTAGGGGAGGTGGAGGATCTCACATATATTCATCTTAACAAACACAAGGAAACGTAAAGTAATATGGGGGACATACTAACTACTTCATAGAGGCAGCTGGGTGGCTGTAGTGGTGGACCTGGAGGCAGGAAGTTGTTGTCATTCAGTCATTTCAGCCATGTCCAAACCTTCATGACTGCATTTGCAGTTTTCTTGGCAGAGATACTGGAGTGGTTTGCCATTTCCTTCTCTTACAGGTGATAAAACTGAGTAAAACAAGGTTAAGTGACTTGCCTAGGGTATCAGGGCTAGTAATTCCTTATTCCAGGCCAGGTGCTCTATCCACTGGGCTACCTAGCTGCCTTGGGATGAGGAATCCATAATTCAAATTTAGCCTCAGACACTTACTAGTTGTGGGCCCTGGGCAAGTCATTTAACCCTACTGGCTTCATTTTTCTCACCTGTAAAATGAGCTGGAGAAGGAAATGGCAAACTACTCCAGTATCTCTGCCAAACCCCCCCAAAAGGGGTCATGAAGAATCAGATAGGACTGAAATGACTGGAATAAACTGCAGTGGCTCCCTATTGCCTCCAGAATTGTGAGTTTTAAAGCTTTTCATAATCTGGCTCCTGTCTGCCATTCCAGCCTTCTTGCACTCCTCTCCCCTCCTTGTACGCTTTGCCCCAGAGACTCTGGCTTCTGCTGTTCTTCACACACTGTCTCCTGACGGCACCTTTTCACTGTCTGTCCCCTGTGTTTGAAATGCTCTCTTTCCTTTCTCCAACTCCTGGGTTCCTTGGCTTTCTTCAAGACCTGGCTCAAATCCCACCTTTGGCAGGAAGCCTTTCCCTGTTCCCTCAGCTATAGGGGGCTTCATCCTGAGATTGCTTTCCAATTACACTATATATCTGCTATGTACATAATTATTTTCATGCTGTTCTCCACCTTCCACCCCCCATTAAAATGTGAGTCTTTTGAGGCAGGGACCATGTTTCTGCTTTTCTTAGGGTTCCTAGAGCTTAGCACAGTGCCTAGCACATAGTAGGGGCTTAATAAGGGCTTATTGACAGATAACTAGGGAGATTAGGAAAAGCCTCATATAGGAGGGGCTGCTTGGGCTAAGCCTTTGAAGGAGGCTCAGAATTCTGGGAGATCCATGATCCTAATTGTTTCCATTCAGAATCTCTGGCTCTTGCCTTTGCTCAAAGCCTAGACTGACCCTAAAACAGACTCCCTCTTCTTGTGAGCCATGCAAGGAAGGAGGAGGAGGAGAAGGTGGGTGGTATTAGCTTGTGCAGGGAGCAAAGCCTGGCAAATTGGAATTAATGAAGAGACGAGGCATAGATGATTGAAAAAAAGCAGAGTAAACTTTTTTTTTAAACAACAGAGAAAGATGGGAATCCGGTGTGCAGGGAGGTCACCATTTTTCCATCTTTCTCCCTCTCCACCCCAACCCTTCAGCATTTTGTTTAGTCTCAGAGCTTTCCTGAGAAGGCTCTCGTGCTAGGTACTCTGTCATCTCTGAAGTCACTTAAATCATCCATAGCAGTTCTCTGCTCACTGAGCTGTGATTTGTTTTCCACGGGCGGGCTGACTGACTGGCCAGGCTCTGTGCGGAGGACACTCTGCAGTTTAACAGGAAAGAAATTGATGGTTGCGGCTGCATCCTGGTTGGGGCTGACCTAACCTGGCCGGTGGGGGCCCAGAGCCTCCCTACTTTGCAGGCCTTTTGTCTGGAGAGTGGCGGGGTTCGCTTTCTGCAGGAGAATCTTTCTTCTGATGCTCGAGCTGCATTCAAATGGAAAGGCAGCCATTAGCTGCAGAGTTGCAGTCCATCACTGATGCAAAGTCATTCTGCATGGATGCTGAGTCCTGCCTTTCTCATCCGTGATACGACGGATCCTTCCTGAGACGGTGATTAAGAATGGCTACAGAAAATGTCGGGCAGTAAATATCCATTTGGAAGCTGCCTCCCCCAGCCATTCCCATCGGGTTATTTGAGTGGAGAAGGGAGCAGGGGAAAGAAGTAGATGGTCAGAGCAGGCATTTGGAGGCATTTTACTTTCCCCGAGTGAATGAAACTTGTCCTCTTCCCTCAGCACAGCAGAGAGGGCTTCAGATCCTGGCTGGCTGGTTTCTAGCCTGCCTTTCCCAAACAGACTGCACTTTACACGTCCATAAAAGAGCTTTTCTCTCTCATTAACAGAAGACAGTGATGATAATCATTGCAATCAGCCCCAAATACAAACAGGATGTGGAAGGAGCAGAGTCCCAGCTGGACGAAGATGAGCACGGCTTACATACTAAATACATCCACAGGATGGTAAGTCCTGGACAGACACGGTTGCTCAGAGAAGCTATTGCAATAGTTCACCTTCCCAGAGACAGGAGCGTTCGCTCTAACAAATTGCATCTCCTTCCCCGGGGGCTCAGCATTATGCTTGCCTGGCAGTGTAAAAAGACACTGGAAGCTTGCTAGAAGGCTTTAGTATGGAAGCCATCATAGGGCAGAGGAATGGACACAAGGAGCTGAGTTTACTTCCTCCCTTGACCGTTCCCTGACTCTGACCTGGGGCAAGTCATTTTATTATTGTGTCTCAGTTTCCCTCTCAGTAAAATTAGGAGGCTTAGAAAAGGTGATCTCTGAGGTCCCTTTTGAAGCAGTTGGCTATCTTGATGGATAAAACACAAGGCTTTAAGTCAGGAAGACCTAAGTTCAAATCTTGCTATCTGGGTGACCCTGGGCAAGTCACTTAACCCTGTTGGCCTCAGTTTCCTCATCTGTAAAACAAGCTAGAGAAGGAAATGGTTAACTACTCCAGTATGTTGGTCAAACACCAAGTGGAATCACAAAGGGTCACAAACAACTGAACTACAACAAAAGGTCCCTTTGAGCTCCATGGATGACATCATTAACAAAATAAAGTGTTGAACTTGCTTTCAAGAGACCTGAGTTCCAGTTTCAAATTGTGTGATATTGGTCAATCTCTTGACCAAAGTTCCCTCACCAGTAAGATGGGACAACAATATTCATACCACCTACCTCACAAGGTTGTTGCCTAGTTTTTTATTTTGTTTTTTCCTGGGGGAAATGCCATAAAGTGGGAGTTATAATATTTTTAGTTCAGATTTGCTTCTCTTGCCCTCTAATGATATGGTCAGAAGGCTCCAACTTCATAGCTGGCCTGAAGAGAATACTCAGACTAGATCTGATTGAAGAAATTTATGGGAAAACAGGTTTTGGCTCAACTTAAAGCTTTCTAACAACCTGAGCTGTCTACCAGTGCCACGAGCCTGCTCTAATAAGTAGTGATTTGGCTGTTCCTGAATAGATTCCAAAAGAGACAGAGTGTTCAGCTATGGGAATGTTGTAGATGGGATTCCTGCCATAGGTGGGAGGTTGAACTATTTCCAAGTTTTCCACCCACCTGCCTAGCACCAGAGAAAGTAGCAGCAGCTCACCAGTAGGTAAAGCTCTACAACTGGCAAGCAGTTACAGGATGATACGCATTCTGACTTTATGAAAGGGGTGGAGAAATCCACGTTTTTACTACCAAAGGCCCTTACTACTTAAAGCCTACCTACTTAGAACTCTTTTCTTTCTTCCTTTTATCTGTCCTGCTCTTCTCTTTCCCAGCTTCCTTTTACTCCTTGTAAACTCTCTGTCCCTGATCCTGAGCTGCTCCAAGGTGGGGGGTAGGCAGTGGGGAATGAATTATATATATATTTGGGTTAGGCAACAGTAAATTGGAGAAGTTCTGAGGTTCTTCAAATACTGAGCCTAGTGAATACTAGGCTAAGGTTTTTCCTCTTTGCTGCATCACGTAACAACTGCCATCTCCCAGGGGTCACCCTCTCACCTAGAACAGGGGCAATGAACCTAAAATGGGAACTTCAGCAGCAGGCAGCAGGGCTCTCTGTCTAAGCAAAGGGGACAAGGGCCAGGACACCAGGCAAGGTTGAGATAAGTAAGCCACACAGTTCAGGAATGTACATAGGGTTCATCACGGAAGCAGGGCTAGAAATCAATCTGGCTACTCCAAATAGGTTAGGAAAATAGGGATTGGAACAGGATGGTTGCAATTTACCTCACCAGGTCATCCTTGGTTCAATCTCCTTCTTGAGAGCTTATCAATTGGCAGAGCTCAGAATCATGGAATCTATAGTTGGAAGGGTCATTGGAGACATCCTCATTAGGACTCAGTTTCCTCATCTATAAAATAAGAGATGATCCCTTATTGCTAGGTGATCTCTCATTCTAATTTCCAATGAAATATTTGGGTCCAGCACTATCATTTTACAGATTTGGGAACTAAGATTTAGAAAGGGTTAAGTGAAGTTGTTCATCCTCAAATAGCTAGTAAGTAGTAGAGGTAGAATTTGAACCCATGTCCTCTGACTCCAAATCCAGAGTTATTTGCATCACATGTAGGGCACAGCCTAGATGAAAGGCAGAGATTAGCTATCCTAAAACCTGTACTTGGTCTTGGAAGAAAGGAGGCAGGATCAAAGGATACAATTAGGAGGAGAGGAAAATCACAGACACTGCCTCTGGTTTCAGGATCACAAGGGATTTTCATGTTGGATCCCCAAATTGGTGACAGTCCATGGTACTCAAAATCAATACCTGACTCAAGGTTTTTCTATTCCCTAGCCATTAGCTGACAGAATGATGTCTCTGTTGGACCAGAAACATACTCCTAGGACCCCAAGTGGGTGCTCTCCATTTCCAGGCACACAGCTCATGCCAGCAGCTGGTGTGTGGGTAGTACTACAGTCCAGTGCCAGTTCTTGGGGCAAAGACAATCTGAAGAGTTCCTACTCTAGCATTCCCGAGCTCAGCAAAGCCAGAAAAGCATCTATGGGATGACCACATACTTATGGGCTGACTGGTCAAGACATAATGTAAACATTTAGTTAACTAGAGAATGGTGTCTGGACCTTTCCACTATGCCCACGTGCTGCCAGGGAGGTGAGGTACAAGGTAGGTCCTGTTAAATAACTTGACACTTTGGGACCTCTCCAGCGGGCAACCAATTCCAGCATGATAAACATTACAACTTGATGATGTGGGTGGAGAAGTCCCCATGGGCAGGCTGGAGAACAGAGCAAAAATGACTCACTTTGACTGGAAAGATCCATTTCAGGGTGAAGGTCAACTGTATAAAATTATACTACGGTCGACAGCTTCAACCCAATAGCCCAGCCCCATTTTATGGTCAGCAGTTACTGATCACCTTTAAACCTGACACCCTGCCCTTCACTTCTGGATTTGGAGTCAGAGGACGTGGGTTCAAATTCTACCTCTACTACTTACTAGCTATATGAGGATGAGCAACTTCACTTAAGTCTTTCTGAATCTTAGTTCCCAAATCAGTTTGCATGACTGTTAATGCTTACACATGTTTGTACCATTTTTTACAGATTACAAAACATTTCCTACACAACAACCCTAAGAGGTGGTACAACTTTATTTCCAATTCACAAATGGGAAAAGTGAAGCTTAGAAAGATTAAATGAATGGCCCAAAGTCTTATAGTGTGAAATGGCAGAATCTTTCCTTGAATTCAGGTCTTTTGACCAGGAATCAATAGTGTAGAAGAAAATCAGGAGGACCTGGGTTCAAATCTGGTCTTAAATACTTCCTAGCTGTGTGATTCTGGCCAAGTTACTTAACTTCAATTACTTAGCTGTTACCACTCCTCTGCTTTAGAACCAATACTTCCTATCGGGATTCTAAGAAAGAAGGTAAGAGTTTTTTGGTTTTTTTTTAAAGGATACTGGCTCTATAGTCCTTTGATACTTACTAGTTAGCTATATAAATTTGGGCAAATCCTTTAATCTCCCTGGGCCTCAGTTTCCTCACCTGTAAAATGAAGGTATTGAACAAAAGATCCCAAGATCCCTCTACATTTCTTTTTTTTTAAATTTTAAACATTATTTTATTTGGTTATTTACAAACATTATTCATTGGAAACAATGATCATTATCTTTTCCTGCCCCCACCCCCTCCCACCACTTCTCCCCTAGCCAACGCACAATTCCACTGGGTTCTTGTGTTCTTGGTTCGAACCCATTTCTGTGTTGTTAGTATTTGTGATAGAGTGTTCATTTAGAGTCTCTCCTCAGTCATTTCCTCTCAGTCCCTGTAGTCAAGCAGTTGCTTTTCATCGGTGTTTTTACTCCCACAGTTTATCCTCTGCTTGTGGATAGTGTTTTATAGATCCCTGCAAGTTGTTCTTGGACATTGCATTGTCCCTAATGGAGGAGTCCCTTACCTTCGATTGTGCCACAGTGTCTCAGTCTCTGTGTACAATGTTCTCCTGGTTCTGCTCCTCTCGCTCTGCATCACTTCCTGGAGGTTGTTCCAGTCTCCATGGAATTCCTCCACTTTATTATTCCTTTTAGCACAATAATATTCCATCACCAACATATACCACAATTTGTTCAGCCATTCCCCAATTGAAGGGCATCCCCTCATTTTCCAATTTTTGGCCACCACAAAGAACGCAGCTATGAATATTCTTGTACAAGTCTTTTTCCTTATTATCTCTTTGGGGTACAAACCCAGCAGTGCTATGGCTGGATCAAAGGGCAGACAGTCTTTTTTCATCCTTTGGGCATAGTTCCAAATTGCCCTCCAGAATGGTTGGATCAGTTCACAACTCCACCAGCAATGAATTAATGTCCTGACTTTGCCACATCCCCTCCAGCATTCATTACTTTCCATAGCTGTCATGTTAGCCAATCTGCTAGGTGTGAGGTGATACCTCAGAGTTGTTTTGATTTGCATATCTCTGATTATAAGAGATTTAGAACACTTCTTCATGTGCTTATTAATAGTTTTGATTTCTTTGGCTGAAAACTGCCTGTTCATTTCCCTTGCCCATTTATCAATTGGAGAGTGGCTTGATTTTTTGTACAATTGATTTAGCTCTTTGTAAATTGGAGTAATTAAACCGTTGCCAGAGGTTTTTATGAAGATTGTTTTCCAATTTGTTGCTTCCCTTCTGATTTTAGTTATATTGGTTTTGTTTGTACAAAAGCTTTTTAATTTGATGTAGTCAAAATTATTTATTTTACATTTTGTGACTCTTTCTATGTCTTGCTTGGTTTAAAGTCTTTCCCTTCCCAAAGGTCTGACATGTATACTACTCTGTGTTTACTTAATTTACTTATAGTTTCCCTCTTTATGTTCATGTCAGTCACCCATTTTGAATTTATCTTGGTGTAGGGTGTGAGGTGTTGATCTATTCCTAGTCTCTCCCACACTGTCTTCCAGTTTTCCCAGCAGTTTTTATCAAATAGTGGATTTTTTACCCAAAAGCTGGGATCTTTGGGTTTATCATATATTGTCTTGCTGAGGTCACATGCCCCAAGTCTATTCCACTGATCCTCCTTTCTGTCTCTTATCCAGTACCAAATTGTTTTGACGACTGCTGCTTTGTAATAGAGTTTGAGATCTGGGACTGCAAGGCCCCTTTCCTTTGTATTTTTTTTCATTATTTCCCTGGATATCCTTGATCCTTTGTTATTCCAAATGAACTTTGTTATGGTTTTTTCTAAATCAGTAAAGAAATTTTTTGGAAGTTCCATGGTTATGGCACTAAATAGATAGATAAGTTTGGGTAGGATGGTCATTTTTACTATATTGGCTCGTCCTACCCATGAGCTGTTAATGTTTTTCCAATTGCTCAAGTCTAGTTTTAGTTGTGTGGAGAGTGTTTTGTAGTTGTGTTCATATAGTTCCTGTGTTTGTCTCGGGAGATAGATTCCTAGGTATTTTATTTTGTCTAAAGTGATTTTGAATGGGATTTCTCTTTCTAGTTTTTGCTGCTGAGCTGTGTTGGAGATGTATAGAAATGCTGATGACTTATGCGGGTTTATTTTGTATCCTGCAACTTTGCTAAAGTTCTTGATTATTTCAATTAGCTTTTTTGTTGATTCTCTAGGATTCTTTAAGTAGACCATCATGTCATCTGCAAAGAGCAATAGCTTAGTCTCCTCCTTGCCTATTTTGATGCCTTCAGTTTCTTTTTCTTCTCTAATTGCTACTGCTAGTGTTTCTAGTACAATGTCAAATAGTAAAGGTGATAATGGGCATCCTTGTTTCACTCCTGATCTTATTGGGAATGTGTCTAGTTTATCCTCATTGCAGATGATATTAGCTGATGGTTTTAGATATATACTGTTTATTCTTTTTAGGAACGACCCTCCTATTCCTATGCTTTCTAGTGTTTTCAATAGGAATGGATGTTGTATTTTATCAAAGGCTTTTTCTGCGTCTATTGAAATAATCATGTGATTTTTGTTAGTTTGCTTGTTGATATGGTCAATTATGTGGATGGTTTTCCTAATATTGAACCAGCCCTGCATCCCTGGTATAAATCCTACTTGATCATGGTGGATGACCCTTCTAATCACTTGCTGGAATCTTTTTGCTAGTATCCTATTTAAGATTTTTGCATCTATATTCATTAGGGAGATTGGTCTATAATTTCCTTTATCTGTTTTTGATCTGCCTGGTTTTGGAATCAGTACCATGTTTGTGTCATAAAAGGAGTTTGGTAGAACTTCCTCTTTGCTTATTATGTCAAATAGTTTGTATAGTATTGGGATTAACTGTTCTCTGAATGTTTGATAGAATTCACTTGTGAATCCGTTGGGCCCTGGGGAGTTTTTCTTAGGGAGTTCTTTGATGGCCTGTTGGATTTCATTTTCTGATATGGGATTATTTAAGAATTCTATTTCTTCTTCTGTTAGTCTAGGCAGTTTGTATTTTTGTATATATTCATCCATATCTCCTAGATTGGTGTATTTATTGCCATATAATTGGGCAAAGTAATTTTTAATGATTGCCTTGATTTCCTCTTCATTGGAGGTGATATCCCCCTTTTCATCTTTGATGCTGTTAATTTGCTTTTCTTCTTTCCTTTTTTAAATTATATTGACCAGTACTTTATCTATTTTGTTTGTTTTTTCAAAGTACCAGCTTCTAGTATTATTTATTAAATCAATAGTTCTAGCACTTTCTATTTTATTGATTTCTCCCTTAATTTTTAGGATTTCTAGTTTGGTTTTCTTTTGGGGATTTTTAATTTGTTCGCTTTCGAGTTTTTTTATTTGCATTTCCAATGCATTGCTTTCTGCTCTCCCTAGTTTCTTAATATATGCACTCAGGGATATGAATTTACCTCTGATTACTGCTTTGGCTGCATCCCAAAAGGTTTGAAAGGATGTCTCACCATTGTCATTTTCCTCGATGAAATTATTGTTTCTGTGATTTCTTCTCTAACTAAACAATTTTGAAGTATCATATTGTTTAAGTTCCAATTAATTTTTTATTTGGTTTTCCATGTACCATTACTGATCATTATTTTTATTGCCTTATGATCTGAAAAGGCTGCATTTATTATTTCTGCTTTTCTGCATTTGTATGCCATGTTTCTGTGACCTAGTCAATCTTTGTGAATGTGCTATGTGGTGCTGAGAAGAAGGTGTATTCCTTTTTGTCCCTATTTATTTTTCTCCATATGTCTATTAACTCTAATTTTTCAAAGATTTCATTCACTTCTTTTACCTCTTTCTTATTTATTTTTTGATTTGATTTATCTAAATTTGATAATAGTTGGTTCAAATCTCCCACTAATATTGTTTTACTGTCTATTTCTTCCTTCAATTTTCCTAGTTTCTCCATTAGAAATTTGGGTGCTATATTATTTGGTGCATACATGTTGATTAGTGATATTTCCTCATTGTCTAAAGTCCCTTTTAACAAAATATAATTACCTTCCCTATCCCTTTTAATGAGGTCTATTTTTGCTTTGGCTTTATCAGATATCATGATTGCAACTCCTGCCTTCTTTCTATCAGTTGAGGCCCAGAAGGTCTTACTCCATCCTTTAATTCTGACTTTGTGGGTGTCTACCCGCCTCATGTGTGTTTCTTGAAGACAACATATGGTAGGGTTTTGGATTCTAACCCATTCTGCTATTCGTCTATGTTTTATGGATGAGTTCATCCCATTCACGTTCAAAGTTATGTTTGTGACTTGTGAATTCTTTGGTATTTTGATATCCTTCCCTAATTCTTACCTTTCTTCTTTAGCTCTAACCTTTTAATCCAGTGATTTACTTTAAATCAGTCCCCCTTGTCCCCTCCCTTGATATGTTTCCCTTTTTAGCCTCTCCCCTTTTGTTTTCCCTCCCTCCCTCCCCCCCTTGGTTTTCCCTTCTCCCTACCCTTGTTGGGTAAGATAGAGTTCAAGATTCCAATGGATCTGGATGTTTTCCCTCTCAGAGTTGATTTCCCTGAGAGTAAGGTTTAAGTAAAAACTCTCTTCCTCTCCTTCTTATAGGAGCTTTCTTCCCCTCCCTTTCCCGTGTGAGTCTTTGTGTGAGAAAGATTATTCTATTTGATTTTTCTTTTCCCCCTATTTACACATTACATTCTCCATATATTAATATATATAGATTGATATAAATGTAGTCCTTATAGAAGAGAGTTTGAATAAATGAAAAGATAACAATTTTCTCCTTTTCCCTTTCCTTCATATTTACCTTTTCAGGTATTCCAACCTTTTTTTTTCGATATCGAACTTTCCACAGAGCTCTGGTCTTTTCTTTGCAAAAAGTTGGAAATCTTCTATTTTGTTGAATGCCCATACTTTCCCTTGGAAGTATATAGTCAGTTTTGCTGGATAGCTGATTCTTGGTTGAAGACCCAGCTCTCTTGCCTTCCTGAAAATCATGTTCCATGCCTTACGATCATTCAGAGTGTAACTTGCAAGGTCTTGTGTGACCCTGATTGGCATTCCTTTATATATAAATTGTCTTTTTCTGGCTTCTTGTAGGATTTTTTCTTTTGCTTGAAAGCTTTGGAATTTGGCGATTACATTCCTGGGAGTTGTCTTTTGGGGATTTAGTGTAGAGGGTGTTCTGTGAGCTCTTTCAGTGGCTGTATTGCCCCCTTGTTCTAGAATCTCTGGGCAATTTTCTTTGATTATATCTTGTATTACGATGTCTAGTTTGCTGTTTATTTCTGGATTTTCTGATAGTCCAATTATTCTTAAATTATCTCTTCTTCCTCTATTTTCCAAGTCTGTCACCTTGTCAGTGAGATATTTTATGTTCTCTTCTAATTTCTTGATCTTTTGGCTTTGCTTTATTGATTCTTGCTCTTTTACCTGCTCGTTGTCTTCCAGTTGCCTAATTCTGACCTTTAAAGCCTAGTTTTCCTTTTCAGTTTGGTCAAACCGGTTTTGTAGTTGCATGAAATTCTTTTGCATTAATTCCCACTTTTCCTGCCAGAAGGCTTCCATTTTTTTGATCATTTTCCATTCAAATTCTTCAAAAGTTTGTGGAGAGTTTCCATTTCCTTTGGAAAGTTTCGGAGCATTTGCTTGTGTTTCCTCTTCTATCTCCTCTGTATTTTGTATTTTTGCTCCATAAGATGTGTCCAAAGTTGTCCCCTTCTTGTTTTTCTTGTTGTTTTGAGGCTTTTTTGCTTCTGTGCTGTTTGCCATCTCTATCTGAGTGAGGGGGGCTGGCTCATCTTTTATCTGTCTGGTGTTCAGTGGCTTTAGCCCCAGGCAAATTGTCTGTCTTCCTCGGGAAGCCAGGAATTGCTGGTGTTTTGGTGTTTTGGTGTTACTACCCTCCTCAGTTCCCTCCTGATGCTTCTCTGTTGCCTTACTTCTATGCTCTGTGCCTGGCTTGACACTCTCCAAGGTATTTCAATGTCTTTGCTGGCCAGAGGAGCCTGCACTCTGAGGGGGAGGGGCCGTGGCTTCCTGGAGCTCTGAGGGCTGATGATAGGATTAACCTCATAATGAGTATGCTCTGAGGCAGGGACCTTCCCTGAGACTCAGATGGAAGGCTCCAGCCAGGGGGCTGCAGGCTCTCCCCCCCCATCTCTCTCTGTTTCCCTGCTGTTTGGGTGCCCCCACGACTGGGTCAGTTTGTTTTCACGATGTGGCCTTCAGAATAGCTGGCTCCGAGGCCCTTTTCCCGGCACTGAGGATTTCTGTTGTTTCAGAAGACCCTGCACTCTGAGGGGGGAGGGGCCGTGGCTTCCTGGAGCTCTGAGGGCTGGTGATAGGATTAACTTCAGACTGAGTTTGCCCTGAGGCAAGGACCTTTGGTGAGACTCAGATGGAAGGATCTAGTCAGGGGGCTACAGGCTCCCGTCTGTCTCTGTTTCCCTGCTGTCTGGGTGCCCCTGTGACTGGCTCAGGTTGTTTTCAGGGTGCGGCCTTCTAAATAGCCGGCCCTGAGGATTACTATTGTTTCAGAAGACCCTGCACTCTGAGGAGGGAGGGGCCGTGGCTTCCTGGAGCTCTGAAGGCTCCTGATAGGATTAACTTCCTCTGGGTTGGAGTATGTCCTAAAGCTGGAACTTTCCCTGAGACTGGGATGGAAGGATCCAGCCAGGGGGTTACAGGCTCCCCTCTGTCTCTCTCTGTTTCCCTGCTGTCTGGGTGCCCCCGCGACTGGCTCAGGTTGTTTTCAGGGTGCAGCCTTCAGAATAGCCCGCCCTGGGGTCCTTTGCTGGCTCTTAGGTTCCCGCTGCTGCCTCGGAGTCAGCTCTCTGGGTTGGGGGGGGATGGGTCCTGGGACCTTCCCTCTGCTTACCCCTTAGATCCGAGTGATCTCAGGTTCTGGCTTTTGGAGGGGCCGTACCTTTTGATCCAGGTCCAAGAGGAGGGTTCCCGGGGTCTATTCTGTTGTTTGTTTTGAATTTCGGTGCCCTAGGAACATTCAGTTTGAGATTGGTAAGGAAGGGTTTCTGGAGCTCTGAACTTTAGCTTTCTCTAAGCCACCATCTTGACCGGAAGTCCTCCCCTCTACAATTCTAAGAATACCATTTCTTCATAGTATGTCTAATCCAGTGTTCTCTCTTCTTTATATTCTGATAACATTCTCTGAAACCTCAGTTTGTATATTATTTTTTTAAATCCCTGAATTTTTAGTATCATTTATAAGATAGAGAAGTGACAAAGGCTAGGTAATCAGGGTTAAATGACTTGCCCAGGATCAAACAGCTAGGAAGTATCCAAGGCCAGATTTAAACCCAGGTCCTCTCATCTCTAGGCCTAGTGCTCTATCCACTGTGCTACCTAGCTACCCTAGTTTGTTTATCATTTTGAAATATTTTTAGGTCATCAGTATTTTGTGGGAAGTGATTATGTGAAAATGATTTTTTTTTCTGGGAGAGAAGGAGGAAATAGTTTGGTGGTTGTTGTCATTGTTCAGTTATTTTCACTTGCATTCAACTCTTTGTAATCCCATTTGGAGTTTTCTTAGCAAAGATACTGGAGTGGTTTGCCATTTCCTACTCCAAATCATTTTACAGATGAAGAACTGAAGCAGACAGGGTCAGGTGACTTACCCAAGTCACACAATGTCTGAGTCTGGATTTGAACTCAGACCTTCTTGACTCCAGGTCAGATGCTCTATCCACTGTCCTATAAAATAGGCCTTGAACTCAGGTCTTCTAACTCCAAGCTCATTGCTTATTCCACTATATACTGCTAATATTTATTGGAAATTCTGTTCTTATATAATTTTGAAACCCATGGGGGGCATCTTTTGATTTTCCAGAGAAAATGGTTATGAAAAATATGTTTATGCAGTTTGAAAAGCTTATTTAAGAAAATTAGAACTGATGTTTCATTCCACTGCTTTAGCATGGCACCATGCAGCGGAAAAAAGTTAAAATTATTAGCTCTTGGTGCTCCAATAAGGAAATTAGAATCATAATACTGCCTGTGCCTGTGTGTGCGCAGGTAGCATTAATTAACCTCTCAAACTAATTCCTGCAATTAAACCCACAAATCTATCTGGTTCCAGATGCAGATTGAGTTCATAAAACAAGGAAGCATGAACTTTCGGTTCATCCCCGTGCTCTTCCCCAACGCTAAGAAGGTAAAAACCAAAAAGTTTATAATTAATACAGCGTGAGTCATCTGGCTCTACCATATGGGAGCTGAAGTGGAAAGACCTGCCAACTTTTTAATCGGTGCTTACAGAAAGTAAGGTTAGCCAAGAGATCAAGAGGTTTGGCCACTTGGTTCAGCAGCCTGGATTGGGTGGGTTTTAGGGCTTTATCTGGCAGGACCACCACTGTTTTAATTACCAAAAAAAAAAAAAACCCCAAACCCCAACCTCTTCCACATCATGAAGTGGATTGTGTTTTAACCCATGAGAGTATAAGTAGGGAGGCATGAATTTTATCTGATCCTTCTTATCTTTACACATAAAAGGCCAAATATTTGGACTTGCCTCTTTGCTGGCTGTTGAACAGATGTGTTTTGTTACATTTCAGCTAACAGCCCATCTAGTACAACACTCATTAGCTGGAAGGATAAGTGAATTCCATTGGGGTCTCTCCCAAATTGAGTCCTGCCATGGTTCACGTGAGGACTTTTTGCTGTAGGAGGTACTACCAGCTCAGGGAGGAGGGCTTATGTAAGCTGGAGGGGGATGAATTTATTAAGACCTTACCATGTACCAGGCCCTGAAGATAGTAAGACAACAAAGAAAACAGTCCTTGTTTTCAAGGGGGAAAGACAATATATATGTAGATAAGTCTGTGCAAAATATATGCAACTCTTATTATTTCATCACAAGAGAAACGTGTCCTTGCTGGGACCCAGAAGACACCAGCATATTCTGCCACGTGGCTATACCACAGTACTTTAAGGGAGTTCAACATAGCTGCCCAGCCCACCCTTAATCGGGGTTCACCAAGGCAGCTCAGCCCTGCCCTTAACCCTTTAATCCTTAACAAAGACAGAAGATTCCAACCCATTTTCATAACCTGGGGGAGAAGCTGGATGTAGCCTCATCTTAGTATCAGTATTATTTTGGGGTGTAGAAGGGAAAATTATTTCACAAAAATATTTCACAAAATTCAATATTAATTTTCCACACATCCTTTTCTTCCCAGAAACATGTTCCGATGGCATCTCCTATTGTATTGTTTGCTATTGAGTAGAAGTTGGCAGGAGATGGCTTTTCTCTAGATCTGTGTAATGTAGTTTAGTTACCAAACAGAGCCCTAGAGGTAGCCTAAGCCCCAAAAGGCCCATTCAGATACAGAACAGATCCAAATCCCCAGGTCAACCAGGAACTATTCCCAGATCTCAGGGCAGGTGATCTTCAGCTTCACCTGCCCCAAAATTGGGGACAACATTCCTAAAACCTGAAGTTAACCAGAGTATACTGTCATCCTTAATGGATCGTAGATCTTTCTGTGAGGCAAGAGAGTACAGAATTAATGATTGAGCTAGCGTGCTCTAGATGTGTGTGTGTGTATTTATAAACAATAGGTATGGAGAAACTCAGGGTAAAGGAAGTAGGAAGAAAGAGATCTGGCAGTTACTAGTGATGAACAGAAAGTGGGGGAGATTAACAATATTTCATTGGTAGGAAAAGACACTAATTTAGCCCTGGAACTAGACATGATATTTCCATGCCTTTGAAGAGGGCTTCCCTTGTGCCTATAATATACTTCTTCAATTCTCCCACCTATTAAAAGCCCTGGCATCCCTCAAGGCTTTGCCCAGGTACCCTCCTTTATAAGAGGATTTTTCTTTTTACCCTCAGCTGTCAGTGCTCTCCCTTGAGATTACCTTGTACTCAGTTATTTAGGTAGATTTATGTTCACAATAGAAAATAAACTCCTTGAAGGCATGAACTATCTCATTTTGATATCTATCCCCAGCATCTAGCATGCAATCCATTTATGCTTGGTATGCTTACCTGAACTGAAAATGAAATGGGAATTCAGGAACCACGGGACTCAGACACTCAAATGAATGTGTAATGGGAAGGCACTAAAATGTTTGGCATCCTTGATGTCCTAGTGTTTACTCTGGATGGAATTAAGCAGACTGTGGGTTAACCATCAACTCTTTGAAATAAGAATTTAGTTAACTGATTTGGAAAGTGGCTTCACCTTCCAAGCAGTCCCATGGCAGGGACCCTCAGGACAGCATTAGGATAAGAACAGGAAGATTTTATGCTTTATAGACCATTTTGATTTTGTATTTTTGCTGCCTGACCAGCCAGTATCTAAGGCACTGGAGGTGCTCTACCTATTATCCATCCATTCAGTTCTATGACCAAGAGCACAGCTGGGAAGTGTTAGAGTGAAAGGAGAAAAGTCAGAGGAAGCATAGCATCCAAGTGAACTTTCCTTCCCCTTATCCTATCTAGCCACAGTAAAAACCGCATCATTCAGAGCAACCTTGGCACCATCTCTTTCAAGTGAAGGTGGTGAAAAGGGCATTACAAGCTAAAGGGAAGATTGCTTCTTCCTGATAGAACATTCCCAGCACATGTGGTTTCCAGGATTTAGCTAAGATGTTTGCATGCAGAACTACATTATAAGCTTCCTAGTCCTTCCCTCTACTTTTGAAAAGGAAACAGAAATGCCACCAAGTCTGGTAGAAGAATGAACCAGGGCAGTCTCTTAAAGTCTGGGGGCAGTGGTCCCAGGAAGTCAGCATGGGGAATGTATGGTGGAGTACCCAGGGCCTTTTTCTAGCAACCTGACCCTGTGTTATCCAACCTCCTCTCTCCTTCCTACAGGAGCATGTGCCCACATGGCTGCAGAACACCCACATATACAGCTGGCCCCGGAATAAGAAGAATATCCTGCTTCGCCTCCTGAGGGAAGAGGAATACGTGCCTCCTCCAAGAGGGCCCCTGCCCACCCTGCAAGTGGTGCCCCTTTGAATTGCCCAGGGGCAAAAGGTGCTGCTGCCCTCGTTTAGATTGGATGCCAGGGCATCCCTGGGGTAGTGCAAGCAAGTCCATGCTAATGGCTGTTTCGCACTTGCTCCCTGGGCAATGCAGCTGGTAACATCTCTTGAGCATTCATCCCACTCAGCATCCACATAGACTCTGACACTGACACTGAGACAAAAGCAGCAGGTGCCTCCCTGAGTTCTTCAATCTCCCGACCACTGGGATGTACAGATTTTTTCTCCTCTTGAAATCACTTAGGGCGCTTCCCTTAGCACCTTTGCAAACAGATACTGTAAATGATACTGCAATAACTGTAGCCTTTGACAAACATGCCCTATTTGCTTAAGGTCTCTTTTGCCTGTTTAGTCAGATGTATTTTTCTATCCTTAAAACAAAAGGATTCATGTACAACACAATAAAATATTTACTTTTGTAAGCCTGGGGCTCATTTATCTCTAGGAAGACATGGGTGAGGTGGGGAAGTACCCATTTAATGGTGAGATAGCCAGTTGCCTCTTAGGGAGAAGAATAAAACAAATCAGATGCTATATCAGATATAATAGATCAGCCTCTCCTGAATGATAGTATCAGAGCAAACTAGACAAATAGCTTCTTTTAACACCCTCATTGGCACTTACACACTCTAGCAGTTCAGATTTTCACAATACCTTGTAGACCTCAGTAATATCATGATTCTCTAGGGCCGTGTTGGTGAACCTATGGCATGCATGCCATAGGGGGCTGCTCCCTATCCCCTCTCCATACATGCTTGAGGACATTTCTCACATCATCCACCCCTCTTCCCAGCAGCCCAATGGGAACACTTTTTCCCTTCCCTGTCTGGGATAAGGGGGCAGCTCACATGTGGCGTGTGGGTTGAAGTTTGGGTACTTGTTCTCTAAAAGATTCACCATCATTATTCTACCTTTTAGGGTCAGTGTGTGTAAATACATTGGTGTGCGAATGGTTTGCCACTTTTTATCTTTTATCTTTATCCAATACAGCCAATAAATACATTGATTGGTTTCTACAACTAGCAGACTCCTTGAAAGCAGGAATTAAGCACTACTACATAGTGTACACCCAGAGCTGTACTGGAGCTGGCTCCAATTGGCTCTGGTTAAAATTTCAGTGTGAGCATTTATGCCTCAAAAATCAGCATCTACTAATCCATGCTCAATTGGTTGTTTTGTTAATTTAATAGACTTAAGAAAGTACTGGATGTTATGCAGATTAAATTTTAAAATGTGCCCTGCATGTATTTTTTTTCTTCCCAGAGATCAGGCTGTTAAATAGTTACCAATAGGGGTAACTAGGTGACTCAGGAGATAGAGAGCCTGGAGATGGGAGGACCTGGTTTCAAATCTGATCTCATATACTTCCTAGCTGTGTGATCCTGAGCAAGTGTCTAATCCTTACCACTCTTCTGCCTTGGAGCTGACACAATATAGATTCTACAACAGAAGGTGAAAGTTTAAAAAAATAGTTACTAGAACTCTACTGTATGTGGAAGAACAGAATGTTAGCTAAAGAAGTTTCCTTCTAAAAAGACTGCTATTCAGAGTGGATGGGACAATGATAACAGACAACAGAAAGAAGGCAAATCTGCTCAGCTATTGTTTTAGTTGCTTTCTTTCTGTCAAGGGGAATTATCTTTCCATAGAAAAGGACAGCAGACAAATGGCCAATTGGGAGTTGAAAGTAGGAAAAGGCTTCAGAACCTCCAGCTGCTATGCTAGGGTCTTTCTCTCTAAACTCCCTTATATCTATTCTGTATATGTCTTATATATGTTCATTAATTAATATGCTCTCTACCTTATTTAAAAAATAAGCTCCTAGAGGGCAGGGGCTGCTTTTAAATTTTCCTTTGTATCCCCAGTCTTATCACAATGTCTGACATATTAATAAATTAATAAATATCTGTTGACACTGGGAAAAAAAAGAAAGTATGAAAAGGAGTTGGCAAGAGAGCACCTAATGGCCTTGATTAGTTCAAGTCAATTGACCCAAATGAAAAATCATCTTAGCATATTCAAAGAACTGGCACCTGTGAGTTAGTAATCTTTGCCAGATTGGGAAGAACTAGGGGTATCACCAGAATGGAGAAGGACCAATGTTTTGATGGAAGATAGAGAAGTATAATCTATGAGAGCCATGAACTGAGTTAAGTTTGAAATGGTGGTCATGGCTGGAATTTAGTGGAGATAAATGTAAAGAAATATTTAGGTTCCAAATTCAGCTTCACAAGTGGAAGATCAAGAAGGCATGGCTATACAGTTTAGTATCTGAAAGCTTTAGTGACCATAATGGAAAGAACATGGGATCTGAAATCGGGGTACTTGGGTTTAGATTCCAGCTCTGCTAGTTATGTGTATGGCCTTAGGACAAAAAAAAAAGGTGTTTTTTTTTTTTAACTCTTACCTTCTGTCTTAGAATAAATACAAGTATTAGTTCCAAGACAGAAGAACTGTAAGGGCTGGGCAGTTAGGGTTAAGTGACTTGCCCAGGGTCTCACAGATAGGGATTATCTGAGGCCAGATTTGAACTAGGTCTTCTTGGATTCCAGGCCTGGCTCTCTATCCTTTGAGTCACCTAGTTGGCCTTTTGGCAATTAAGTAACAAATATTTATTAAGTGGCTACTAAATGCTAGTCACTATTGTGTAATTGGAAATCTATTACCCTAAAAACTATATTTCCCAGGAGCTCACTAACTTCCTGTCGTTATGTTCTTCTTGTAGATAGAGGGATATATTGGGTGGGGTTCCTGGTCTCCTGCTCTTTGCTTCCTGTAGCAACTGTGGTGGAGTGGGCTTTTTGAACAGGTTGATTAGCCATGGGCATGTGGTTTTATTTTGTTACCTTTTATTTTGTTATTTCTAATGATAATTAATAAATCTCTTAAAATGCAATCTTTGAAATTATTTGAGATTAATTTTAATTTTTACACTATGATGAGAAGGAAGAAGGTAGAATGAAAATATACAAGATGAAATAATCCTTGATCTCAAAGAATTTACAAGTACATCTATAATTATATACAAAAATAAATATAAAGAGAATAAATACAGAGTGGAAAAATACAGGTTAGTTGGGGAGGAAGGTCAGTAGCAGTTGAGATAATCAGGAAAAATTTCATGTGACAAGAAGTGCTTGAGCTATGTCTTAAAGAAAGAGACATTCTATAAATTGCAGAGATGAGATCCAGGATTAGGGAGGAAAAAAAATCTCACTTTTCTGTCTTGGTCAGATCATATCTGGAGTACTATGTTCAATTTTAGGTTACACATTTTAGAACGGACATCAATAAGCTAGAAAATGTGCAGAAAAAGGCAACCAGAATAATCTGTGGTAATGATCCATGAGAATCAGTTGAAGCAAGGTAGGGCAAGTTAAGTGTAAAACTTAAGTGAGGGGGGAGGAAGGAGCTTGGGATTCAAATTTTTTTTAAATGTTAGAAATTGTTTTCCCATGTAATTGGGGAAACAATAAAATGAAATGAAAAGGTTTTAAGAACCCTTAGAGATAGCTAGGTAGCACAGTGGATAGAGTTGACCAGTCTTGGAGTTGGAAGGACCTACATTCAAATCTGACCTCAGACACTTCCAAGCTGGGACCCTGGGCAAGTCACTTAACCCTCATTGCCAAACCCTTACCACTCTTTTGCTTTAGAACTGATAGTATCCATTCTGAGACAGAAGGTAAGGACTTTTTTAAAAAAACTGACATCACAATAAGGAAATTTAAGCAGTGCTTGGGAATGGTGAGATATAATAGCTGTCTTGTAGTTAGATTTTGCCTCAGTTTCCTCGTCTATAAAAACAAACTGGAGAAGGAAATAGCAAGAAACCCCAAATGGGGTCAGTCACAAAGAATTGGAAACAACTAAATTGATTGAACAACAATATGTGGAAGAGGAATTGGACCTTTTCTGCTTGGTCCCAGAGGGCAGAACAAGTAGCAATGAACAGAAATTGCAAACAAAAATTTAGGCTTGATTTAAAAGAATATGCTAGCAATTCAAGCTATCCAAAAGTGGAATGCATTGACTTGTGGAGAAGCTGGTGTCCTCTCACTTGACATCCTCAAGCCAGGTATGTTGCAGAAGAAGCTCTTAGTCATGTTGGAATAGATAGTTGCTGAAGTCCCTTACAATTTAGGCCTTCATTTATTGCATCGGCCTTTAATAAGCATCTACTAAATGCTGGGTGCTACAGTAGATCTTTGGATGGAGAGAAAAAAAAAACGAAAGTTTGTCATGTTGAAATTATATTTCTTAAACAGAATCAACTCCTTTGAGCAAGATAGAGAACTAGGCACAAAAGAGTCATTGCCCATTAGTGACTTACATTTGGTTAAACAAGTTCACAGCTTAGCAAGTTATTCTTAAAACATTTATTAATATGTTAAATATTTTATTTTAATTCCACATACATAATTTGATATTTAAAATTCTGAACTTAAAATGAGAACTTTCATATACATTGTAGGAGAACATTATACATAAAACTGTGAATCTTAATATGTAGAGCTTGCTTTTCTTTAAGTATATAATAACTTTGACATGCTACTTTCAAAGATGTCCTGATTGTCTGATACTTGTCTGTTCTCTCTTTTTTACTGGAAGAAAGGGGAATTCTTTCTCTTCCTTTTATCTCCTTCCCACTTACCTCATCTAAAATGGCTAAACATTAAAAATAGAAACAAACATCAACAAATATGTGTATCAGATTCCTCTTTGTACATATAACAAATGTGCATAGCCAAGCAAACACTAGCATAGTGTTTGTCCCATAAATCTGAAGATTCTGGTTTCTGGTGTAAGGACTCACTATTTGACAGAAACTGCTGGGGGAAAGCAGTCTGCCAGAAATTGGATGTAAACAGACCAACATCACACACCATAGAACAAGATAAACCCCAAATGGATTCATGATTTAGCTATGAACTCACACTGGCCATATCCAAAAAAGTATGGCTCATTTTTTCTCTTAAGATTCTTGACCTTGCTCCTCCAGATGATGTTATTCTTTTTCTAGCACTATAAAGTAATCATTTGGTAGTTTAATTAGCATGGCATTAAATAAGTAAACTACTATTATATTATTGGCTTATAATATTGATGGCATTTTCATTTTTATTTTATTGACATCCTATATAAGCCATACATTTTTTTCTCCAATTATATGAGTCTACGTCATCCATGATTCTTTACTTTCATTTACCCTTCTTCACTAGCTAGTTGCCAAGTCTTGACAATAGCATCTTCTCAACATCTTTCTCTTTCTCTCCATTCACAACCTTTGCAACTACTCCAGCTCTAGCTGTCATCACCTCTTGCCTAGATTGTTCAATAGCTTTCTAGTTGGGAATGCTTCCTTTCATCTCATCTCTTTTGTTTTCAATCCACCTTCCTCAAAATGGTGAAATAATGTTACTGAAGTAGAATCACTCCTCTGCTCGACTTTTCCACTGCTTTTATAAAAAACTAACACACACACACACTCTGAAAATCCTTTCTGTGGCATTTAAAGCCTTTTACAACATGACCCAGACTTCCATTTTGGGGCTGATTACACATTACTTCTCCTCATATAAAGTACTCTACATTTTAGCCTTCCTTGCCCATTTGCTGTTCCCTATATAGAACATTCCCTCTCCAATCTATATGTCTGCACAGGCTGCCCCCCAAACCTGTAATGTTCTCCTTCCTCTCTTCGGTCCCTAGGAGTCATTTGCCCTTTTCAAGGCTTTGCTCAAAGGCCACTTCATTCCTGATTTTCCCAGTTGTTCATGCCAACTCTCCCAACAAATCACTGCATTTGTTTTATATGCATATTATATTTATCTGAAGGTACTGTCTCTTTCCAGTAAGATGTAAATTCCTTGAGGGACTTGTGTCACTTTTGTGTATGAATACTGTGTACCTAATAAAATGACTGGAATATAGTAGATCTTCAAAAAATTCTTGACTGATTCCTTGATTATCGTCTAGTGTAGTGGTTCTCAAACTTTTTGGTCCTGAGACACTCTTATACTCTAGAACACTATTGAGGATCCCAAAAGGCTTTTTGTTTATGTGGGTGATATTAATAATAATGATAAAAATGAAAATGATTTTAACATTTTCTTTATTTAAAATTTAAAAAATAAATCTATTACATGCTAATATAAGTAACATTTTATGAAAAAAAAACTATATTTCCAAATAAAAAATCAATGAGAAGAATGACATTGTTTTATACATTTTTAAAAATCTTTCATGTCTGGTTTAATGGAAGACAGATAGATTTTCATATCTGTTTCTACATTCAATCTGTTGCAATATATTATTTTGGTTAAAGCATATGAAGAAAGCTTAGCCTCAGACAGTTATGTAGTGGGAAAGGGGAGGAGTATTTTAAAGGGCAAATATTGTCTCAGTATTATTGTAAAAATAGCTTTAATCTCTTGAACTCTCTGAAAGGATCTCAAGGACTCCCAGGAGTCCAAGGATCATACCATGAAAAAGGGGATAGGATACCCACACAAATATAGCATGGTTTAAAATGTGAAATGGCAATGAAAAAAAAATACTAATTCTCTTAGATTTAAGAGGTGAGCGGGATTAAAAATGGCCTGTGAGCTCAGCCTTGAATGATGGATAGTACCTGGACAGCAGAGCTATGAGCTGGTTGGGCAACATTAGTTTGTGGGTTAGTGAAAGTTGACTGTAAATTAAAACACCTTTTGAAATGTGGTTCCATGACTGTACTTTTACTAGTTTATACAGGAAATAAATTATTTCCTCTATAGTTATTATGTACCGGGCATTGTGCTAGACACTGAGGAAACAAATAGAAAGAATGTAATTATACCTATTCACAAGAAACTTGAATTCTAATAAAGGAGACATGCATACACACATGTATTTTCTCTATAGACTTTTAAAAAATATATCTTTACCTTCTGTCTTAGAATCCATACTAAGTATTGGTACCAATGCAGAAGAGTAGTAAGGGCTAGGCAATTGGGGTTGAGTGACTTGCCCAGGGTCACACAGGTAAGAAGTGTCTGAGACCACATTTGAACCCAAGACCTCCTGCCTACAGACAGGCTGGGTTTCCTATCTTCTAAGCTGTCCTTCTCTATAGACTTTTAAAGTTAATACATACAAATATATACAGAGTTGTTCAATACAAGCTATTTTGAAAGGGAGGGTAGGAACAATTAAGAGGATTGGGAAGATTTTATGTAGAAGATGATGCTCAAGCTGTCTTAAAGAAGAAAGAGGCTCTATGAGGCAAGGTGGGCATTCCAGGCATATGGAACAGCTAAGTACAAAAAAATGAAGGTGGGAGAGGATATATCATATGTGCAGGACTGAAAGAGGGCCAGTTTGCCTAGATTGTGGAGTGAGGGAGGTGTACTATCCAATAAGGCTGGAGAGATAGTTTGGAAAAGGTTGTAAAAGGCTTTAAAACCCACACAGAGGATTTTCCTTTTGGTCCTAGAGGAAGACAATGAAGTTGAGTGAGGAGGAGGGTCTACAGGTCCAGATCTGAACTGAAGGGATATTATTGTGAGAGCCATAAGTAAGGGGCACCAAGGAGAAGGCTGTTTAGGTGGTGCCTGTGTGAATGTACAGAAAGGGACGGATGTGGGCAAAGTTATGGTGATACGAAAGGAAGATGGCGGATACATAAGGGAGAGTGAGGATTTGAAGGCAATGCCTAGGTGATGAAACTGAGGGATTGGAAAGAGAATGGTGCTTTTGAAAGAAATAAGAAAATTGAAAAGAAGGGAGGGTTTGAGGGACAAGATAATGAATTTTGTGTTTGATCTTAAATTTGAGAGGTCTACAGGACATCCAATTTGGAATGGTCAATAGGCAGTTAGTAAAATGAGACAGAAGGTCAGGTTTGAGGCTGGAGCTGGATATATAGATCTGGAAGTCTTATATTTAGAGATGATAATTAAACATATGGAAGAGGATGTTCTTACAAAAAGAGAAGGAATACAATGAGAAAAGAGATAAGGTACTAGGACAAAACTCTGGGAAATAATCACAGAGTAAAAAGAATACATTTAAAAGTGTATATGAAGCCTACTTATATGTTATATGCAAAGCATGTCTATATCTCTAATTCATGTGTATTTATACATATATATGAATCTGCAGATATGTATTCAGGGTATTCCAAAAGTTTTAGTAGAGTTTTAGGCTATAATCTTTTAAACAGATTTAATAGATTAAAACCACACAAAGTCTTTTTTTCTTTAATTGAAAATTTGTATTTAATTAATTAGAGTATTCTTCTAAGGCTACATGACTCATGTTCTTTCCCTCCCCTCCACTCCTAACCCCCCCCAGGCCCCCACTGGTAGCTGACACACAATTCCACTGGGTTTTACATGTATCATTGATCAAGACCTATTTCCATACTATTGATAATTGCATGAGGGTGATCTTTTAGAGTCTATATCCCCAGTCATATCCCCATCAACCCATGTGATCAAGCAGTTATTTTTCTTCTGTGTTTCTACTCCCACCGTTCTTTCTCTGGATGTGGATAGTGTTCTTTCTCATGAATCCCTCAGAATTGTCCTGGATCATTGCATTGCTGCCAGGAGAGAAGTCCATTACATTCAATCACACAAAGTCTTTTGAAACACCCTATATATAGTTTTAGTTGCCCTGGCTAAAGAATCTAAAATGTACTAGCTGATCTGCTGGTGATAGTCTCCATGTTGGCTAGTCTGGTTCTCCAATAATAGATACTTAGCATATCACTGTGTATGTAATTGAAGCCTTTTCTACTTAGTTAGACCTGACAGAATTTGTGCTTTGGTGGAACATAACTTGAGAATTCAGACCTCTAAATTCTGAATTATGACCACTAAAAAAAAGAAGGCATGGAATACGTTGCAATCGGCGACGTTGCAATGACGGATGAGAGTACCCATATCCATGGACCGTGGCTCTACAAAAGTACCGATATAAATATAAATTTGAATCAAGGTTGGAAAGTGACCTAATTCCTACAGTATGGAAGGTCTTGGCACTTTGTTCTGTGGGATGTAATGTAAGAAAGAGAGGAGAGATCAGCTGAAGAGCAGTGGAGGAGGAGCAGAGAGAGAGAAGCTCCAACTCAACCATCTTCCAGCCTGGGAGGTAGAGGAGGGAAGGAGGTTTTCCTGGAAGCTGAGAAAGAGCCCATCTGAAAGAGACCATCCATATGGGACCTGTTATTTCTTCTGGGACCCAAAAACACCTCCCCTAAGATTCTTCAAGAACAGCTACCAGAATTCTCAAGGGGGTTTTAGATCTGGACTCAAGCTGGGCAGAGCCATCCAGATCTTTCCCTGAGATTTCTCTCTCTCCCTGACCTGTTCCCAGACTCCTAAATTAGAAGCTAGTTAGGAATAGGGATCAACCAGCAGCTGGCCGGAGGAGGGTATCAGTCTTGAACCCTGAGAATTTGGGGGAGGCACTCTGCCAGGGGACCAATGTTAGGGTTTCCTACTCCCCACTTTCCTTGCTTGACACCCCTATCTCTCCTTCCCTGTGTGAACCCAAATAAATTGTTTACTACTTTAGAGTTAGATCTGGTTGGTTTCTGACACTAGGAAAGGGGACAAAAGATTTGGGGAGAATCACATCTCTCCCCAAAAGGGGAAGGTTAGCTCCGGATCCCAGGGATCCAAACTGTCTAAGCCAAGGAACAACATCTCTCCTTGATATGGGGTGACCGCAGGTTTCTGAAGGGAAGTGACAGTGGGTGTCCTCCATCTCCCAGTACTATTCTCTTAGGAGACATATTCCCTCTGTCAGGGGGACAAGACTTGGTTACCCTTCTCCCAGGAAAAGACAGGGGAAGAAGAATCTCTTCACCCTCTCTCTCCATTTCTCTCTCTCTCCTTCCATTCCCCCTTGTTCCCTTCTCAATTCTTCCCTTTTAGATCCTTCTTTCACAGGGGAACTATGAATATTTATAAGGACATCAAGGAGTTTACAATGGCATCATCTAAAAACTTGTTGACACCATCTCCCCCACTCTCCTCTGTTAAACCTAGTTTCTGACAAAGAGGTCATTCTCTTTTATGTCAGAGCCTTCCCTTCTCCACAGATGCTTTAAAAAAAATAATAATTAAAAAACCCTCTAACTTTCTGTCTTAGTAACAACTCTAAGACTGAAGGGAAAGGGTGAGACAAATAGGGTTAAGTGACTTGCCCAGAATCACACAGCTAGGAAGTATCTGAGGTCATATTTGAACCCAGGACCTCCCATTTCTAGGTCTGACATTCTATCCACTGTGTTTGTATACTTTGTCTCCATATTATCAATGTATTCTTTATTTCATCTTTTCCCATCTTCTCCAGCAGACTGTCATGCTCTCCTTCTGGATACTCCATCGTCTCGGTCTCATGTGTTTAATGACATTCTGTTTCCTGCTTTTCCTCCTCTTTGTTCTAGGTCTTCTTTGTGGGCCCCTATCTACAAAACATACCCACACATGTATGTTTATACACACCTGTGTATATATATATATATGTATATATATATATATATATATTTGCACACAAAAATATACATTCACACAAAGTGTATGTATGTGCATGTTTGAGGCTTGGCAGGGGATGATGTCCTTAAAGCCTAGGTATAGATGGGCACAAGGTTGATTCTATTTTCTAGGTTTGATATCTCCTGCTTTTCACTTGTCTGTATCTCTTATTGTTCAGCCAAGTCTTGTGGAATAATTTAAACCTCATAGGAAGAGTGAGGAAAAAAGCTTTCATTCATTCAGTAATTATTTATCAAATGACAATTATAAGCTGAGGCATTATGTTAAATGCTTTAGGAGATACATAGGACAAGCAAGCAATGAGTGAACAGCAAAGAATACTGATGGGATTCTTTTGGATGTCTCTTAGAAAAGGAAAGTACACTTGTAAAACTGTTCTAAGATGCTGAACTTCTGCATTCACTCCCCTCTCGTCTTTCTTTCTCTCTACCTCCGTCTGAGAGGCTTCCATATTGGGACAATTTCTTGATGTCACGTTACTAGCCCATTCTCTTTTTTTTCCTGGACCCTGCCTTGGATGCTCACTCAGTCACCTTTAACTGCTCCCTGGAGAGTTTAATATGTAATGTGAATGAAAGATGAAGGGCCCAGATGGTCTACCAAATAGTCTCTAACATGTTACAGCTGGTGCTGGTGACAAAAAACACCTGCTATGGTGATGAAAATGTGGCCCTTAAAGTTCTTGTGAAACATGAAGGCCCCCACTAACAATAAAATTTAACAACTATTTTCAAGTTCCATCGTTGGAATAAACACTTTATTTAATAAAAGGTTATTTTACTCTACTTAAAAAAATAAAATGGAAAAATAAATAATCAAAAATATTTCTAAATAGAGAAGCTGATGGGGGAAGAAAGAAGGAAGGTTGAAATCCATCAAATAGGCAATAAGTAGTTTTGAAATAAGTAATTTAACCGAATTCAGCCTTTTCTATTTTCAAACTAGTTGTAGGAAGTTGATTAAGATTAGTTGGTTCCTGACAAGGTGAAAGTTTTTTCTTGACATCGTTGATGTCTTTTCAGGCTAATTGAGCACTGACTTAAAGCTTTTTTTCTTCTCAGAAAACACTTTTGAATGTTTCAAGATGATTGCTTCTGAGCTAAATCACATTGGACACGTGTTTGATGCTGATACCACCACCTTTGCCCAGCGGTATGCCTCTTCTTTTTTGACCCTTCACCAGCCATTCAGTCTGTACATTCTTCCTATTCCAGTGGGAAATGGTTCAAGAAATATTCCTAAAAATAAAAGATCTTGTTGCTCTTTTGTGTTCCTGCACCAAAGATAATCAATGGGACCCACTTTCTGGAAGCAAATAAAAAAACAGAATGAAAGTCAGATTGTAGGAAAATACTTCTCATAGAAAAAAAAAATTCTTTCATTGTAAAATGCAAATATTCTTTAGTGAACCAAGGCAAAATCAAAGGGTCATGAGCTCAAAAGCTGGAAGGGATTTTAGAGGTCAGCCTTGTTGATTCTCCTCACTGGGCAAGTGAGGAACCTGAGACTCAGAGTGACTTGTGCAAAGCCACACAACTAGCTAGTGGCAAAGCTGAGATTCTTTGTGACCCTATTGAGGGGTTCTTGACAAAGATACTAAAGTAATTTGCCATTTCCTTCTCCAGCCCATTTTATGGATGAGTAAACTGAGGCAAACAGGGTTAAGTATATTGCCCAGGGTCACACAGCTGGTAAGTTGCCTAAGGCCACATTTGAAGGTAGCCTTCCTGACACTGGACCTGGCGTTCTACCCTGCTTGGCCTCAGTCCTTATGACTCACTCCTCTATTTATGGAACTGTAAACCATGATCAAATTAACTGACATTGTTCCTGGACAGGGTATGTTGATTTCTGCACCTATGGCTCTACTCACTCACCATCTCAGTTACTTTCCAAACCAAAATACCCTTCCCTGAACACCATTTTCCAATATATGTTGTCTTCCTCTATTAGAATGTAAGCTCCCCAAGGACAGGGTTTCTCTTTGCTTTACATTGGTATTCCTCAGTGTTTGGCACAGTCCTGGACACATATTAAATGGTTTGTAATGAATACATTCACATTATTAAAACCCAAACTTATTTTAAATGGAGGGGTGGTTTAAAATTTTCTTATTGTCACCCAGTAGATAGACAAGATGAGCTCTGTATTAGCCATCTGCCCACATCTACCTTTAAAGCCTTATCAAACTCTCTCACATTAGCTTTATGGTATAGGCAGATATTGATTTTCCCATGAATCTGTAGCTCTTCAAAGGCAACATTTGTGATAATAATATTATGTCACAGCTGCTAGGAATATCTACGTCACTGTTTAAACAGAGAGACAGAGACATGAGGGCTCTGCTGTCTGGGGATACATTTGTCACTGCAGGTGGAGAAGAAGAAATCCTAGTCTTGGTCAAGGCAATCCTAAACATAAATATGCAATAAGAGTAGACAACTTTCACAAAACCAGAAGGCTCAGTCACTAGACTAAGTCTCTAAAGGGTGAGAGCTTTTTCTTAGTCTCTTTTTCTCTTCTTAGTCTCTTCTTCAATCTTCTATTGCCAATTCAATTAAATTCAACTTAAAAAAAAAAACCACTTTTACCTTCTGTCTTAGAATCGATATTAAGTATGAGTTCCAAAGCATATAGGTAAGGGTTAGGGAATTGGGGTTAAATGACTTGCCCAGGGTCACACAGCTAGGAAGTGTCTGAGGCCAAATTCAAACCCAGGATCTCCTGTCTCCAAGCCTGGCTCTCTGTCTACTCTCTAGTGAACTAGCTACCCCAATTCAATTCAACTTAGCAAGCATTTATTAGTACCTACCATATGTTAGAATATGCTAAGCACTACAAAGACAAAAACAAAAATCTCTGCCCTCAAAGAACTTACTCTCTACTTGGAGAAAAAAAAAATTTGGTCCAGATCCACCTGATTCTATCAAAGACATGAAGCTGCCTCTCAGACAGACCTCTGCTTCAGGAGTGTCAATTTTGACATATATGTTTGGATTAGAGTCTTGGCACTGTTTCCCTGTTATAAAAACTAGTTTTTCCTAAAAGGGAAAAAACTGTCCCCGAGATTCGACTGGCCTCTGCCTCCCTTGACACAGATTCCTAGTCACCTAAGGATGTCTCACCCAGAGGGGAGTCAAGTTCCCTCCAATTTGCTGGATTTCTGAAGACCAAAAGGAAGTCATGCTGATCAGGTACATTAACAAATAAAGATGAGGGAATTCATGTCATAGAAGCTAAATTCCACTGTATCTTTGTGCCACATTCTTCTTGTGATGGAGTAAAGTAAAGCTCTTTTTGTTCACTGTTCAATGACTGGCACATATCTCATTTCATCCAAATATCAAGCCTGAACTGAGAGTGCTAATATTAGGTCCACCTCTAATAGCTGCTGTGTAGGGAATCCATTAGAGATGGGAGAGTCTGGAGGTAGAGAGATGAATCAGGAGTGTTGCAAACCCATAAGAATAGGAATTAGAGACTCAAAAAAAAAAAAAAAGCAGAGTGAGGATTATAATCAGTGAAAGAGATTCGTGTTTAGTGTAGAAAGCCATGCAACCCCCCATGAAATATCAAATCTGGTGTTGGATTTCCTCCTTTATCTAAGATATTTAGAAAAGTAACATTTGAAGCCAAGCTGGGCAGCGTAAATAGCTGCATCTAAGAATGGACACGTGAAGATAATCTGTGGGACACTAGAAACTAGACACTAGAAACTAGAAAGCTTCCTATGCTAACAAAAACTGCTTAAACATTAGAGTAGATATTTCTGGTCCTTTTTCTGACCCTCTCTTCCTCTCCTCACTAAGAGGATGGTAACATTTAGGGGACGGTAAAACATTAGGGTAGATATTTCTGGTCCTTTTTCTGACCCTCTCTTCCTCTCCTCACTAAGAGGATGGTAACATTTAGGGGACAGTAAAACATTAGGGTAGATATTTCTGGTCCTTTTTCTGACCCTCTCTTCCTCTCCTCACTAAGAGGATGGTAACATTTAGGGGACAGTAAAACATTAGGGTAGATATTTCTGGTCCTTTTTCTGACCCTCTTTTCCTCTCCTCACTAAGAGGATGGTAACATTTAGGGGACAGTAAAACATTAGGGTAGATATTTCTGGTCCTTTTTCTGACCCTCTCTTGCTCTCCTCACTAAGAGGATGGTAACATTTAGGGGACAGTAAAACATTAGGGTAGATATTTCTGGTCCTTTTTCTGACCCTCTCTTGCTCTCCTCACCAAGAGGATGGTAACATTTAGGGGACAGTAAAATATTAGGGTAGATATTTCTGGTCCTTTTTCTGACCCTCTCTTGCTCTCCTCACCAAGAGGATGGTAACATTTAGGGGACAGTAAAACATTAGGGTAGATATTTCTGGTCCTTTTTCTGACCCTCTCTTGCTCTCCTCACCAAGAGGATGGTAACATTTAGGGGACGGTAAAACATTAGGGTAGATATTTCTGGTCCTTTTTCTGACCCTCTTTTCCTCTCCTCACTAAGAGGATGGTAACATTTAGGGGACAGTAAAACATTAGGGTAGATATTTCTGGTCCTTTTTCTGACCCTCTCTTGCTTTCCTCACCAAGAGGATGGTAACATTTAGGGGACAGTAAAACATTAGGGTAGATATTTCTGGTCCTTTTTCTGACCCTCTCTTGCTCTCCTCACTAAGAGGATGGTAACACTTAGAAGGCAGACTGAGAAAGTGTAGACGAGAGAAGAGGAAATGCAGAATGAGAAAGCTGGCACATCTTAGGCCATTAGATTTCATGTGGAAGGCGAGTTGAAATGAAGTAGCTGCTTTGGTTCCCTTCCAAAACTTCTGTTCTATTTTTATTCTTTCTCATGTGCTTCTTCACTTGACAATGTACTGCCCGGGCACCTGGATTAGCAGCAAAACATGGAACCAAGCCACTCATTTGTAAAACTGGATGGAAGAAGGTCATTGATGCAGAACTTGTTTATGGCTGGCGAGGAAGGAAAGGAAAGCTGGAATGCTAACAATGATGGTGGCTATACAAGACAGCGCTGGGCCCTCATTACCAATGGTTCAAAGGAAAAGTGAGGCATAGTCCTTTGCAGAGGAAATGTGAAATGTTAATGGAGAAAAGGAGGAATCAATTATGCTCTCGCCAGCTTCCATGTCATTGTGTTAGAAAAGGTAGGACAAGGACCAGGTTTCGGGAAAGGAAACAAAGCCACATGGCCTTGAAGTGTAACGAGTTTGCCATGGCAACAGATGAAAATGAGCCTCCCAAGCCCAGAGCAGGTGTGTGTTATCTTACAGAATAAATATACTTCTCTCACCCCCCCTGGCTTTATAATGAAACCCATGTTTGGATTTTTTTTTTCCATCCTCTTTTGTTACATGGAAAAGTTGGCTCTTGCTCAAAGGCTCCAGCAGGGGAGAAAACATAATCAGTTTTATCAAAAGGTCTGCTTATTAAAAGGCAGCCTCTCAACTGTGCTAGAAGCTTCCTGGGCACTGAGCAGCAGCTGGGCTATAGCTACCTATTTGGCCTTCTAGGTGTTGACCATGACTGAAAGCTTCTTGCTGGTACATTTACCATGGCACAGCAATTAAACTGGGTTCCCTCACTACATTTTTCAGAGCACTGTATGAGCATGTTCTCAAGAGACTGAGACCTGACCAAGCTATGGCATCCTGTATTAATCCGGGATACAGGCCAAATGTTTCTCGTGTTTAGGGATTAACTGTCTTCATTTTCCAATCTGCTACTATCTGTGAAGTTCAGTTACTGGGAAACTTCAAGACAGCTGATAGTTCCCTTAAGTGGAAAAGGTATCTGAAATGGGTTGAAGATGGTAGTTTCTCAAATAAAAATAAATATCTATAAAATACACACATATAAAAAAAAAAAAAACAAGGGTCGATGGGGATATGATTGGGGATATAGACTCTAAATGACCACCCAGTGCAAATATCAATGGTATGGAAATGGGTCTTGATCAATGACACATGTAAAACCCCAGAGGAATCATGTTTTGGCTACAGAAGAGGGGTAAGGGGAGGGAAGGGAAAGAACATGAATCTTGTAACCATAGAAAAATATTCTAAATTAATTAATAAAATAAATTTTAAAAAAAGATGGTAGTTTCTCATATCCAAAATTTTCCCTCAACCTAGGAATTAAAAACAAAACAAGAATTTTACATCTCTAAAATTAAAAATTGCCAGATATTTCATATAAGCAAAAAGGATAAGGGGGAAGTGGAATATAACTTTTGCTTTTCTTGTTTCACTGTAACTTCCACTTCATTTTAAAATTAGGATAGTTTGCAAAGACTACTCTGTGATTTTGGATGTTCACCAGTGACAGACTTCTAGAACTCAGCTGGTAACTATCCCAGAAATGATGCTTGTTGTAACACCACCATGGATAGGTGTGGACAGGGGTAGCCCCAAGGCAAAACTGTTCAGAAGTTTGTTCAGCAGTTTTTCATGTTTTTCATCTTCTTTTCCTCCATGGATACCTCCCTGTGTATGTCCCCTTTCTCCTCCTGATATTTCCCCTCCCAAATGTCTATTGCCCTCCTGCCAGTCCCTAGAAGCCCTAGTTCCCTTCTAGAAGGGCTCTATCCTGGATCCAAACAGTACCTGAAGCTACAGGCCTTTCCTGGAATTATTCCCTCCTAATCACTGACCTATCTTGTTTCTATGTTTACTAAAATTAAGACTAAAAATTAACTGTGCCATAGAATACATATATTAAGAAGCAACCAGCTTCTGTGACAAAGTCCTGACCAAGCCAGTCAAATCAAATTCCCTAACTCTTTCAGAGTTATCTGCATATCTAAAACTATCTCTGTCCCATCTCCTTTTGGAATTAGATGGATAGCTAATCTGATAAACTCACAATTAACTAATTTAATATCCTAGTGTATAAAACCCACCATATAATGCTGGATTGAGGGTTGGCATTAGAGTCAGGAAGACTAGTGGTCAAGTTGTACCTGTAACATATAATAATTATATGGGTATAAGGAAGCAACTTAACCTCTCGGTGCCTCAGACAACTCTAAGACTGGAAGTTACAAGAGTTGCTGATCTACATCTACAGTGGAGGGATGTCATGTGAGTTCTTGGAGTTCTCTTCACCTATGAAATCATGTCCAGTCTAATATGTACATATATTTATACATGTCCATAAATATATAGCTATGTACATGTAAAAACATATAGCTTAGGGAGATTTTGTGTTATATAATATATACTTCTGAATATGTAATTGATATAAAGTGATATATATATAACATATAACTTTGTGAATTTATATTGAACTAGTTCTATGTCTATATAGTTATCACCTATAATATATATGTTCATATGTGCATGTCTGGTATGTGTGTTTTTAGTGTGTTATTCCTCTTCAGCAACCCTCCTTCTTATCTAGAGTTTAACATTCTCAAATATTTGGAACACAGTCAAGAAGAGGAAATTTAAAAGGCTTCATGTAGTCCAAAGAGCAGTCAGATAATTTATGTACTAGGCTTCACATATTTTTTTAGTTATTGGCAAACTCAGCATATCTGTTTCCTCATTATAAAATGAGATGGTGAGACTAGATGATCTCGATATTGTTCTCCAACTTAAAAAAAATTCATTTTTATTCCATAAAATTCTGGTACCTATTTCTTCTCACTTTAAAAACCATTCTAACAACCTTAATTATCTGATTTCTCAGTTGGTAGTAGATTAAAAGCAACAAATTTAAAAGTTGGCGTAATTAGAAGTAGGCAACATTGACAGTAGAAAGATGTGATAGCTAACAGTGAGGAAAGGGACAAAAAAGATGACAAACTCAGCCTGGGCACTCACAAAGCTGTTATAGGTATCTGAGGCTATTTAGTGTGAGAGCAAACATTTGAAATAATTATAGTATTATAGTACTACATAGAAATCAAAATACACAATAATGCTAAGTCACCAGGAACAGGAACTTTAAATTATGTTCTGTCTAGGAAGCCATTTTTTTTAAATGTCAGCATTTAAATGCCAATGCTGCAGTTATCTAGAAAGTTCATTTAAAAGGAGTATATTATCAGATGATGGTTTAATTTTTTTTTTACATTTTAAAATTTAAATTTTATTAACTTATTTTTATTATTAATTTAATTTTAATTTTTAAATTTTATTTGTTTAAGGTGTTGTTCTACTCATGACACAGGTGTAACTGAGCGATAAAGGAAGATTCAAAAACCATGATCAAGGATAAATCATAGTGCTATAAGAAATGATGAACAGGATGAGTTCAGAAAAACCTGGAAAGACTTATATGACTGATTCAAAGTGAAGTGAGCAGAACAAGAACAATGTATATTATATGAAGATCAACTGTGAAGGACTAAACAATTATCAGCAAAGTAAGTCTCCAAGATAATCCCAAGGGATTCATGATTATCCTCAGCTAAAGAGGGAACTATTGGCATCTGATTGTAGATCAAAACATGCCATCCTTCACTGTATTTCCTGCATGAGTTTTTTATTGTATGTGTAATATGTCTTCAGTCATGATATGGGGAATATGGAAATACATATTGCATGAAAGCATTGGTATAACCTATATGAGACTATTTACTGCCTTTGAGAAGGAGAGGAAGGGAGTAAAGGAGAGAATCTGAAATCATAAAATGTCAAAAAAACAATTCTCAAAAATTGTTTCTAAATGTAACTGAAAAAAAATTTAATTTAAAAAGTGGGATGAATCATGGACATTAACAGGAACAATCAATAGCTATGGAGGCAGAAGACCTGGTTTCAAATCCCATTTCTTATGTTTATTACCTATGTAAACTTGGGCAAATAACAACCATCCTAACCTCTAATTTCCTCAAAAATAAAATAAAGAGCTTGTACTGGATAGGCTTCTGAGACCCCTTCTAGCTTTAGATTTATGAACCTAAGAATCTATTCCTACTATTGTGCTCAAAGGAATAATGAATTGGAGGAATTCCATGTGAACTGGAATGTCCTCCATGAATTGATGCAGAATGAAAGGAGCAGAACCAGGAGAACATTGTACACAGAGACAGACACAATACAATGACCCAGGACAATTCTGCAGGACTTATGAGAAAGTACGCTATTCACATCCAGAGAAAGAACTGTGGGAGTAGAAACAAAGAAGAAAAACAACTGCTTGATCACATGGGTCAATGGGGTTATGATTGGGAATGTAGACTCTAAATGATCACCCTATTGCTAATATTAATAATATGGAAATAGGTCTTGATCAATGGTACATGTAAAACTCAGTGGAATTGCTTGTTGGCTGGGGGTGGGGAGAACATGAATCATGTAGCCGTGGAAAAATATTCTAAATTAATTAATTTTTAAAAAACTAAAAAAAAGAAAGAAAAAAAAAAGAATCTATTCTTGACCTTATGGCAGATAATCACTTCCCAGCTAAGGGTAAGCTATCCTTAAGACTGATGCTCAAGACCATACAGCAAAAATTCCCACAGAAATGCACTCAAATACTTAAATATATATGAACTCACTGTTGTGGATAATCTTTCCAACTGCATCCTTTTGGTGTTTGTCCTCCATGTGTGACTCTTGTGTGTATTTTCCAGTAAATTCACCACAAGAGGTCACCCAATCTGCTGGGGGCCTTCCTCGTTTTCTTTTGACATTCGAGGTCACTAATGAAGCATGGGGGCTGCTCTCCTTACCACCCCCCACTTAGAAAAAGAAAAATAATTCTTATAAGAAATATGCAGAGTTTAGCAAAACATCTCCACATTGGCTATATAAAAAAAAATTTTGTTTCATTCTGTGGTTTGACTCTATTTAATCTTGTCAATAAGTAAGTAGGAGGGAAGCAGCAAGAGAGCTCAGTGGACTGAGAGCCAGGTTCAGAGATGAAAGGTCCTAGGTTCAAATCTGTACACTTCCTAGCTGTGTGACTCTGGGCAAGTCACTGACCCCACCCCCTGCCTAGTCCTTACCACTCTTATGCTTTGGAACCAGTACTTAGTATTGATTTTAAGATGGAAGGTGTAAAAATGGAGACTTGAATCCAGGACTTCAATCCCCAGAAGTCCTTGCTCCACTTCCTCAGAATGTTTTGTAATCTCACTGAATTCTCACCTGGGCCGAGAGCAAATTATGATATAAAGGGTCTCCGCCATAGGTGGGCTCTCTTCTTTTCCTGTCTCTGCTGGCAAGCAGACACATCTCATGATGTGAGTGAAATTGAAATGGGCCTCTTGGCCCACCTGGCACGTGCCTTTCTTACTTGTATTTTTCGTAAATTCTCAACCTTTAATAAACCTCTAAAAATATCATACTCCTTGCAGAGAGAAACTAATTTCTACCTGCCTCAGCTTCCCCCCCAAATTTTAACTCTTACAAAGGTAAGGGATTAAAAAAAAAAAGAAAGAAATAGCATTATTTCATCACTGCTGCTCTGGATTATTGCACTTATTAGGATTCTTGAGTCTTTCAAAGTTTTTTTGTCTTTATTATGTTGTTATTATTCTATCAACTGTTCTCTTAGTTGTCTTCACTTCACTCTGAATCAGTTCACACAAGTATTCCCAGAATTTTCTGGAACACTTCTGTTCATCATTTCTTATGACACAGTGCTATTTCATTACATACATATAATTTGGTCATCAATGAGAACTTTCTTTTCATTTCTTTGCCACTACAAAAAGATCTGCTATACATATTTTTATTCTTATGAATCCCTTTCCTTTTTATTTGATCTCTTTTAGTATAAGGCTACTTATAGCCATTATGTTAAAAGATACACACAGTATGGAAACTTTTTCTCTATAGTTTGTCTTCCAACTCATTATTCAACTGAAACTGCCCTCTCCAAAATTAAGACAATCTTTTAATTGTTAATCTAATATTCTCTAGTATTTTCTCAATCCTCATAGAATGGAGGCATGGAAGACCCCATGTCACTAGAAAGATTCCAAACCAGAAAAAACACTCTTCTCCATCCTTGATCCTGCAGTGAGACATAGGAAACCCAGAAATTCTAGGGAATACCTTCAAAGAATCCTCTGAGCTTCTGAATTTAGGAATATGGTGTGGCCAGGAGAAGACCATCCCTGATAAATACTGATAAATGGGCAAAGATGGCACACATGTTCCATACTTTTGAAATCTGCATATATCACTGATAGAAACCATTCCTAATGTCAGGCACTGCCCCCCCCATACTCCCCATTTTTCTTTGTATGTCATATGTCACATAGCCAGCTTTGCCTGTAAAAGTATATAAACTAGATTCTCCTTTTCCTGGAGAGGCAACATCCATCTGCCTCCTAGTCACTCAACTTTCCTTCCTGATAAATCTCCTTACTTTCTAACAGTTTTCTGGGACCTGGTAATTCTTTAGGAGGGAAGTCCTCTAGAATAAGGAAGCCACTCTCCCACAACACTCATGCTTCTTGATCTCTCTTCAGCCTTTGACATGGTTGATTACCTTCTCCTCCTTAACTCTCTTCTCTCTGAGTTAGTGTGATATTACTCTCTCCTGATTCTTTTCCTACCTATTTAACCACACACCTCAGGTTCCTTTGGGATCTTCATCCAGGTCACTGTGTAAAAATGGAGACTTGAACCCAGGACTCCATTTCCCAGAAGTACTTGTTCACTTCCCAAAATGTCTTGTAACCTCACCTGGGCCAAGAGCGGAGATGGGGGTATTTAAACTGACAGTATCCACCTAGGCGGGCTCTTTCCTGTTTCCGCTTGCAAGCAGAAGACTCTCTCCACGTGATGTAGGTGAGGATTGAATGGGCCTTTTCGCCCACCTAGCACATGCCTTTCTTACTTGTATTTTTCCTAAATTCCTTATCTTAAATAAACCTCTAAAAATATAATACTTCTAGAGAGAAACTAATTTCTACCTGCCTCAGTTTCCCCTAAATTTTAATCATAACAGTTGAATTTTAACTGTTACAACTGCTAATAGTGGGTATCCCCTTAGGACTCTGTCTTGAGCCCTCTTTTCTTTTCCTTCTATACAATTTCATTTGTTAAGCTCATTAATTCCCATTGATTCAGTTCAATTATCTCTGCTGATGATTCTCTGGTTAGTCTTCCTTTCTTGATTTTTTTTCCCACTCAAGGATACTCCATTCAGCTGTTAAAGTGATCTTCCTAAAGTGAAGTTTTGCCCCACCCCTAACCTCTTCCAACACCCTCTACCTGCAATTTCCCACTCAATAAACTCCACTGGCTTCTTATCACCTCCAGGATCAAATATAAAATCTTCTGTTTGGCATTCAAAGGCCTTTATAATCTGAATCCCTAACCTTTCCAGTCTTCTTTCTTTGTATCCCCAGTGCTTAGCCCAGTACCCGCCTCCAAATAAATGATAGATTTCTTCTATGTACATGATCCAATTCAGTTTTCTTGTTTTCTTTAGTGAAGTTTCTGTTTCCTCCACAAGCATGTTCTTTTAAGTTATTAAGAGTCCAAGTGTGAAGGCTCTACTTTCTTTATGATGAAAAATATTTTTTATAAAAATCTTTTAAGATTTTTTCCATATTTTTTCTGTTGTCTTTCTTCCAACTTCTTTAAATGCCTTAAAGATGACTTTCTTTACTCTTACAAAGTTTGCTTTAAACTTCATTGCTTTTCTTTTATGAAATGATAATGCCTAGGCATCTACCACTATTCTACATACAAGATCTTCTAAACAACATTATAGCACAAACTAGCATTGTCCTTTGCTGCTAAAGCTCTCCACTTGGCAAATAAGTGAAATGTTCTAAGCCTTTAAGACTCCTTTGATCTCCTCATAATTCATTTGTATACATTAAACTTCTATATGAAATCATGATGATCATTCACTATGTCCTTTCTACTAGCTTTATCCTATTTTTATAATCATTAGCTTGTTTAAATAGGTCAAGTTTGAGTTTTTTAACTGCATACCATGTCTTTTACTTATTTTTATTCTTCCAGCTTTGTAGTTATTTTGACTTCTGCTCTAAGACATTGGTAGTTTGGTTGCCTAAAATGAGCTGATTTAGAATGGCTCGTAAATAAATGAATATGTAATTTCCTGTCTGTTAAAATGTAATCAGCTTCCCTTTTTTGTATGTCCAGCACTTTCTAATTCATTTTTTTTAAAAAGCGTTCATGCTATATAGGCATGAGGCTTCTATATAGTCTACAAATCTTTGGCCTTTCATGTTCCTTATTCCTAATCCACATTTTCCAATTCATCTTTAATTATCTTCAATACATCTGTATTGAAATCAGAGTATCAAATTATATTTTTATTTCATCTGAAGAATCTTATTGAGTTCTTTATAGTGTTCTCTTCCTCTTAATCCTTTGCAGCAAACATTGGCACAAAGCTACATTCATTTTCGTGGTGTTATTTTTATAAATATTTGACTTATCCTGACCCAATCATGTTTAACCCTGGTAAATTCTTGTCATCCTCCTCCTTGTTCCTGCAGTATCCAAACTGGACCTCCAGAGATCATGCCTAGAATTCTCATCTGAGGACTATGCCACACTGATCGATCATAATCTACACTAGTCAGATTCGGACTAAATTATGCTTTTCCTTGGCCATCTTCTTGTCATGTTTTTTTTTCTGTTACTGAAGATCTTCCTGACTCACAGACCAAATATGTTGTCTCCTTTATTATGGTATTAACTACATTTATGTTGCTCCTCATTCTCACTTTTTTCATTTGAGAGAAAGTTAACAATAACTTCTGAGACCCCAAATCCAAGGAACAATGGGAATGTCTGGCACTGTAGCAAATAACAAAAGTGGAAATGTTTTGGGATTCCTTCAAATCATTCTATCTATAGGGGAGCCTGGTCTTAGTAAGAACATGATGAACCCATTAATCAAAAGGAACTGGAAATTAACTCACTCATCCCCCTGCCAACTCAGAAAGTCTCTAATTTTCCCTCTAATTAGAAATCAGATTCCCTGATTTATATACTGCTTATATCTCATTAATTTTTTTGTGTTTAATCCATAAAATCTCCCCCCCCCCATTTAGAATTCTGAGCCAGCTGAGGAGACTGGCCTCAATTTGTTATGCAATTGGAATGCATTGCTTAATAAATTGATATGAGGTGATGGAGTAGGGCATGAAGATTCCTTGCCCTCCTAATATCCTACCACAAACAACCAAAAATAACTCCACAGAATCAATGCTAAAAGGGACAAAAACAGAGAAATCAGGAGTGAAGCTGAATAGCTAGGGACAAGTAAGGAGGCAGATTTCTGACTGGCCTCAATCCCACCACCACAGACCCTGGGGGCAGGAATTGAGCAAACACAGAGGAATTAATAACCAGTAATCTCACTTTGTTTGCTAAACCTCTAAACTTGAAAACCTGAGGGTACCACTAGAATTCTGGAATTTACTGGTGGTGGGCCCTGGTAACAGTTGTGTCTGCTGTAGTCTTGACTTCAGAGACCCCTGCTGGTCCACACCTGGGGACTGAAGGAGTGGACACCACAGAGTCTATGAGTGCCAGACCCTAAATGCAGGAACTCAGACCTCACTGCTAACAAACATGGGACTTTGGAGGGCCAAGAATCATGATCAGACATCTACTCTATCCCAGGCTGCAGCAGTAGGAGAGGAGCGAAAAATAATAAAGCAAAATCAAAAGAATGAAAAAGAAGGAGAGAATATGAAACATCACAAATGATTGTTAAAATTTTTTTTAACATATAATTGGGGGAAAATGAAATTTCAAAAGGAAGTATATATGAGAAGTCCTAAGAAACCATAGATGAGAATAAAAACTGACATTTATTGAGTTAAAGTTTTTTAATATACATTATCTCACTTGAGTCTCACAACTATCCTATGGAGATAGATGTAAAAATACATCCCTATTTTATATATCAGGAACCTGAAAGACTTAGGTGACGGGCCCATGGTACCATAGCTAGCACATGTTTGAGAGAGGATTTGAACTCAAATATATCTGACTCCAAATCAAGCACTCAATACATTATATAATGTTTCCTCTATAGGTCAGTCAGGTCATTTTGATAGATGAGGAAACCAAGGGTCAGAGAGATATTGTATACTTTATATGCACTTTCAATATTAGAATCTAATGATCTTATTCTCAAAGTAGAATAGCGATTTATCCAAATCCAGGAATATCCCCCCATTTCCTACCCCACTAATACATCCTTGAAAATGATAGTATTCAAAAACCCTATTAATCATTATGAAGGCATAAATTGGGGGATAGGAAATCAGAAAAGAGAAAAATTCATTAAGTGGAATCACAAAATGAGCATATTAAAATCAATAAATTATAGTCCTGCCCATCAGGAACAGATCACCTCTTCCTAGCGAGCAGTCAAAATCCCTGAGTGAGAAAGGTGCTGCACAACCATGAAATGAAAAGCAATGATGTACCTTTTCTTTACTGCAAACATTCACATTTTGGGAGGGGAAAGCATGTACACACACACACACACACACACACACACACACACAGAGCTGATGATGCTGGAGAAGTTCAGAGAGATCAAATGTGTTTTTTCACTCGGCTCCATAGGGTGTGAGTAATGTTTGAAGTTGTGCCAGTCAGCTAAATATATGAATGATCTAGCTAGAAAGCAGCAGAAGAGTGATTTGCAGGAACTGGGGGCCAAAATTCTCTCTGTGGATATGGATATATGGGGTTTCCTAAGCTCCCTGTCCAGATTGTAGGGCTGCCAAAATCCATTATGGCCTTTGATGGTGACAGGGACCTAGCCAACAACCCATTATGCTTTGGAGTACTTTGAATGCAGTTTTCTTATGTAATATTTCCTATCTCATAAGTCTGGTGTTTCATTTATAGGAGACATTATGAGTTTGAGCATCATGCTTTTTTTAAAAAGGCAACTAGAAAAACTTTGTACTTCCAGACCAACAACATGATGTGAGGTAAAGGCAAGTTATCCCACTCTGTAATTGTAGTTAATGACATTGTTTCCAGAACATTAATAAGAAATGAAGATGAGGCTTGAAAGCATTGTTTGGCCATCTGGCTAGCATTAGGGGAGGCTAGTGTGTGAGACTTCCTACTTAGAAACTTTCATCTAGCTGTTTTCTATCAAGCTAATCAGTGGGATTTGTTTTGGTGAGAGAGCTGGGAAAAGCCATGGGAGCTCTCTAGTTCCATCCTAGTGTCAGGGGACAGCCTTCTTTTTCTTTCCACTGGTTCCTTGGCTCCTGGAGGGGGCATTTCTTTAGGAAGAAAAGTTATTTTCTAGCAACACCAGATAGAAGGATTAAATGTAAAATTTCACATGTGCTGAGTTTGAAAATTTGGCCTCTTGAAAAAAAATAATGGAGCCTACAGTCTAGTGTAGACTTTGAACTCCATGAAAGTAGGGAGCATTGTCTCTAAAATTTGTGTTTCCCCTATTAGCTACTGCAGTGCTTTGCATACAGTAGATGTTTAATGAAGGTTTTGATTTGGGCTTTACTTACATCTTTCTTTTGATCTTTGCTACAACTTTGTGAGGAAGGTCATGGAAATATTCCAACTCTGAGTTGAAGAGGACTTAGTGGATAAGTGCCAGGCCTGGGGTCAAGAGAACTTGGTTTTAAATCTGGCCTCAGTAACTTTCTAGCTGTATGACTAAATCACTCAACCCCAACTGTCTAGCCCTTAGTATAGGAAGGTAAGGGTTTGAAAAACAAAGAGAACTCAGTGAGCTGAAGGCAATTTAGGAAATGCTTTAAGTTATGTGCTAACTCTTCCCACCAGGTGCTTAGATACACAGATAAATACACAGAACATTTACTAATAATTAACATTTAGTTACACTTACTAAGTAACAGACACTGTTTTCTGTGCCAGGATACAAATATAAGCAAAAAGAACAAGTTCCTGCCCTCCAAGTAGATGACAAATTCTAATGGAGAAGAAGAGTAGGGAAAGGGAAATGACAACCTGGGGGTGGGAAACTAGTCTGAATAGTCAGGGACTGAACCAAAATTGAAATGAGTCATGTAGAGATGATATTTCCACAAATGGAGGTTTCAGAGATGAGCTCACTGATTACAGCAGAAGGCAATAGAGGTGATATTGCTGTCATGAGAAAGTCAATGAGGCAGAGGTGAAGAAGTAAATCAGGGGGGTCATGGGCTGGGCTGGGTTTAGGGACATGGCTGGTCTGGGGACTTCCTCAAAGGGGTTTTCCAGTGATGAACTCAACAACCAGAGGAGAAGTCTGTCAAGACAGGAATTGCCAGCATTAGAAAGAGAAATGCCAGAATGGGGACTTAAGTCAATGGCATTAGATAAGATTATAATCTACCCTTTGAAGATACTCATAAAATTCAGTGGGGAAGATGCAGAGTTACCTGGGTGCCCAACTATCAATGAGAGTGGAAATTGGGATAAGAATAGTTCAGAACTTATAAAGATTATTGCATACACAATATTTATTACGTGGGCCAGTCATAGAGCAAGTGCAAGGGATAACCAGTGGTTAATGGAGTTGGCATGTTCAACTGGTATCCTTATAATACTGAGAGAAAATGAGGAAGACTTCCAGCATTTTAGGTAGAGCTCATGTGATGATGTGGAAAAACAGAGAAGTCATACCATATGGTTGGGAATCTGCATTGCTAGAAGGAGTACCTACCAGGAAAAGATCACATGTTGTGACCCACAGATCCTCTACCTTTGGAGTGTTGAAAAAAAAGGGCATTTAGAGGTATAAAACAAAATATTATGTGAGGTCAGGGTGACCAGGGGAAAGAGGAAGAATGACAATTTATAATAGAAAAATATCAAGGAAGCAGATAACATTGGAGTTGAACTTCAAAAGAATACCAGTTATTATTGTACCACAGCTATTTAGATGAGTTCTACTCATTGGAAGGCCAATCAGACTAGCTTTTATTATACGATGACCAAGTGGAGGAAATGTGCTGAAGAGAGTTCAGGACAAGAAGACAAAACTTTAATGAGAAACACTACAATCTTATTTTTATTATTTATACATCCTATATACCTACATTTATTAATAACTGATATTTATGTAGCTTGTTAAATACATTCTTTCATTTTATCCTCACAACAACCCTGTGAAGTAGATAGTGCAGAAATTCTTATCATCCCTATTTTACAAATGAGGAAACTAAGGCTGAATAACTTGATCAGGATCACAGCTACCAAGTGTCAAACCCAGTCACCTTGACTTGAATTCTAGGACTCAATCCATTTTACTCTGCTATTTCTCCAGAGACATCTAAAATGTCTTGAGATCACATATTTCTCTATTACTATCCATTTAACATAAGCTCCAAGCTTTCTCACTGGTGATCTAGTTGAGGTACAATAATTATAAGAGTTATGAGTTAGGTAGCACCTGAGAAAAAGAGCTCTTACTTCTTGAGCTTAAGTTCAGTTTTTAAGTAGTATGAGGTCCCTTGTAAAGCAAATTCAAGCCTAGCAAGACAACCCAGGCATTCTATCAGCATACTATTTGTAATTATTGGCTTGAATAAAAATTTCACAAGAGCTCACTGGAGATGGAAAAATTAATGACAGAGATTGAAGCTCTTGCTTCACAGTTAGAACAAAGGGCTTGGCCTCAACTGATGCTTCTTCTTCTACCTAATCTAAATGTAAACTATGAGATTTCTACACATATTCAAAATGAGATAGGTGTAGTTTGAAATCACAAATAACCTAACGTCTATGCAGTGTTGTCTAGTGGGAAAGAACTCTGGGAAGATTTATATGAACAATTGTACAGTGAAATAAGCAGAACCAAGAAAACAATATACATTAAAGGGGTGGGACTATAAGCATAGAACATTGTCAGACTTAGTTGATGTGTTGGTTAATTTTGCTGAACTACTTTTTTCTTTCTTTTTAATTTCTGTTGCAGAGACTCTTTGGGTAAGGAAAGAAGGAGAAATAAATTTATATATGAAGATAATGTAAAAAAAGGTAAAAATAGGAGATATCAATAATCTTTTTTTTTTAAAGAGAATCCTGAATTTAGAGTCAAAAGACCTTGATTAGAATTAGCATTCTACCACTTGCTATTTGTGTGACCTTGGGCAAGGCACCTCTCCTTATTGGGCTTCTATTTTCTTTTCTGTGAAATGTATGAAGGTTAGACTAGATGACAACTGATAAAATCCCTTCTTGTTCTAAAACTATGAAACTATTGGTATGAAACTTGTGAAGGAGGCCTAGAGAGCAGTTGGAGTGAGAATTCCACTGGCAATTCAGCCTACCACCACTGAGAGTCAGAACCAGCCAGGAAAGAGCAATATTAATAATTTTTGGCAATAGGCTTCCCACTGATTTGCACTGCCTTTTTTCTTATCTCTCCCAATCTTCCTTTATGGACATTTAGCATTAGAAATGAACTAATGCTCCAACTTAGCAGGGTGGCTCATAAATCCTGAGTGATTCCTCCTAAAAGCTTCAGCAAATGCTCTTCATTTTGGGGGGCACTGTTCTCTTTCAGTGGTTCAGCTTTCCCTCTCAAGGCCTGTGTTGGGATGGGAATAATGAATTTCCTGTATCAGGGCACAAGACAAGGAAACTCATTGTGTATCCATGGAGGAAGAGAACATCTGCAAGTCGTTTTGAAGAGCACACTGAAGGATCTTGTGAGGGGGACTTATTCTCCCAGTTCCATTTGGTTGATGAAGTAGATCACGTGGGCAGTGAGACATAATAAGCTTCTTTAGCTTTTGCCAGTGGGAAGCTCACCCTATAAAATGCAAAGGCTCCTGGAATCATTGTGGGCCCAGAACAAGCTGATTGCATAAAAGGGGAGTTTTCCTGATTTGGTGTTGTCATCTCTGGCTGCTGAGCACAATGCCCCAGTGTTAGAAGATACCAATTTGTGACTTGGGCCTCAAGGAAACAGTTGGGTTTTTTTTGTTTGTTTGTTTTTTCACAATTCAGGATGACTTGCTTCCCCATAGGATTCTCCCTACAGCAAACATTAGTAAGATGAGAATCTCAACTCATACAAAAAGTCTGCTTGCTGGAATTCTTTATATGTTTTATTCCTTAAAAAAAGTAAGTAATATAATACATATTGATACCACAAAATAAGACTCCTAATTTTCTATCCCTTATTTTGTTTTTCTCATTATGAATTCCTCTGTTTCTACCTTTCTGTCTTTTCAATTAAATGTCTTATTTTCTGCCTCTGCACCTTTGTTGGGAATTGTCAAATGATTTAAATTACAAGGGGTATAATATGTTTCTTCAGTCCTAGCATAGCTTTAACTAAACAGCCAAAACCAGTTCAAAGATGTATACAAGAAATTCATTCTGGGACTCTTTTATTAACTCCCTCTGGTTGACTCTAGGCCACTGAAGAGCAGAGGTAAAAAGCTTGTTTTTGTAGCCTCTAAACTACCTTAATGATTATCGACTAAATTGAATAGTGATAGAATAGTAGAATCAGACTTAGAACTGGAAGAAGCCTTAGAAAGTATCTAGTCCTGGGAGTAGCTGGGTGGTAGCTCAGTGGACTGAGAGTCAGGCCTACAGACAGGAGGTCCTGGGTTCAAAAAAATCTGACCTCAGATACTTCCCAGTTATGTGACCCTGGGAAAGTCACTTAACCCCCCATTGCCTAAATCTTATCACTCTTCTGCCTTGGAACCAATAAAATTGATTCTAGGAAGGAAGGGGGGGGAAGGAGGAAGGAAGGAAGGAAGGAAGGAAGGAAGGAAGGAAGGAAGGAAGGAAGGAAGGAAGGAAGGAAGGAAGGAAGGAAGGAAGGAAGGAAGGAAGGAAGGAAGGAAGGAAGGAAGGAAGGAAGGAAGGAAGGAAGGAAGGAAGAAAGAAGTTATCTAGTTCTACTCCCTCACTTTACAGAGGGACAGAAGAGTGTTAAGGGCTAGGTAATGGAGGTTAAGTTTGCTCTCCTTGTGATTTTGGATGTTGCAGAAGAACCCAGATCCTCTAAATCTGGTGGTCTTTTCACTATAATGTTGCAATGAACAATAAAATAAATTCAAGTAAAAAACAGATAAGAATCAGAATGAATTAATTCAATTTAATTCTACTGAGAAACAATAGAATGGTAATAGAGTTGGGGAGGGGGAAGAGATTCTCTATTTATAGTCAGAAAACCTGGGTTTTAATTCTGAGTCAAACTTATTACCTGTGAGACACTGAGAAATCATTTTAACCTTCTATACCTCAGTTCCCTCAACAGCAAAAAGAGGCAGTAGAACTAGAAGGCCTTTGAGGTCCATTCCAAGCTCTATATTTATAAAACTATCCAAGTATATACTGAACATCTAGTATGTATGGACTTAATGCTACTAGGTACTGTGTGTATGTGAATGAGGGAGATATGGTTCCTGTCCTTAAGGAATTGGATTCACTTAGAGAGGTGAGGCACATACAGATGACACACAATTCAATAAAATACAACATAATTAAATAAAAAATGAATAGCACATACAAGTACTATAGGAGTTAAAAGAGAATTGATATGAAATGCAGTCATGAGGAAAAACTTCACAAAGAGGCTAATAGTTCAGTTGGACTTGAAGGGAAAGTAAGATTTGTATGCTGTTAAAAAAAAAAACAAGTGAGAACAAAGAACAATCATCTCTAACCAGGAATCAAGAACTCATAAAATAGGATGACCTGTATGAATTGATGCAGAACAGTGAGAGCAAAACCAGGAAAGAGATAAATGTAATAACTACAATACAAATCAAAATAGCATTAAAGATCAGCTGAGCTCATTAAATAAAATGACCAAGCTTATTCTCAGACATGAAAGCTACAGGATCAAGATGTTGTACTGATTGTCTGACTAGGTGGTGGTATGGGTCAGCACTGCTCAATTCTTTTTCCTTGTCACAAAGGAGGCAAGTAACTTCAGTTTTTCCATGTGTATAATGTGATTAACTATGGGGGTCAGCAAACTACAGACCAAGGACCAAATCTGGCTAGAAGGACTGTTTTCAATGGCCAGTGAGCTAAGAATTTTTTACATACTTAAATCTAATAAACAATAATTTAAAATATAAAAACCATTCTTAGCTCCCAGTCCATACTAAAATGAGAGGTGGGACTGCTGCCATAATTTGCAGACACTTAAGTTAAAAGGATGAAGAAAAATTACAGAATTTCAGAATTGGAAGGTATTTTACATTTTTTAATTTAATCTAACTTGAGCAAGAGACTCCTCTAATACACATCAGACAATTGGTCATCCAGCATTACATTTATTTAGAAGCTCCAGTGAGAAAACCTACTATTTCCCAAGGTGTCCCTTTACTTTTCAATAAATCTGATTGTTAAGATGATTTCCCTAACATGAAATTCTAGGATTTCTTTGTAATTTCTACCCATTGCTTCAAGCAGAAAAAGTACAATCCCTTTTTGCCTGCCAGTTATTGTGTGACCTTGGGCAGGTCATTAAATCTCTCATGAGTCTCAGTTTTCTCATCTGTAAAATTAAAGGGATTGGTCTAGATGATTCTAGTCCTTACTATTAAATTATGTTCTTTTATCATAGTGCTGACTCATATTGATCTGGCAGCCTATCAAAATCCCTACATCTTTTTCAGATGAATGACTGTCTAGTCCCAACTTATATTAATGAAACTGATTTTTAAAAAAAATGAAAGTGGGGACTTTATATTTATCCCTATATACTTCATCTTATTAGATTTTCTCCAGTGTTGCATTGCATGGAGATCCTTTTGAATCCTGACACTATTATTCACTGATAGCCATTATAGCTTTGTGTCACCTTCAAATTTAATAGGTCTGAAAGCTATATCTTTATCTAATCATTAATAAAATTGTTGAGCAGAAAAAGGTCTAGCACAGATTCCTGTGGCACACCACTTGACACCTTCAAGTTAACTCAAACCATTAATAACTAGTCCTTGAGTTTGACCATTCAGCTGGTTTTAATTTGCTTGACTATTGGAGACTTGAACTCGGGACTCCATTTCCCAGAAGTCCTTGCTCACTTCCCAAAATGCCTTGTAACCTCACCTGGGCCAAGAGCGAGATGGGGTATTTAACCTGGCTGTAAAGGCTACTGACTCTCTTTCCTACTTCCACTTCGGAGCAGACACATTTCTTTCGTGATGTAGGTGAGGATTGTCTAGGCCTCTCTGGGCCTAGACACATGCCTTCTTATTCTGTATTTTCACCTTTAATAAACCTCATAAAAATATGATACTTCTTGCAGAGAGAAACTAATTTCTACCTACCTCAGTTTCCCCCTAAATCTTGACTCTTACACTATAGTATGGTTTAGCCAAGATCTCTCCATCATAGAAATAGAAAGAGCATGAAACACTTCATCAAATGTCTTGTTAAATCTATGTAAATTGTATTTGTAGAGTTTCCCCATCTATCAATATTTTTTAAAAAGTTAAAAAGAAAAGAAAAGAAATGAGTTGATCTGACCTGTTCTTAATAAAGACATTGTTTGTTTGTGATCACTAATCCTTCTGCTGAAAACAAATTCTAGAGTTCTCTCAGGAATTGAGTCAAGGTATAGCTCCCAGACTTGTTTCTCTTTCTTTTTTTGAAGATTGGGAAAAATTTTCCTTCTCCAGTATTGCAGTACTTCTCATGTTCTTCACAGTCTTTCAAAAATCATGGTGGCTCAGCAGTCACATCTGCCAGTTCTCCTGGTAAGTACACTGGGATATAATTCAGCTAGGCTCGACAGCTTGAACTCATCAAAGGTGGGGTTAGGTGACTGCTTGACTGTCCTTCTATTTATGTTGGATGCTGATTCTCTCTTAGCCATTTTTCCTTTGTTGGTTTCAGTCTAAAGACCATTTTTGTTGACAGAGAAAAGAAAGAAGCAACATAATAGTTTAACACTGTCTCTTAGCATCTACCCCAAGTAATACTCATCTTAACCTTCTTTTCAACCTCTTTACTCCAAATAGCAACAAAAACAAATAAAACAACAACAAAAAGTCTTTTTGTAAACTTTTTTCCTGTCTTAGTTTTTTTCTGCACTTTAAGGCTGACCCTATTGGTCTTCTTTCTAGAATTTATCCATCAATATCCTGCCCGTTTCCACCTTCTTCATATGTCTTCTTGAAATCTAAGTTCGTCAATGAGTTCTTTATGCACTCTCCCCACAAGGAGGCCCCCATATTCTGAACCTCTGCTATATGGTCTGGATCAGGTTCTAGGTGACTCTAGAGGAGACTGACCACCTAAAAGAAAGGTCGAACTAGGTCTTCTTTCATTCTTTGGCTATTATACCCCACACTCCAGCACCCTGAGGAAGATGTATTTAATTATTAGGTTTTGGTTTATGTCTATATTCTTTTCAAAGGAAGGAGTAGAAAGGTTCTAAGCATACAATGTAAATCAGATATCGTACTGATATTTATATCTTATACCCAAAAGAAATGCTTACTACAAATGTCTCTTACAAGCCCAAGTTGATAAACTTAAACAAGTGGCAATAATAACTACTGGGTTTTTTTACTTGGAAGTTGAAACTCAAAATCAAAAACATATGAAGCATTTTTGGAAGTCAATTAGAAAGCTTACATTTCACATTGGCTCTGTTCTATACTTTTTACAACAGATGTCTCTGGTAAGCCAAGCTAGGGACTATGGATCATCATCAGATCAATGGTCTTTTTTTTTTTTTAGTGCACTGGAGTACTTACCAGGGATTTCTGAATGACATACAGCCAGTACAACTTACAACCAGGATCTCCAGGTCTTTAATACTCATAAAGTTGCCTCCAAGTCTAGAGACATCCAATCTCAAGACTGATATTCGTTCACCCAGAATCAGACAAAGAAGCCCCAATCAGAAGAGATCTCTAGAGGCCCAGGCTTAAGCTAATTGCCACGTAGGAATAGGTGACAGGGATGGATAGGACCCACTCTCTCTCCCATGATGCACAAGCCTGAGACTTGCATGATACCTCCAAGACAGTTGAAGGAGGAAGAGAGACAAAAAAGGGATCTATCCTTTTTTAGAGATCTATTCAGTCTTATAGCTTTTCTTGTTCACTGATTGCTTTCTTATCAGCAAAGTTCTTTAGCTGTCACACATTGTAGGTCAAAAGCAGTCAGGGAATTCATCATCCCCAAAGAGACAGAAGGCTAAGTTGGTATTCATCATCATCATTAAAAAATTAATAGTTGGGGGCAGCTAGGTGGCTCAATGGATAGAATTCCAGACCTAGAGTACCTGGGTTCATATCTGACCTCAGAGAAGTCTTCCTAATTGTGTAACCCTGGGCAAGTCACTTAACCCCACCCTGCCTTTGCCTAGCCCTTGTCCTACTACCTTAGAGTTATTACTAAGATGGAAAATAAGGGTTTTTAAAATATGAATAAGGGGGAAGCTGGGTAGCTCAGTGGATTGAGAGCTAGCCCTAGAGACAGGAGGTCCTAGGTTCAAATCTGGCCTCAGCCACTTCCCAGCTGTGTGACCCTGGGCAAGTCACTTGACCCCCATTGTCTAGCCCTTACCACTCTTCTGCCTTGGAGCCAATACACAGTATTGACTCCAAGAAGGAAGGTAAGGGTTTAAAAAAATATTAATAGTTAGCATTTGTATAGTGCTTTAAAATTCAAAATGGGGGCAGATATGTGGCAGATAGTGGATTGAGAATCAGGCCTAGAAATGGAAGGTCCTAGAAATGGGTGCAAATATGACTTCAGACACTTCCTAGCTACTTGACCCTGGGCAAAACACTTAACCAATACACAGTATTGATTCTAAGATAGGAGGTAAGGGTTTAAAACAAATAAATAAAGTTTGTGAAACACTTTACAAACATTATCTCAGTTTATCTTTGCAACAACCCAAGAGATAAGGGCTATTAGTAGACCCATTTTACAGTTGAGAATAGTGAGGCCAACTGAGGGTAAATGACTTACTAGTAACAAAGCTACCCTGTGTCTAAGGCTGGATTTGAACTCATGTCTTCTGGACTCAAGGGGTTTCAAACTTTATAACAATGTTACACATATGGTCAACTTAAAGCAGACATGGTAGTTCTTCTCATGCCCTGCTATATTTTTATACATTTTGACATTTTTGTGCCCTCTCTAGTTGAATGCAAGCTCATTGATGGCAATAGCTATCTAGTTTTTGTCTTTATATACCAAGTACCTTCACATAACACTTGGTGCTTTGTAGGTACTTAGTAAATATTTGTTGAATTGACTTGAACTGTATGAATGTTTCAAATGCTTTTGTTTTCTCTTTCTGTGTAGGTAGTCTGTGGTATATACTCTGAAAACAATACTATGTCTGTTTCCAACCCTCTGTTGACCCTTACCCCAGTATTCTCCACCATGTCTTTCTCCTTTGGTTCCTATATTTCCTCACATAAATATGCTTCTTAATATGTTACCCAACTCCCTTTTTACCTATCCTATTCTTTTTGAATAAGTGGGACATCCTTACACAGAACTATATTCTAGTTACCCTACCAAATCTTACTGGTTAGATGTGCCTCCTTGTGTGAGAATCTCCAGTTCACCCAACTTTTCACCCAAACTTTGTGCTAACAATTTTACCAAGTGTTCAGAAGGTTTTAATAATTATCTAGATTCCATATCAAGGGTTAAGTAATAATAATAATCATCTCAATTTTATATGCTTTAATATTTATAAAGCTCCTTTCTCACAATATTATGAGAGGTAAAGCTTGTATTAGTGTCCCCATGTTACAAATAAAGGCTAAATACATTGTTATTCTTATATAACATTTATGAATGTATTATAATAAATAAGTATTATAACAAATAAATAAATAAATTAGTAAGTTAAGCACTCTGATAAATTTATGAAAACACCCAGTGTTTGTGCTAGAAAATGAACGCCTAATCCTTTATTACCAAAAAGTGGTTGAGTTCGCATCGAAGTGAAATATTTAAGAGTTGAATATTTTGCTTCAGTTTGAGTTTTTCTCTTCAAATAATGATAACTGTTTTGTGGTCTAAGAGGGCAAAAGGTCATCATGAGTCTTATCTTTTCCCAGCTCTGACTCTGATGCTGAGTTGTAGCTATTGGTAAAGAATCCTGGCTGTATTTTGTTAAGGGAATGAGGCCTGGCCACAATTTTCAAAGCTAGGGTGTTAGAATTTACTTATTCTCAGGAATCAGGATCCCGGTTTCTCTGACTAATTCAAGTAAAATAGCATTAAAATTTTTTTTTTTCAGCAGACTGCCCAACTTTCTAATTTATTTCTAATTGAAATTCTTTTTCAGTGGATTTATAACCCATGAGAAATACAAATTTAACCACTTCATTTCAAAAAAGGTCATTTTGAATTATATGGATCTAGTCATTGTAAAGCAAGAATAATTAATCTCACCCAATCCTCTGTATCAATGGTACCTTTTCATAAGACTCTTTATAAACCTTAAAGCAAGATACAAGTATTAGCTATGATGATAATGATTAATTTTACAACCTCTCTCCATGAAAAGTTCTTATCTTGGAGGTTAGGCATCCTGGTTATATGTGGGATGAACAAAGAAATTAAGTGAAGTAAGAAGAAAAATTTGGCAACTTTAATTTAGTCATATCCTTTGCTTTATTGCCTCTAAGTCCTTGAGTACATTACATTAAATGCATGTAGTTGTATATATATATATATATATACATATACACACACACAGAAGCATTAAAATACATAAGACACAGACATACATCTGGATGCACAGATACATTCACACATATAAACAACAGCACCTCTATCCACATTGACATATGAATACATATACTTACAGGCAAATTCATCCATACACAGATATATATATATGTATGTATGTACACATGGGGGCAAATGCAAATGGGAACATGCACAATCCCTGTTTTTTTTTTACTGAAAGGCCTAAGGAAACACTTGTCTGGTATCAAGCTGACCTAGGGGACTTGCTTTATTTTCTCAATGATAGCAATCCTTCAGCCCAAGCAGTGAGGAACACTGTAGGCTATATGTCTGCAAGAGGCTGAATGAATTAACCAAGCTGCTTATAGCCCCAATCTGAAACCTACAATTAGGTCAATATGTACTTTTGCTTTCTTACACTCAAATGCAGCCAAACATTTCCTCCACCGCTTTTAGGGACCTGAATTGCAGTAGGTACGGTTTAAAAGTAGGAGGAGATGGGTATGGCGAAATCCCACAAAATGCTCTTACGAGAATCTCTCTGGGAAAATTAGTATGCAAAAAGTAATTTACTCCCTTGAAGCCAGAGACTCAGACTACAGGAAGAGAATGTTAAGCTATTTTCTGGGATAGGGAAAATTGGGATATGTATCTTGAAATATATAAATATACTATTCAAAATAGAGCTTCAATAAGTTGTAGAACTAAGACCAAAATAACTTCAATTTTGAATGTTTTTTTTTTTTATAGGGCATTTTCTCTAATATCTGTCAAGAGGTGAATCTTAGGTGGCAGCTTCCGAAAGGCTTGGAAAAATTAAATTTGTAAAACCGGGTAGCCCTGATGTTGTATGCTCTACCAGATCAACTTTCATTATTTTTTAATGAATCTTTATAATTCTTGTTCCAGATCTCCACACGGTTGACTTGTGTTCACCTTGCTGTGCAATGATTTAAAGGACATTGCATCTAATAACAGAGGAAAATGATGAATTATAGATGCCAAATCATCCAGCAGTGAGTCAGGTTGCACTGGGCTAAGATTGTAAGCAATAAAGAATTTCTTCATTCAGCTTCCAAGTTTGGGGCAAATAGACAACAGCTGCTGAGATAATTAAAAAGAGACATGCCAACCTGTCTAGTAATATGCTAATCTGATTGTTTTTACATGGAAGCATAAAACAAAATACAAGGAATATTTACCAGTTTAAATGAAGAAGCCTTGTCCATATGGGTGAACACAAAGTGATTTCATTCAGAGCATGTTCTAGTCAACTACAGAGAGATCAAGACAAGGAGAGTATTTCCACATATCAAACTTTTAATAGACTAGAGAGTCTATTCTAAATAGATGAAATTTGGTAGTAAATAGGATAACAAGAGGTCAAGATTAGTTATTTATTAGCTATATGAACCTGGGTAAGTCACATAAACACTCTGCGTTTTATTTTTTCATCTATGAAACAGCAACCTTATCTATCTCGCTGGACTTTTAGAAAGCAGTGATCAGATTTTGTTTCCAGAAATAATGAAAGACAAAGATCATCAACTCCACCTTGCTCTTTCGGTCTTGCTAAGAGAAATTCCAGAGCAATTTGCAAGGACCTTTCTTGTGCTAATAGTCAGGGATATGATAGAGATTAAAAACAATTTTCTCACTATGACCCAAAGTGTAGGCAGGCATGAATAAGCTAAAGTTGGAAAGAAAGGAAACAGTTCAAAGAACAGACGACTAAAGTCTTGCTCACTGGCTTAGTTCTAGCAGGTCGGACTCAAAAAAGAGTTGAAATTGCTCTGAGACTATGGGCTAGATTCATAAAATAAACTGTAACTATAACCTCTTGGGACTATATAACAGCCTGATGGAGAAGGCTACCTAGCAGGTGATATCAGCAGATCTGTGGGAAAATTGCAACCAGTATCTTGAGAGGCAGAGAGAATTTCCAATTGGAATATATCCATAAGAAAGAATAAGGGAATAAACATATAAATAGTGTCTGCTATATACCAGGCATTAGACTGTGTTTTTGACACATTTTCTCATTTCACAGCAATAATATGAGGCATCTGCTATTATTATCCCCATTTTAAAGTCGTAGAAACTGAGGCAAACATAGGATAAGTGACTTGCAGAAAAAGGAATAGAGATAAGTATCTGAAGCTGGATTTAAAGTCAGGTCTTCCTGACTATAAGCCTATTATTCTGTCAATTGCACCACCAGCTGCCTCAGAAGCCCAAGTTGCTTTGCATTTGTGTGTTCCCCATGTATGTTCCCTAAGTAAACATGTTCACTACATGTATCCCCACTCTAGATGTCTTAACAATGCATTTTCCCTCTCTCCTACTGCTACTGGTGTGGGAATCCATGGAAGGGTATGTTGGGATAAATTTTCTTATAATTTATTTGACTATACTATTCATTAAATATACTTTCATTCAAATTAACGTGCTTTCTGGTTTGCTTTGGCAAAAGAAAGACTGATGGGGGCTATGAGCTGTGATTTTTGAATGGATACTGGTCAAACATGCATTAAACATGGATGTGGCTTTCAAGTTGCCTTTTTTAAACCTCTTCCTTCTGTCTTGATACCATTCTTTTTTTTTTTAAACCCTTACCTTCCTTCTTGGAGTCAATACTGTGTATTGGCTTCAAGGCAGAAGAGTGGTAAGGGCTAGGCAATGGGGGTCAACTGATTTGCCCAGGGTCACACAGCTGGGAAGTGGCTGAGGCCAGATTTGAACCTAGGACCTCCTGTCTCTAGGCCTGGTTCTCAATCCACTGAGCTATCAGCAGCCCCAATACCATTTCTTTTTTTTCCTTTTCCCTTTTTTCTTTTTTTTAATGTATTTATTTAAACATTATTTTATTTGGTCGTTTTCATACATTATTCACTGGAAACAAAGATCGTTTTCTTTTCCTCCCCCCCCCCCCCCTTCCTTCTCCCATAGCCGACGCATGATTCCACTGGTTATCACATGTGTTCTTGACTCGAACCCATTTCCCTGTTGTTGGAATTTGCATTATAGTGTTCATTTAGAGTCTTTCCTCAGTCTTATCTCCTCCAACCCTGTAGTCAAGCAGTTGCTTTTCATCAGTGTTTTTACTCCCACAGTTTATCCTCTGCTTGTGGGTAGTATCTTTTTTTTAGATCCCTGCAGATTGTTCAGGGAAATTGCATTGATACTAATGGAGAAGTCCATCACCTTCGATTGTACCACAATGTATCAGTCTCTGTGTATAATGTTTTCCTGGTTCTGCTCCTTTTGCTCTGCATCACTTCCTGGAGGTTGTTCCAGTCTCCATGGAATTCCTCCACTTTATTATTCCTTTGAGCACAATAGTATTCCATCACCAACATATACCACAATTTGTTCAGCCATTCCCTAATTGATGGGCATCCCCTCATTTTCCAATTTTTGGCCACCACAAAGAGTGCAGCTATGAATATTCTTGTACAAGTATTTTTGTCCATTATCTCTTTGGGTTACAAGCCCAGCAGTGCTATGGCTGGATCAAAGGTCTTTTATCTTTTATCTTTTTATCTTTTATCTTTTTTTTATCTTTTATCTTTTATCAGTCTTTTATCGCCCTTTGGGCATAGTTCCAAATTGCTCTCCAGAATGGCTGGATCAATTCACAACTCCACCAGCAATGAATTAATGTCCCCACTTTGCCACATCCCCTCCAGCATTCATTACTTTGCATAGCTGTCATGTTAGCCAATCTGCTAGGTGTGAGGTGATACCTCGGAGTTGTTTTGATTTGCATCTCTCTGATTATAAGAGATGTAGAGCACTTTTTCATGTGCTTATTAATAGTTTTGATTTCTTTGGCTGAGAACTGCCTGTTCATGTCCCTTGCCCATTTGTCAATTGAAGAATGGCTTGATTTTTTGTACAATTGATTTAGTTCTTTATAAATTTGAGTAATTAAACCTTTGTCAGAGGTTTTTATGAAGATTGTTTCCCCAATTTGTTGCTACCCTTCTGATTTTGGTTACATTGGTTTCCGAAACCATTTCTAAGACAGAAGTATGGCAAGGACTAGGACATTTTGGTTAAGTGACTTGCCTAGAGTCATACAACTAGAAAGTCTCTGAGGCCAGATTTGAACCTAGATACTTCTGACTCTAAGTCTGGTGCTTTATCCACTGTATTACCTCACTGGCTTTACAAAGTAGTCTTTTGAGAGGAACTCAAGCCATATATAAAGATCAAGTAAATAAATGTTTTTTTTTTAAGTACTTCTTTTTTCCACAGCTATGGGTAAAACAAGCTTAACTAACCAAAGAATAAAGAGAATTTAAAAAGACAAATCAGATAATTTTTGATTACATGAAACTGGAAAGTTTCTGCACAAATTTAATACATGTAGGAAATGTCAAGTGGTAAGTAAGTAAGGTGGTAAGAAGATAAATAGTTCAATGGGAAAAAATTTCTGTATCAAATTTCTTTAATAAGGGTTTGGTATCCAAAAAATATAAACATTTACCCTATATGTGTAAACATATATATAATACATATACAAACTATTAACAACTAAATAAAGGAATGCTCCTAATGCCTAATAATAAGTGAAATGAAAATTTTATAAACCCTGATGTTTCAATTCATATCTTTCAAACTGTCAAAGATAACAAAAAATTAGAATAGTCAATGTTGGATCATTATGGAGAACGGGCACAACAGTGGATTGCTGGTAAAGCTATGAATCAGTATAGCCATTTAGAAAGCAATTTGTAATTATGCAAATAAAATGTCCCCATAGACACCAAAATATTTAAAACAGCACATTTTGCAAAAGCAAAGAATTGGAAGCAAAGTAGATGCCCATCAATTGTAAGATGACTATACAAACTATGGAATATGGAATATTAATGTACTATATTAAATGACCAATATGGGTGAATACTGAGAAGCATGGAAAGATCTACATGAACTAATGCAGAATGAGGTAAGTAGATCCAAGAAATATATTCAATGACTAGAACAATGTAAATGGAAAGAACCAGAAAAAAAAGAATATCTTTAAACAAGAGATATGAAAAGCTATCCATGTCCCCATATAGAAGTGAGAAATTGAAAACTAAAGTTCATTGAACATATTTTCAGATTTTTTTTCAGATTTCATACTTTTTAATGTATTGATAAGTATTGCTGGACTTTTCCCCTCTTCTTTTTCTTTTATCTTTAAAAATGTTGTTTTATGGATTGACTCTCAGAAGAAAAGGAAAAGGAATAATTGGGGAAATTTTAATGATATAAAAAGAAGACATCGGTAGAAATCTACATAAATTATCATAAAGTGCTTCTTTTTATTATGTACTAACCTATATTTTTATACAATAAAATAGCAAGCATTTATTAAGCATCTACTGTGTATAAGTACTGATTATACTGCTAAGAATACAAAGAAAATTGCTCAGATTTTAGAACAAGAAAGCAAAATGAAAAATAGAAGCATCCACCAATCATATCCTGAAAGAGAAGCCCAACTCAAAAATGATAGTCAATTAAGAAAGATGAAGTATAAATAGTTTTGTTATGTTTTGAAGATGTTTTAAAAAAGGAAGGGAAGATGGAAGGGAAGAGGATACATTAAGGGGAAATGGAAGACAAGATCAGGGATCTTGTTAACATATATAACCAGGTTGTGCAAATAGAATTATATATGCAAATATGTTGGGATAAAGGGAGATTGGAACTTTACTTTCATCTAAAAAGTGGTCAAAAGATGGCAAAATAGAAACACACATGGATACACACAGAGAGTGGTGGAGAAACGTATTCACCTCATCAGCCATAGAGATAGGAACAGGAAGAGGGGAAAGGAGAACATAAGAAGTAGGATACATTCATGGAGGGATGAATTAAAAAAGAACAAGCCATAAGCTTAGGGAGGGGGTAGTTAAGAGGATAGTTAAAATTAAAAAAATAATATATAATAAAAGTTATATTTTGAAATAAACAAGGAGTATCTTAGAAGGAAATTTAACTACCAAAGCTATAAAAGTGAATGGTATGAACTCACACACAAAATGGAAGAAGTTATCAGAACACATTAGAAAGCAAAATCTAATAATATTTTATTTACAGAAAACACACTTGAAACGTAAAAATGAACAGAGTTAAAGGGAGCAAAATTTATTATGCCTCAGCTGAACACACAAAAAAGGGGTCATAATTATGATTTCAGATAAAGCAATTACAAAAATAACCCTAATTAAAAGAGATAAAGAGGGAAACTACATTTTTCTGAAAGGTAATATAGACAATGATTTCATCTCAATTTTTAATATATATGCATCTAATGACATCTCCTAAATGCTTAAAGCTAAAACTAAATTAATTGCAAGGAGAATTAGACAATAAGTCTATAATAGTTTTTACTTCTATAAACTCTAAATAAATCTAACCAAAAAATAAAAAGATTTCACTGGTATAGGGAACTCCCAGGTGAGAAAGTTCCCTCTGCCAATTTAGGTCAACACATTCTATTCAATTTAAAGCCTTATTGCACCTAGAAGTTAAGAGATTTGCTTAGCTTCACATAGCTAGTATGTGTCAGAGATCGCACTCAAATCCATGTCTTCCTGGCTGTGAGGCCAGCTCTTTCTTTATCTATGACATAATTACTTATTAAACTAAATATTAGAACACTAAACTGGGTATAGTCATAGATTTTTAACACCTGTGAGATTTGGTAACTTCATGTAAACATTTAATTAACTATGATTCCATTATCAGGGTATGTTGGGTGTTTACAAACATCTATTTGCAAGAAATGGTACATTCTGCATATACCATGTGACTGACAAGTTTCATCAAAGACGAAAAACTAGGTCATGGTTCCTGACTCACTGTCAGATTTATCTGTTCTTGTCTGCCTCTTTCTTTTTTTAATTGTTTATTCTGTTGTTTGATTTTTTAAATAGGTTGTCACATATGAAAATTTCAGTAATAAATTAATTTTTCTTTAAATTTAACTTCCAAAAATAAATATCATCTTCCTTGTATAGTATTTGCTATTATATTTGTTCCCCATACAAATTTGGATTATTTGGAGAAGGAATGATTCAAATAATCATATTTAAGTATTTAATTCTACAAATATTTTTCTCTGCCCTTGTTAGACTCTAACAGAAAAGGTGAGCAGTAACAGGAATGCTCTGAAAACTTGCTAATTGTTTAAGAACAGGATCTGACAGCTGTTTACACCTTTTCTCTTGTCTTCTTAAAGTCCCAAAGTTCAGTTAGAAAGGATAATTATTTTTCTGGTTATCTTGAATTTTCTTCTATCTACAGAGACAATTGTGGCATTTATTCTCATTACATCTCCTTTCCATTTAGTTTCTCCCCTCCAATAAGACTACAAAGTATGTGTATCTGATGGAAAAGGGTATTATATAAATGAGTATGATTTATAATGACATGAGAGAGAGGTAGGATGATATAGTGGATAGAGAGCCAGCTTTGGAATCAGGATAACCCCTTCAATACATACAGGCTGTCACCTTTCCAAATTACTTAATCCCTTGTTGAATAAGGCAACTCTCTAAAACTGTAAAGTGCCAGTTAGGTATTAATCTGCATTGGTAAACCAGGTCACCTCACCAGATGCTCCATATATCAATGATATCACACAACTTGTCTGACTAATAGTAACAATAACAACAATATGAAAAAATTGAAATATTAATTGACAAGAAGTGTGAGGGAGAGCAGCAAGATTAATAGTTAAAACCTTTTTATGAACAAGATATAAAAACTTTTGGAGATGTTAAAAATGTAGATTTTTAGAAATATTTAGCATTTACTCAGATATTTCTTTCTTCTCCTTTGTTTCCTTAGAGCCATGTTGGCAAACCTATGGCATGCATGCCAAAGGAGGCTGCTCCCCTCCCCCTCTCCACTCATGCCTGAGGAAATTTCTCACATGATCCACCCCTCTGCCCAGCAGCCCAATGGGAGTGCTTCCTCCCTCACCTTCTGGGGTGAGGTGGGAGAGGAAGGCTCACATGTAATATGAGGCTTGCAGTTTGAGCACTCAGTTTCTAAAAGGTTCACCACCACTGTCTTAGAAGGTCCTACATCATTTAAATGATTTAAATGAAACATTTCCGATTTTGTGTGTCATAGATTCCTTTGTCAGATTGGTAAAGCCTATTTACCCTTTCTCAGAATGATGTTAATGCACAAGATGTCAAAGGAAACCAATTACATAGAAACAAGTTATCAAGGAGAGTGAGCAGAAGCACTTTTACCTAGTCTACCCTTCACACACACACTTCCTAGACAAAGATCTAGAGCAGTGGTATTAAACTCAAGGTATATTTATACCTGTGGGACACATATTGATTTAAACTACAAATTAGCATTATCTATATTACATTGTATTTTTTTATTAAACATATCCCAATTAATTTTTAATTTGGTTCTGGTCACAGTGGGGAGTTTTGCAGGCTCTGTGTTGGATATCTCTGAAGAAAATATATCAGAATGAATTCAATCAAAATAGACAAGAAGTCATAGTTTTCCAACTCAGATTGGGTTAGGGAGTTGGATAGAGAGAACTTAATGGGGACAGGATCTGGCCAGAAGTGACCATGCAGGGGTTTGGGAAGGGGCACTTCAGTACCCAGTGGTGGAAAGAGGACCAAGGCAGGCACCAGGGAAGTAAGAGATCCTGGAGGCTTTCTGAGTAAGCACTGGATGTATGGATGGGTGCCATCTGGTATTCAATTCTAGATGTGATAGTCCAAGGTGTAGAGGAACAGTTATAAACATTGGCCATAGCTATGAACTGAGCATGGATCTGGGAATCAAATGGAAGCTGTGTGGCTCTGATCCCAGAAGCAGAGATCAGTATCCCAAGCCAAAGGAGAGCCAGAAGTTCAGTTATTCTGAACCTGTAAAGCCTCCTATTAGGCCAATGGTGGCTGAATCAAGCAACCTACTAAAATTCTCAACATAAACAAGTCAATAGTTCCAATTTTGAGTTAGGAACTTAAATCAGAATTGTAGGGCAGTGAACAAACCTCTCCCTGAATCAGACCAATCTAGGGGTGATGAAATCTTGTAAGTTCCTAGCTGGAACTGTGAAAGCAGCAGGAAGATATGAGGGCAGATGCTGAGGCCAGACATATTTCCCTAACCCTAACCCCAGAAGTATGTACTGCCAGTACTAATATAAAGTCTGAAGTCAAGAAGTAGGTTGGAAAAATAAACAAACAAAAAAAGAATTTGAACTTGGAAATAGATCAAAGGAAGATAATTGAAGAGTCATTGGACTACTGAAAATTATGAAACAAAAAGAGTCTTAAGAAGAAAACTGTCCAAATATCTTAGAACTAGAAGCAACATAAAAATGGAAAGGATCTACCAGCCATTTCCTAAAAGAAACCTCTAAATGAAAGCTTCCAGGGATATTATAGCAACTAGGTCAAAGAAAGAATATTGCAAGCAGCCAGACAGAAAGAATTGAAATAATGAGGAGTCACAATCAGCATTACATAGGTTTTAGTAGTTAGTAACATAAAGAAACAGAGTTTGGCATGATACTGCAGAAAGCAAAGGATCTAGGTTTATAATCAGGAGTACCCTACTGTGAAGATTAAATTTAACTCTCCCCTGATTGTGAAAATGAAATTAATTAACTCTTCCCTGATTGTGAAAATGAAATTAACTCCCCAGCCCATTTTTAGATTTAATCACCAAAAGTGTAAACATGATACTTACAGTTGAGTGGGGAGATCTGCCCATTTTTAGATCTAATCAAAAAAAGTGTAAACATCCCACTTAATCATTGAGTCAGAAGGTCTATGACCCACATGTGTAATAGTGGGTGATGAATCAGAATCGACTGACTGCCTCCTGAACAGTCCTAAACCAAAGCTCCAGCTGTGATTGGTAGACATAAAATTAGGAAAAGGCACAGGAAGTGATGCAAAAGAAAGTGTCTTTAAAAGGGAGTGACAACTTCCTGAGTGCAGTTTTTACTTGGAGTTCTACTTGGAGTTGAACTTCCTTGGAGTTGAGACTGGAGAAGAATCTGCTGACTAGACCTGAGACCCTGTTCCTGGTGAGGCTGTTCTTAAATCTCTTCCTTTGGACTGATGTGTGGTAAGTGAAAAGGCTGACTCTTTTCCTGGAGTTTAGCCTCAGGAAGGACCTATCTCTTGATAAGACTTCCCTAGGTTCTCTCCGTCTATGAACTAACTCTCCCTGCCCAGGTTGAGCCAGGGGCCAGGAGTAAATTACTTAGTGCTTAGGCTAGATATCTTACCCTATCCTCTCTCTGATTTTCTTACTTCACTCTTTCTATATTTTGTAAATAAATCATCAATAAATTTCTTTGGAATAAATTAAATTCCTGGTGACCCTATTTTTAAATATAATCCAGTTCAACCTTTCAATATAATTAACCCCCTTTTCCACCCTTACACTACCCAGCAAAACTGAGTATAATACTACAGAGGGAAATGGATTTTTAATGAAACAGAGTACATCCAAGCATTCCTGATGAAAAAATCAGAGCTGAGTAGAAAATTTGACCTGCAAACACAGAAGTCAAGAGAAACATTAAAAAAGTAAACATGAGAAATCATTATGGACTAAACAAGATTAAACTGTGGAAGAGAGAAATTGGAAAGCATGCAAAGAGGTAGAAGCAGTGTTTGCATTCTTATATGGGGAATGGTACTTGTAAGACCTCAGAATTTTATCATCACTGTAGGTCTTAGAGACAATCTAATTAAAGGACTTTGGGGATGGCTCTTTTATGTTTGCATTATCTCAAAAGAAGAATGGAAAAATGAGGAAGAGACATAAACTGGGAGAAAGGGGAAGTGAGAGAAAGTATAAGGAAAATTATCTCATATAAATGGGTTATACAAAGAAGAATTTATACAGTAAGGAAATGAACTTCACTATTATCTGAACTGGTTTGGACATGACTAATCTGAGAACTTGTTTTGCATGACTATATATGCAAATAGATTTTATTTTTCTTGTCTTCTCAATGGATAGGGGAGGGACTGAAATAATATAAAACTGAATTTGAAGAGGGAAATAATGAGTGATTATCAAAATATTTTTAAAAATACAAATTCTCAATACTAGGTTATGGACCTCTTCCTTAGTTCATCTCAAGATTTAGTATTCATAATGTATTTCAGCTCTAGGCATGATCTTCTGGAATTTCTTATCATCAAGGCTGAGAACTGTAGGGATTTGGGGTCTTCTGCATTCTTTTTATTATGAGCCATGTTGAAAAATCAGAAGTACATTTAAAGTTTCTGTTTTTTCTTCAATATAAAACATTTTGCAGAGAGTAAAAAGAGAGAGAAGTCTATTTTGTAAGTAGATTCATGTGGGAAATTGAAATTCTCTAATCAATCTAGAATATTCAAGAAATAAGAATATTCTGTTACCCTAGACATCATTTTCATACAAATATAACTTCAGAAGTTCAAAGGGCAGATTTTGTTTTTCCTGTCTGTCAAAAGGCCGCATGTAAACAAATGTTAACCTCCTTTATCTGTCTTGTGAGAACATAAGTTTTAGTTTTTAACCACCACCGTGATACTTGATATGGCTTGCCAACGTACCTCAGTTTCTTATGGCTTTGTGTTTAGAATTCCCTTGATTTCCAGATCTTGATGAGAAACATCAGGATTAACCTAATAAAACAATGATGCCTGTCCTGGAAGTGACTCTGCAAGTGTTCCTGCACAACAACCATTCAGAACAGCCCTGAATGGTCCCAGCATCCCTGAAGATAACTCTAAGGCTGTCTTCATCCATGTTATTAAAGTTATGTCCTGATCTACATTCCAAGTTGCTAATGACCATCTCCTTTTGCTAGCCATAAGTTTCTCTCCTATTGCCCAATTCTAGAGATCCCTTTCCTACTTTCCTAGAATCTATAAAACCTATAACCTCTTCCTCCTCCCCAGGCTTAGTTCTAATCTGTCCTCCACACCGGTTTTTGTTTTTTTCTCCCATAGGAAATGAACAAAATTGCTGAGCACACTGTGGCTCTCTGGTTTTTCAGGGCTAATAGATTTAATGCCTATTGCTCTTTGGTTTTCGTAAGAATAGGTTAACTATTCTTCTCTGGTTTTTAAGGGTTAACAAGTTAAGCAAAGTGAATTTAAATGTAGTTTTCCAAAGACTTTCATATCACTGTAATCAATGTTACTCTTCTGATAACTGCTGGAAAATTACAAAAGAAGCCAGATAGTCTCATAAAGTCCTTTACCCCCTAATGGTACAAGAATAACTTTAGTGTGTACTACCCAGTCGGGTTTGACCCATCTGACCCATTCTGACCCAAACACTAATTTAAGAGCTTTGTGGTTTAGAAGTATGGTAGAATAGGGAGAATAATTTGGCAGATCTGATTGCTTAACTGCTGTCAGTGATCATGAAAAATGAGTAAGTTTCAGCAAAACTAGATGATGGTAAATGTCCCAATTATCAAAAGAGGAAAGTGGATATGGTCTGCAAACCAGTATTTAAACTTAACTTCAGTTCCTTGCAAAAGTCTAGAACATATTTGTGTTATCCCATATTTGTGTTATCCTTAATCCCAACACTGATGCAAGTGAGGCTAATTTTTTCACCAAAAGGTATCCTCAAGATTTGATCTAGCCATAACGCTGCTGGGTTTGTACCCTAAAGAGATAATAAGGAAAAAAAAACTTGTACAAAAATATTTATAGCTGCGCTCTTTGTGGTGGCAAAAAAACCTGGTAAATGAAGGGGTGTCCATCAACTGGGGAATGGATGAACAAATTGTGGTATTTGATGATGATGGAATACTACTATGTTGAAAGGATAGATGAACTGGAGGAATTCCATGTAAGCAGGAAAGACCTCCAAGAATTGATGCAGAGTAAAAGGAGCAGAACCAGGAGAACATTGTACACAGAGAATAATACACTGTGGTACAATTGAATGTAATGGACTTCTCTACTAGCAGAAATGCAATAACCCAGGACAATTCTGAGGAACTTAGGAGAAAGAATGTCATCCATATCCACAGAAAGATCTGTGGGAGTAGGAACACAGAAGGAAAGCATAGGATGGATCATGTAGTTTGATGGGGATAGGATTTTGATGCTAAAAGATCACTCTACTACAAATATGAATAACATGGAAATAGGTTTTGAATAATGATACATGTATAACACAATGGAACTGCTTCTCAGCTCCAGGAAGGGGAGGAAGGAAAAAACATGAATCATGTAACCATGAGGAAAAAATTCTAAATAAATAAATAAATTTTAAAATAAAAGATTTGATTGGCTCAGGGTTAGACTATAATCTCAAACCATTGACATCAAAAGCCAGGGAGTACCTCTCAAACATGCTTAGATGATTGGCCAGTAGAAAACAACTGGCAATGGAGGTAGGGAATCTTTACTTGTCTAACTCAACACAAGGTACCCTCAATGCATACCTTGCTGATTATCTTCATGCTATGACTAAGTAAATCTTCCTCTGAAAAGCTTGTAAATATTTCATTTCATTCTAATATCTAACATAAATCACTAGGACATTGACCTGAGTCAGATTCAGCCCAGAACAAAAATAAAAGGAAAACTTTTGTAATTAAAAAAATTAAATAAAAAAAGAAAGCAATGCCCATTAAGTCAGTATGACTTCATCAGTAACAATCCATGTTAAATCCATGTTATCCTTGGAGGGGAATAAAGAGTTCACTTCACTGATAATGGTGGTATATCAGTAAAGGTGTTGAGAAGGTAATAGGATCAGAAACAGGTGTGAAGGAGGGAGCCCAAACTAGTATAGGTAAGGCAACTGTCTCCCTCCCTTTTCCTTAAGATAACAGATTATTAGTTACCACACAGTTTCCTCAAAGGAAGTGGCTGAAGGGAATTTGGTGACAAGCTCCCCTGTCAGCTACCCTTTTTGATGATTTCAATGCCTTCCCCTCTGAGAGGACTTAGAGGAAAGCCCCAGGCAGGGGTCTTGTCCCTGAGGGAAAGGCCTCAGGAACTCTTTGTGAGACCTGTCCTTAGTTTCTTGAAGCAATCTTTCCAAATATTGTTGAGATGCTAACATGAGTACCTGACTGCTTTAAAGGGTTTATTGTTGGGTTTCAGGTAAACTGGATGAGGGGAGAGGGAATGGGCAGCCCTGTTAAGATCCTACATGGTCTGTGATCTGAAAGGTGGGTAACTCTGCTCAAACAGACGTCTCCATCCTTTCCCAGATAAAATAACCCTTGCTATTAGCTTAGTTGTCCTTTGTCCTAAGAGTTTTATGATGAAATAAGTTCAGGCAGGCAGGGAAGGGCAAGGGAGCTATACTCTTCTGTGAGCGTCCACAGCCCCTTTCAGAGTCTGAGATGTCTTTTCTACAGGTTATGGGAAGTAGAAGTATGATTGGAGGGAGATCAGATATAGGTTTGAAGGAAGAAGCAGAATTTTCTCAGGTGGTTTTGGTGATTCTTCAGTCCCCCAAAACCAGTCCTCATAGGTCCAAGTCTCAGACCAGAAGTCCAGAGGCTCCTCAGAACTCTCCCCTGGTCCGTTTTTTCCTCCTAGATGTCCTTGCTCCTCAACTGTCACTAATTCTCTTTCAGTCCCCATTTCAGGGTTCCAAATCTTCCCTGCCTCCACTTACAAAGGACTACCTTAGTACAAGCCCTACCTCAAAAATATACTGATTTTGTGATCTTGGGCAAATCATTTAACATCTTGATGCCCTCAAAAGGTGACTACAGGGTGGAGAACAGGTTGCTTATCTACAATGGTATAATATGTTTTCTCACCAAAATCACAGGTATGTACCCAAACCAAAATATTACAGGAGTACTGAAGACATATCTAGATTTGGGGAAAGCACCTTACAAACTCTCATTCTGTGTGGCCAAGATGAGGAGATGTTAGCTAGATGATAGTATAGTTAGTATAGTTAAATTCTGAACCGGTTGAATGATTGGACTCAAAAAATAATAATAAATAGATTCAAATCAAAACAGAAGAGAATCTCTAGTAGAGTTCCCTTGGGCCATGATGGCAAACCTTTTAGGGATGGCTTGCTGGGCCCCACCAGAGACAGAGTGCCTTACTCCACCACCCCGACAGAGATGGAATGCTGAGCCCTTTCCCCACCATCTCAACCCCCCCCACCCTTACTCAAGACAGGAGAGGGAGGAAGTGCTCCCATTGGGCCACTGGGCAGAGGGGTAGGGAAGTGAGGAATATCTTCAGGCACATGGAGAGGTAGAGGGGAACAGCTCCACCCTAAGTCTCTCTGGCTTTCTATTAATGAAGTCTGGGCAGGGTGGTATATGTGCCCACAGAGAGGGCTCTGTGTGGCATCTTTGGCACCCATGCCATAGGTTTGCCATTAATGCCCTAGGGTATCTGTGCTTGGCCCTAGGCAATCAATGATTTGAATGAAAGCAGAGAAGCATCCAGAGTTGTTAAATGATTCCAGGGTCTGAAGTAATATTTGAACCTAGGTCTTCCTGACTCTAAGTCCAGTGTTGTTTTCTATATCACGATGCCTCTAAATTGAGGACTAAAGCATGTTCATAATTCTGCCTCAGAGATAGTTAAGAATCTGGTCAACTCCCAACTGTCCGATCAGGTTGTAAAAGGTTAGCCTTTTAATCTTATGATCTATGTGACAAAATCTAATGTCTTCTTTTTAAATAGTATTCTTATAACTTTTTTTTTCATGGTATCCCTATAACTGGGGCTTAGGCATATTCTACTATAGAACTTGTCAATGGAACAACTGGTTGAAAAATTCATTCAGTTCATGAAAAATATTTATCAAACACTCACTATGGGTTGGACACTATACTCAGAGGTAGGAGTGGAAATGGGTGCAGGAACTATCACAATCCCTGTCCTCATTGAACTTATATACCAGATGTCATATGTTGCTAAATCAGAGTTTGTGGCTGGTTTGGAGTTGGACAAAGTTTTCATAGGACCATCAAATGATTTTTGTGTAAAGGAATATGGCAATTACCTAGTCTAATCTTTCCTGAATTGTGTTCTGTAGAACATAGGTCTCATGGCTAAATAGGACTTGCATGAGAAAAACAAGTAATATTTTTCCTTCCAAAACAAATGTCTTTCAAAAAGCTACACATAGTAGGTTGTTTGTTTTTAAAAAAGATAATTTTCCTTATTTTGCTCTATAACTTCTCTAGCCCATTTCCTTTATTCCAGAAATATTTCACAGAATCAAATAATTTAAGATCTGCAAAGGACTTCAGTTACTCCAACCCAAATATGAAAGAAACAAAAGAAACTTCCAAAATGACTTACCTGACAAGGAGCCATCTAGCCTCTGTTTAAAAATCTAGAAGGAAAAAGAATCCACCACAGCCCAAGGCATTCCATTTTTGGACAGTTCTTATCATTAGGAAGTTTTTCCCAGTTAGTAATAATTTCATCTTATGAAAGTATTTATGAGTTCCAAGCCATGGGAATAAGCTTCTCTTGTTGTCCAGGATCAGGCTACCTATCCCTAGGAGTAGATCTTAGACTATATGTTTTTTAATCTACACTGAAAATTACATGAACACATGGCATCAGAACCCTATCATTCCCCTTTCTATCTCTAACCTCATAGGGAATATGAGAACTCATACTTTGGAAAAACACTAAAAGATAAAAGCAAAGATTTTGATGCCATCCTATCAGCTATCCTAGGGGAAAGGGCTCTATTAACACTTTGTGTCCTTTAAGAATGATATGGAATTCATGTTTGTTTGTTTGTTTTTAATAAAAGCACCATGAAGTAGAGACAATGATGTTTACATCTTTAACGATGTGCTGTAGATATCGTGAATTGAATATGTCCAAAATTTAACTCATTATCTTTTTTCCAATTAAAATTTTTAATTACATGAAGAAAGAATTTCTGACAATCATTTTTGACATTTTATAATTCAGATTTTCTTTCTCCCAATCATCTCCCCCCTCCCAGCCACCAGCAAATAGTCTGATATAGGCTGTACCTATACTTTCATGTAACATTTATTTCTATGTTGCTCATGTCATGATAGAAGATACATAACACACATGCAATAGTAATTTCATGAAGCAAATATAGTGGAAGATGGCATGGTTTGATCTGTACTCAGACTCCAACAGCTCCTTCTTTGGCTATGGATGACATTTTCAACATGAGCCCCTTGTGCTTATCTTAGAGACTTGCTTTACAGATAATTGTTTAGTCCTTCACAGCTGATCATTGTATAATATTTCTGTTTCTATATACATTGCTCTTCTGATTCTGCATTCTTCACTTTGTATCAGTTTGCATAAGTCTTTTGAGGTTTTTCTGAACTCATCCTGTTCATTGTTTCTAATGGCACAATAGTATTCCATTTCAACCATATGCTACAACTTGTTCATTCATTCCCCAGGTGATAAGACAACCCCTCAGTTTCCAATTCTTTGTGACCAAAAAAAGACCTGATGAAAATATTTTAGTATAGGTAGGTCCTTTTCCCTTATCTCTGATCTCTTTGGAATACAAACCCAATAGTGGTATTGCTGGGTCAAAGGGTAAACATAGTTTTGTAGTTTCATATTGTTCTTCAGAATGGTTATATCAGGAACTCACTATCTTTTTTACTGAAATCCTCCCCATCTAAACCTATTTCCAGTCACCCAAGCTCACAACCAAGACATTATCCTCAACTATTCACTCTCATCCCCATAGTCTAACAGTTGCCAAATTCCATATATTCTACCTTTGTAACAATTTTTATAAAACCCACTTCTCTCTTCCAACACTGCCACCACCCTGGTGCAGGCATTTATCAACTCATGCCTGGACTGTTGTAATAGCTTTCTGAACGATTTCCCTGCCTTAAGTTTCTTCCCAATTTAGTCTATACTCCACTTAGCTATCTAAGTAATCTTGCTAAAGCTTAGGTCTGACCTCTTCACTCCCCTATTAAGTAGCATTCTGCCTCTAGGCTCAAATATAAAATATTCTGGCTTTTAAAGCCCTTCATAATCTAGCCCCCTACTACATCTACCTTACACTTCCAGTACTCTCTGTCCCTTTTGCTACTGCTCACACAAGACATTCCACCCTGTGACTGCACATTTTCAGCAGTTTCCTGTATCTAAAATTCTCTCCTTTCTCCCCTTGACTTCCTGGCTTCCTTGGTTTTCTTCAAATTCCATTTTCTACAAGAAGCTTTCCCTAATTTCCCTTAAACCTCTCCAAGATTTTTCTCAATTTATCCTGTATGTATATTGTTGTTTGCATGTTGTTCCCTCACTAAATTAGACTGTAAGCTACTTAGGGGCAGGGACTGTCTTTTTGCCTTTGTTTACCTAAGATTTATCACATTGTCTGTCACATAGTAAGCATTTAATAAATGATTGTTGACTTGACTTGAACAGGTGACCTAATAATTTTAGAGTCCTAGAAATTCTGAGTGGAAGTTTTCACCAGCAAGTCTCTGAACTGCATTGTCACCCCCAGATATCTCATGGAATAGAGAGAGGATTATTATATGTATTACTTATCAGAGCGGGCACTTCCCTTCACTACGGTGGCTTTCAGTGGGATAGTTTTGGCTTCTGCTCTGAAGTCTCTAAGACTTCACTTGTAGCAGCAGTCAACTGAGGCTTCCACACATCAAAAAAAAAAGAAAGAAAGAAAGAAAAGAGGGAATTACAAGATGCAATCAGTTAGAGACTCCTACTGAACAACAAAGGTTCATTGAATTGGAAAGGTTGTCATTTGCCTCTAGTCCAAGTGCATTTCAAGAAAACACTAGCTTTCTCTGGAGCCAGGAAAACTCCATGATTTTTTAACTACCTCTCCTCCCTCTGTTTTCCGGGATTTAGCTTCTGACATTTGTTCCAAGTGTAAGGACAGAATGGAAATTTTCCCTTGAAGTTCAGAAGTTCAGGTGGACCTGCTGGAAAAACAAAACTTTTTCCTAACTAAAGTTTCAATTAAAGGGAGCAATAGCTCAACATACCCAGTAAGTAGTTTTCTAACTTTATCGAGTTTTACCCTCCCCCTCCCATGCATTACAGCCCAGTGGAGGCTTTAAGTCTTCACTGGAGCATGTATGACTTGATTTGTCCTAAATACCTGTGTGCCACAGAAAATGGAATTTTCTGGCATTAAAATAGCTATATTTGTTTCATTTTGCTTTTAAAAAAAGAATTACTTAAAAACGTTTTTGTCTCCTCTTCTGAGTTATATCCTGGATTTCTTCCTACCTTGTACATTTAGTCACATAGATAGTAAATATTAGTCAGGTTCAGATTCAGTTCCTTTGACTCCAGGTTTTTGATATCTTTGTGTCACCAAAATATAACTCATTTTGGATACTGGGCTTCTCGACTTGGCTGTCTGAGGAGTATGTATTCTTTCCCCATTTTACCCAGTTTGCGGTTCAAGCTGAGCTTTCATTAGCCCTCTTAGAAACTGGTAACCATGTCAATCCCCCCAGTTCCTATGCCCATTGCAGAAAGACCAAGATTCCAGGCTAGTTCTCCAGAGTTTTCCAGTAGCAGAACTATATGGCTCCCATTGAATTCTGTTTCCTTCTAACTCATTCTCATACTGACACTTTTTCTCTTCTCTATGGACGCTTACTCTATAGCTAGTCTTCTAAATAGTTTATTGTATAGCTTGGCCCTAGAACTATCACTCTAATTACTTTTTTGCTAAAGCATTATTTATTACTAATTCATCAAATATTAATCCTTATTTCTACTGAATTAGCACATTCAAGAAATCATTTTACAGCTGGGAGCTGGTAGACCTTGAGACAATCAGTGAATTTGGATCTCTACTTTTATATGTCCTCCCTTTGTGACAATGACTATGGACCATCCACTTAATCTATCTTATCTTTAGTATTATCATCTGTAAAATGGGGGCTTTAATAATTGTACTCCAAACCTCAGAGGTATATTGTCAGGAAAGCACTGATTAACTATTACAGTGCTATCATAGCATCTGGGTGGAATACCCCCAAGTCACAGTGTAGGTCCATATGACAAGTCAACTCTAGGTTCAAGGTACGGTGTGGATTCATGCAAAGTCATCCTCACCAGGAATCCTCATCAATGTGTTCATCTTTAACACTCGGACAGAGAACAAAATCAGTTAAAAACAAAGGCATTTATTAAAATCAGATAATAAGACAAATAGCAATGAAGCATTCCCCTGTAAACCTGAGCACATTGTCCCACAAGTGCACACACTGAGAGTGGGTAGAAAAGTATACACACAGAGGAAACTCAGAAAAGTCACATAGAGAGGGAACATGTGTGGGACCCATGCTACACATATGAGTACAGGTGAAAATCACACAAGACATTTTTTTAGTTATCATCATCCCATCTGCCTCAAATTTTGGTTTTCTCCCTTCTCTGATGCTCTTCATTTTCCCTACAGTCCCCTTCAATACCACAACCCCAGCCACATGTCCTTAGCATTCTTTTTTTTTCTTCCCCCATTTGAATAAGTTCATTTAGTCAATTCAGAACATTATTCCTTGGTTACAATAATCACATTATTTCCTCCCTTCCCCTCCACCCACTCTTCCTGTAGCCAACACGCAATTTCATTGGGTATTACATGTGTTCTTGATCAGAACCCATTTCCATGTTGTTGTTTACTCTAGAATGTTCGTTTAGAGTCTACATTCCCAACCATATCCCGTCGACCCATGTATTCAAGCAGTTGTTTTTCTTCAGTGTTTCTACTCCCACAGTGTTTCCTCTGAATGTGGATAGTGGTTTTTCTTGTAAATCCCTCCAAGTTGTTCAGGATCACTGCATTGACACTAATGGAGAAGTCCATTACACTCGATTGTACCACAGTGTATGAGTCTCTGTGTATAATGTTCTCCTGGTTCTGCTCCTTTTACTCTGCATCACTTCCTGGAGGTTGTTCCAGTCTCCATGGAATTCCTCCACTTTATTATTCCTTTGAGCACAATAGTATTCCATCACCAACATATACCACAATTTGTTCAGTCATTCCCCAATTGAAGGGCTTTTCTCATTTTCCAATTTTTTGCCACCACAAAGAGCGCAGCTATGAATATTCTTGTACAATTCTTTTTCCTTATTGTCTCTTTGGGGTACAAACCCAGCAGTGCTATGGCTGGATCAAAGGGCAGACAGTCTTTTATCGCCCTTTGGGCATAGTTCCAAATTGCCCTCCAGAATGGTTGGATCAATTCACAACTCCACCAGCAAGGCATTAATGTCCCAACTTTGCCACATCCCCTCCAGCATTCATTACTTTCCTTTGCTGTCATGTTAGCCAATCTGCTAGGTGTGAGGTGATACCTCAGAGTTGTTTTGATTTGCATTTCTCTGATTATAAGAGATTTATCCTTAGCATTCTTAGCCAATATCAGTTCATTTGAGTAAAAGTCTAAGGAATGATGGATCTCATTTGTGATAGAACTGCCCAAGTTCCTACCCTCAGTGCAGTGATAGGGGTGGTTCTCCTTCTTGTCCAACTCTTCCCTGATGTGTATGGGCTATGATAGCCTTCTCTATGTCTCTATATTCACCATGGCCCAAGTAGATGGAGCATTTCACAGAGTCCTGCTGTATTTCTTCTGTTACATCTGCATGTTTTCCTGTGGCCTTGCAGTCAAAAATCCTTTTCTACAGGCTGGGAGACTGCATTGAGTCATAGTAGGAGCAGGTGACCCGGTGGATCCTTGGTCATCTTTGACACTTATTTATTAAATACCAACTAAGGAGAAGGCATTTTGCTAGCCATGAGGGAAGCTGGGATGGTTTGTGATCAAAGAGTGATCAAAGGAGAATCAGAAAGTCTTGGGTTCAAATCTTGCCTCAGATAAACTTCTCAGCCTCATTTTCCCTGTCTGAAAATTAAAATAATTTATTTAAAATCAAGACATATGTATATATTTCTATACAAGATAAAGTAAAATGTGGTAAGTGATTTGGAAATGTTCAGGGTATAAGAAATTTGAGGAGAAAGATTTCTTTCCATTCAAGATGTCAAGGAAAACTAGGAGATGGATATGAGAGGGAGGTATATCAATAGTAGAGATAGATGGTGGAGACACAGGGTGGATGGTAGGAATCTATTCAAGGCAGGATTATAAGAGAGAGTCAGGAAAGAATGAAGGACAGTGAGTCCTCTTTGGTTGATACACAGAAAATGTGAATTTGTGAGGCAAGAAGTAAAAAACAGATTGGAGACATTGTGAATTAATATTTGTCAGATTTGTGAATATAGATTTATTGGCCAAAGGAAATTTTTTTGCTTTAAAGGGCAAAATCCTTAATTAAAGCAGAATACTGGGCAAAAATTAGACTTAGAATAACGTCATATACTGCAATAAACAGAAAATATATATGTAATTTCAATATGAAAGGTTATATAAAAATTAGAAGAGAGTCGGATCAGCTATTTTTTACAGCTTTTGTTAAGAGACAAATTCTTAATGACATAAGGGATAGAAGCAATCACAATAGACAAAACAGATGATTTTGATTATATACATCTAGAAAATAAAATAGGATAAGAAAGGAAGCAGTTAATTGGGAAATTTTTGAATCAAATATCTTTAATAAGGAACTGATATTCTTTTTCTCTCCAAATGTATATAGACAACTTATTGAAATATAATGGCCCAAAGCCATTCCCAATAGACAAATGATCAAAGAACATAAGTAATTTTCACAAAAAATTGCAAATAATTTACCACATGAAAGAATGCTGATTCACTAACAATAAGAGAAATCAAAATTGAAATAACTTGCAGGCCAACATATGGGCAATGTAATAGTAAATATAAATAATACTTTTTTTAAAAAGGCAGAACCAAAAAAATTAACAAACAAGTTTTGTTATATGTCCTCTTATGGGCCTGCCCCATGCTCTGCCTCCTTTGGCCTTGTTTCTCCTCCTTTCTTCACTCTTTTCTTGCCTTTTTCTTTATATAGTTCTAGTTTTACTGATTTTATTCTGTATCATCTCATATAGATATTTCCATATTTCCTGCTATGCTTCACATTTATTACTTTGCAGTATTATAATAGTTAATTACATTAGCATATAATTTATTCAACTTTTCTCTAGTTGTTCAACATATAGATTGTTTCCAGATTTTTGTTATTAGAAATAGAGTAGCTTTGAATACTTTGCACAGAAAATTCTCTTTTTCTATAATTTTTTTTCTAGCAATGGAATCCTTGGGTCAAAAAACATTAGTATTTGTGTAACTCACTGTAAACTGCATTACAAAATATTTTAACCAGGCTACAGACACACCAACAGTATAGTGATGTCTCTTTCTGCATAGCACCAAAGTTAGATTTTTATTATTTTTTGTTATAGTTGCCATTCTGGTAGTAATATGATGGTATTTTAGGTTCCTATTGATTTGCATTTTTATGATTATTGGTTAATTTTGAGCATCTTTATTATTATATTATATTATATTATATCATCATTTTTATTGGAGTGTATTTCCCCCTACAAGCCAAGAACCCAAAGAATAGTAACATCTCCCAGAAAGTCAGCTCTGCTTTTCAGACTGGTACCTTTAGCCATCATCAAGGGAAGATATGATCTGTCAATTGTCTTTGTGGGTGTTATATCCCCTGTTGAGGACTGGGAAAAGAAAGTTCTTGTCATAAAAGCTTTTGGAACTGTCAAATGATGTGACTTCAGAAACAAATAAGTTTTTATAAGTGGAAATGACACTTTAAAAATATTCATTACCATCTGCTTTGTTAATCCTAAAAACCAAACTCTCTATACATGTCTTCCTTTATTAAAATGTGAGTTCCTTGAGAGAAGGGACTTTCTTGTTTTTCTGTTTATATCCTCAGCACTGATCACAGTGCTTTGTACATGATAACATCTTGTTAAATGCTTTTTCATTCATTCAGAAACCATTTGTTCACATGTTTTGATCATTATTCCACTGGGGAGTCTTCTACATAAATTTGGATTGTCAGATTTTTGTTATATATATTTACTCCCAATTTTCCCCAATTTTTATTCCTTTCATTTTAAAGATACTGCTTTTTGTTGGTGTAAAATCTTTTGACCTTTATAAAATCAAAACCCAATGATTTTTTTCAGACCTTGTTTTTTTTTTAACAATTCATGTTGTTGTTAAGCATAGAATTTATTGGTGCAAACAGAATATACTTGTTGAAACAAATTAATTTGAATAGTAAAGGCTTTGGGTAATTTATGTCTTATTCTTGCCTTCTGTATATGATTCAAATTATTTTTTTAAAATAACCAAGTGAAATTTCAATAGGGACGAAATAAAAAGAATTATCAGAAGCTACTCTGGATAAGCATATATCAGTAAAACTGAGAATTTAAAATAAAGGGAGAAACAGTTATAAAAACATAAAATATAAAAATTAATATAAAACTGACAACATCTGATTTTAGAAATCAAACTAGTTGTAAAAGAAATTACCAAGGGAGAGGGAAAAATCCTTCTGGTCTAAATGGATTTACAAGTTATATTCAATCAAACTTTAAAAAACACTCTTAATACCTATTCTGTGCAAATTATTATCAAAGGTTGAAAAAGAAAACACTCAACTAAACTCATTTTATGAGACAAATATAGTCCTAATACATAAGTCAAGCAAAGGCAAAGAATTTTATCATTAATGATCTAATATCATTAATGAATATTGATTAAGAATTATAAATAAATTCTTGGTTAAAAAAAGGACTCTCACATTATATCCAAAACTATTCACTATATTTTGTTCTAATATTTTGAATGATCTGTGATATCATCAGTGTAGGTATATCATCCACCAATGTAGATTGCAATCCTTCCATGATTTCTTATTATCTGCCTTTTCTCATAAATCCTCACCCATATTTTCCTATACATTTCACAAAGGTCAAACCAATATAGTTCTTCCTTTTATTTTATTTGTATCTCAAGAGTATCACTTAGAATTTGTTTAAGTTGCATCTCATTCTCATCACGTGATATATAATTTTCTATTGATCATGTATGCATATATGTGAGAATGGCCTTAATATCAGAAATAGAAGATTTTCTGCAAAAAAATTAATAAAGATCTAGGCATGGAGGAAGGTGTGGGGACACTCTCCTTTTGTTAGACTATTTTAAACAGTGAGTAGAGTCAGGAGAAAAAAGGCAGTTCCCACTCCTAGTCTCCTATTCAATATATTTCATGCTTCCAAATGCTGGGAAGGTAATAGCACATTAATGGATGGAGAGAAGTGGGGGGGGGGTGGATAAAGGGTGGTCCTAAATACACTGGCCAAAGGCATGGCACAGGCACCTGCCAGTGTGTTCCCCTTCTCCAGTAGGTAGAAGGCATTTTTCACAGGCCCCATCCCTCTATCTAGCTGCCCAATGTCAGCACTTCCTTCCTCCTCTGTCTTGGGGTAATGCAGGGATGGGGGGAATCACAGGCAGCTTGAAATTGCAGTTTGGGCACGGATCTCGAAAACATTTGTCATTCCGGCCCTAGAGCATCTTGGGCAAAGGAACTTACTTTCAGTATCCCCTCCATTCTTCCCTGGGGAAAAGCCTATGCTTTCAGTTTTGTAATAATTTAAAATAGTTGGTTGTCATAAACTGTAGTGATTAAAATAGTGGAAGACTTAAATTGTAGTACATATAAGAGTGGATGAGTACATTGTGACCACAGAAAATATGGTTTCAAGACAGTGTCTTGTTTTAAATCAAATATAAGGTAGTCGCCAGGGAAAAATTCCCAATTATTAAATATACCCAAGTCAACTGGGTTTTATAGAGATTTTAATTCATACAATGAGGAATTAAAGAAAAGAGAGAAAGAGGAAAAGGAAATAATGAGAAAAGGATAAGCTGGCCCAGGGCAGCCCTGGCCAACCCAGGCCTAAGCCCTAAGAGAAAGATCAGTCAGTCCTTAATCACTCACCACAAGATCTGTCCAAGCAAGGATTCAGAGGGACAGAGTCTCCTCAGAGGGAGTTCCAGCCAGAGTCAGCCTCCCTCAGACTGTCTTCAAGAGACTGACTCAAGAGACTGTTCCTGCTCTCAGATTTTCATCTCCTTATAAAGGGAATTTTTTCCTATGTCACCTCCCCTAAGTTCTCCCATCTACCAATCACAGTAGACGTTTTTCAAAGAACAGACCATTCTCAGTTCACACCTAAGAAAACGAATCTTTGAGTAATTCACACCTGAGTAGACTAGAATCTCTGAGTAAATTCTCACCTCTTTGCTCCTTGTAAGTTCACAAGTTGCCTGACCTTTATAGGTACTTAGCACCCTTTTGTATTAGTCCTAAAAATAGGCACAGCTTAAGAACTTTTTGCCTTATTATAAGTATGGGTTTAAGTACTTTCATTGTTCAGCAAAGAGTATACAACTTTATCTTCCCCTAAGGCATGCTTAAGTATGGTGAAGTACAGTTCTTAGATTCCTGATCTGAGTAGAGTTCTTACATTCCTGATCTAAGTTACTTCATGGTCCAAATGGGGAATGGTCTTAACCCAACCTTATGAAGTAGGGTCTGAGAAATTTTAATGTTCACAATCCCCCCTGATGATCATTGGGAGACTAGTCTCCCCATTGATCATTTAACATAATCATCTTGTAGTCCTAAATGCACTTCCAACTATAGATATATACAATATTCAATTTTCTAAGAGGAAATTAGAGTAGTGAGGGAGGAAATAGAAAAAGAAAGAAAGCAAAACCAATGTTTTGCTGGGCGTATTGACAGAAAGCCAAATTAGGGGCAGTCCCTTTTGGCATAAATATATACAATTACAATAAATGTTCAGTCAAAGTTCAGTTCAATCAACCATATCCAAAGTTCATTCTTGATCTTCTTGATGTAGTGTGGATTTTCCAGCATCTTTCTGCAACAGTTCATTTTTTGGATTTAGGAGTTAGCAAACTTCTTCCTTGAAGATCTTTTCTCGAACAAAAATCAAAATCTTGGATTTTTGTAAAAATACAATCTCAAACAAAAATAAAAAATTCTTGGATTTTAAATTAAAATACAATCCCCCCTGAAGTAGGTGTTAAAAATCATCCAGTTCAGCTCAGGATGCAATGTTGAGTTATGGAGGTGTATGAGTCAATTATCAAAAGAAGAGAAAAATAATCAAAAACATAAGGAAAAAAATTTCAAAATATGCCCTTGTATAGGTCCAATTTAAAGTAATTTCTATCCCACAAGTCTATAGGACAGAATGAAGTAATATTTCGTTTACCCATTTGTAGCCAAGACTACAGGAAGTTGCCATAATATAAGAAAAAAAAAGAAAATTAGAATTCTATTTTGATAGGGAAGCGTCATTCCTTCATTTGATTTTTGACATTCTCAGGGTTATAGGGAGCCAGCATGATAGTCAAACTTTGTACTTGTATGAGTACTTCGCAAAGAGTGTAGATACAAGGAAGTCCTACGACTTAACATATGTCAAGCGTCGCAACCTCGAGTCTCACATTATTTCCTGTGTGCTCTTTTTTGGCACTTTTCAGGTTAAGTCTGTGCTCCTTGTTTTTTATCCCTTTTTCTGGAATCAAATACAATCATTAATCACAGTCCTATAATATTTTATCAATAAATGGCAGGTTCCCATAGTTTAAAGCTTTGGGGTATGCACTGATATTATAGCAAGAATATATATGTATTAAACTTCTATTACTGCAGAAAAAATATTAATTATGTGTACCTTTAGTACAAGAAATGAGAAAAAAGTCAATTATTCTAATCAAAATAAAGAAAAGCAATAATAAAAATAAGGAAAAAATCAGTAATTCAATGTGTTCTCAAAAAACATCATCCATTTGTCTATAGAGTATTATCTCCAATGCATATGATAAGATACAGTCAATCAGTCTCAACAGAAGATGCTTTCTTCACATGTGAGCAATGAATCCAAGAGTCCTTTTCTCCAATCTTTATAGATGTTGGAGTAGTTAACAATATTTGGAATGGTCCTTCCCAAGAAGGCTGAGTTGTTCCAGTACGCTTGAAATTCCTAATATACACTTTGTCTCCTGGGTTCAGGTCATGAAGAGAAAAGTCTAGTGGTCCGGCTTGTACTGCAGCTCCGGATTCATGAAGTTCACGTAGTTTGTGCTGTAATTCCTGTATATAGGAAGCAATAGTAGTATCTCCCCCTAATAGTGATGTATATGCAGGGGAAAAAGGTTTAGCCTGTATAGGTGGATGTCCAAAAAGCATCTCAAATGGTGAGATGTGTAGGTCTCCTCTAGGTCTGCTTCTAAGATAAAATAGGGCCAGAGGTAGGACTTCAGGCCATCCTAAATGTGTCTCAGTGCATAGTTTTCCAATCATAGTTTTAAGTTCTTTGTTCATCCTCTCAACTTGGCCTGAGCTCTGAGAATGATATGGAACATGGAATTTGGGAGTTGTCCCCAAGCAAGAATATATCTGATTTAAGACAGAGTCAATAAAATGACTTCCTCTATCTGAATCAATACATGCTGGTAGTCCAAAGCGAGGAATAATTTCCTTTAAAAGTATCTTAGCAACAAAATCTGCTGTGGCTTGGGTCGCAGGAAATGCTTCCGGCCATCTGGTTAGTTGATCTACAATGACTAGACAAAATTTATAACGTCCAGCCTTTGGCATTGTTATGAAATCTATCTGTAGATGTTCAAAAGGTGTGTAAGCCAGAGGATGCCCACCAAAGGCTTTTTCATGAAATGTATGTTGGTTATATGCCTGGCAGGTAGAGCAGACCAAACACACTTTAGAGGCTATAGTAGTCATACGAGGGGCATCCATACTCTCTTGACAGAGTCCATGATGCCCTGGGTGCCAAAGTGACCATTTTTATGAATAGATTGGCAAATTTGGTGATAGAAACTTCTAGGGAGCAGGGGTTTTCCTTCAGATGACACCCATACTCCATTAATCTGTTTTGCTTTGAATTTTTGTTTCCATTTTTCTACTTCCTTTTCATTACAGGAAAGTGATAAATTGAAATCATCAGTGGTTGTTAATGTTAAAATTAATTCAGGTCCTTCTATGGCTGCTAGCTTTGCAGCGGCATCTGCTCAATCATTTCCTCTAGAGACAGGGTCAGTGCCACCTGTATGGGCAGAACAATGAACTACAGCTAGGGCTTTAGGCAGTTTGAGAGCAGAAAGAACTTCATTAATAATTTCTGCATTAGCTATAGATTTTCCAGCTGAGGTTAAAAATCCTCTCTGGAGCCATAGCATTCTGACTGAGTGACAAATGCCAAAAGCATATCTAGAATCTATATAAATTGTTGCCTTTTTATCCTTGGCAATTATACAAGCGTGCTTCAGAACTATGAGTTCTGCTCCTTGAGTGCTAATGTTAGAAGGTAGTGAAGCTGACCATTCAGTGACAAATTTTGAGACTACGGAAGCTCCAGTGTAATGTATGCCATCTCTCATAAAAAAGGAACCATCAGTAAATAAAATCAGATCTGCATTGTCTAAGGGAGTGTCCAATAGATTATCTGGAGGCTTTTCTGCCATGGACACTAATGTTTCACAATTGTGTAATGGTTCTCCTGAAGTAGGTAAATCTGGAAGCAAGGTGGCAGGGTTAAGAGTAGTACAACGTTTCAAGGTAATGTTTTCGCTATTTAATAAGGTTATTTCATATCTTGTAATTCTCTGATCTGAGAAAGCCTGTGTTCTATGTTTTATTGCTTCTACCTCATGTGGGCACATAATTGTTAATAGACATCCCAATACTAGATCGACAGTTTTTGTCACTAGTAAGGCTGTAGCAGCTACTCCTCTAAGACATGGTGGTGCTCCAGATGCTACTGGGTCCAGTTATTTTTTTCCCCACAGCTTTGGGTTATGATATTTTATTATGCACTAAGAAGAATAGCTGACATGGTTCAGATAGTTCCTAGCATCCCAGGGGTAATTGGGTGGAATTGTCTCAAGAAAAATCTCTAATCATATAAGAATGGACACAAATCTGCTCCAACAAGTAACCTTATGGAGGGTTTCCCTCTAAAGATTAACCACAATCTGGGTTGGCCATGTAGTAACAAAGTTGTACAGTTTTATATTGTATGAATATTACAGCACATTCAAAACAATCCTATAAAAATGGCATGCTGAACTTGTGATGGTTACCTGATATATTTTGAACTTTTGTTTGCTTTTCTTTTCTCCAGCTGTTCTTCATAAAATAGAAAGATTTTCAGTCTATTATGCTGCTCTCTCTCTCTCTCTCTCTTTCTCTCTCTCTCTCTCTCTCTCCTGTTTTTTTTTTAATTCTTTGAATTATTGTTTTGAAGGAGGGTCAGGTTAAGGGAAGGAAGGGTATTTGGAGACAGAGGACAAAATCCACATGAAACCAGTGCAGGTAGGGACAGGAAAGTTCTGAGAACGCCAGAATGGAAAAACAGAGCATCAGAAAAGACAGGAAAGGGTCAAAGGAGGGAAGGCTGGAAAGGAACAAAAGGAAAAAAGAACAAATGGAGATAGGAGATAAAGTTAAATTCAGGAGAGGGAGGAAGGAAGGAAGGAAGCTGAGATAGAAAGATATTAAGGCTTGGGCACAGCTGTTCTGCCTAAGCCCACTTTGCTTTGGAATAGAAGCAAACATGCAGAGGAATTACATTTCTTTGTCCAAGTCATATTTAACTTCAACCTAAGTCCTGCTATTCTGACTTGGTTGGTTGTTCTAGCACAAACACTCATTATTTCTAACTTGGAGTACTGCAATTATCGCCTAATTGGTCTCCCTGGCTCTGTTGTCTTCTCCAACCCATCCTCCACACAAAAAATATAAATTGATACTCCAAATGGCAGGTATGACCATGTCCTTCTCCTCTTAAATAAACTCTAGTGACTCTCCATTTCCTCTAGGATCAAATACAAACTCCTCTGACATTTAAAGATCTTCAAAAACATTACTCTTCTATATGAACATTGGTTCAGTTTAACTACCACTACTTTTCATCTTCTTGCTTCTTCAAAGGCTTGTCCTCCCATACCCTCAATTCACTTCCTGGCTTCTTCGAAAATTTGGCTCAAGTGCTACCTTCTACTTGAAGTCTTTCCTGATCCTCCACCTCCCTAGTACTAGTGTTCCCACCCACAAATTACTTTGTAAATACTGATTTTTAATGCATATTATTTCCTCCAATAGAATGTAAACTCCTTAAAGTCAGGGATGATTTCATTTTTGTTTTTATATTCTCAGCACTTAGCAAAGTGCTTGGCTTTTTGTTGACTGATGGACTATTCTAACATGGAAAAGGAGATAACAAGTACTGAGATCAAAATAAGGCAGTTATCTCCATTCTCTGAGTACTTCCGTGACAAGCTGAACTACTTTTCTTAAAAAGAGTAATACTTAAAGGATCTGTGATTTTGAAGGTGTCGGTACTCCATCCACCAGTGGAGATTACAATTCTATATAACTTTATGAATTTCTGTGCCTAAAAAATTCACCCTGTAGCCAACCAGGTGATAAGGTGTTCTGAACTAAACTTGGTCAATCCAATGCTCGTCACTAGGCCCAACATCAACAAAGTATTTTCATATTATGAAGAGCAAACTGTAAGTTCCAAGCCAATTATTACAGAAAAAAGAAACTAAAAAAATTTAATCATGTAATCTAAGGCATGAAGATAATAATAGTGAGCTATAATTTTCCTTGCTCACTTATAAGTTGTCCTTTTGCTCACAATTTTTACATCCAACAAATTTTATTTTCTTTTATTTATGAAGATTACATTTAACACTCCCCTGATCATAACAATGAAAATACTTAACTCTCCCCTGATTGTGAAGATTAAATTGTCTGTGAAGATCTGCCCATTTTAGATTTAATCACCAAGTAAACACCCCATTCAGCCTTAAGTGGGGGGAGGTCTGTGACCCATGTGTGTGATAGTGGGTGACGAATCAGATCAAATGACTGCCTCCTGGGCAGTCCTGGAGCAGGACTTCAACTGTGATTGATAGATGTAAAATTAGGGGAAGACACAGGAAGTGATGCAAAAGAAGCATCTTTAAAAGGAGCTGTTACTTCCTGTGAGAAGTGAGTTCTTTATTCCTTGGAGTGCTGACTGAACCTGAGACCCTGTTTCCTGGTGAGACTGATAAAGAATCTGCTGACTGGACTGACATGTGGTGAGTGAAAAGCTGACTCTTAACTGCTGGATTGTCTGAAGAAACTAGCCTCAGGAGAGACCTCTCCTCTTGAGAGAGGCTCCCCCTGCATCTCAGGTGAGGCCCCTCTGACTAAGGACTAATTAGCCCTGCCTGGATTGAGCCTGAGGCTGGAGATAAATTACTTAGTTATCCTCTCTCTGATTTCTTGCTTCACTCTTTCTAGGTTTTGTAAATAAATTGCAAATAAAATCTCTTTGGAATTAATTAAATTCCTGGTGACCACATTCATAAAATATAAAGTCCAACATTCTTAAATAATCCCTTTTCTCCTTTACATATCTAATGTAGCTTTAGGCCTTTATTTTTTATTTTATCCTTATTTCAACTAAAAGCAATTAATTTCTCTACCCTGACTTTATCATTAAGACCTTTGAATTTGCTTGATCTTGGTACTACCAGTAGAGGTATATTTGGTACATGCTGTCCTAGAGAAATAAACATATGAGGAGGGACAACCAGTTCCATGTTGTCTTTGCATTGTGGTATCTAAAATGGCAGGGTTTTCATATCCCTAAAACCAAAAAGGTTTCTTCAAATATGATAGAGAGGGCATGGACAAGAGTTGCACAGGAAGGCCAGAGTGTATGTAAATCTGTTCTCATCATGTCTCTACAGGATCATAAATCTAGAGCTGGAAGGGCACTCAAGAGCCATCTAGTCGAATGCCCTTTATTTTACAGGTAAGGAGACTGAGGCCCAGGAAATTTGAGTGATTTATCCAACATCACCCAGGTCTCCCTGGCTCTGTTGCCTTCTCCAAACCATCCTCTACACCAAAAATATAAATTGATATTCCAAAGGGCTGGTATGTCAATGCCCTCCTCTGCTTAATAAACTCTAGTGGCTCCAAATTTCCTCTAGGATCAAATACAAACTCCTCTGACATTTAAAGAACATCAGAGGCAGGATTTTAATCAAGTTCCTCTAATTCTAGAACCAGTACAATGTTATGATTTGCATTGTTGTTGGAAATGAACACATTATGGAATCACAAATTCACTGGTATTTTAAATTACTGGAGTATGATTGGGAGAATGAATATAGAGTATGGAATGTCACATATGTCACATTTTTGAAGGATGTATTGATTGTTTTTTCTAAGTTGTTTTTTTTTACTCTTTTTCTTTAAAAATGCTTTTAAATAAAGGATGCCTCTTTAGGAGGGAGGGGGAGAGGAGGAAGAGGGAGAAAGGGAAGAAACCTTTATTAAATACCTACTTATGTGCCAGGCATTAATGTTAAGAACTTTACAAATAAAATTGCATTTAATTCCTCACAATAATCCTATGAGGTAAGTGGTAGTCTCATTTTATAGTCAAGGAAATTGAGGCAGACAATGGTTAAGGGACTTGTTCAGAGTCACACAGCTAATAAGTATCTAAGGCTGAATTTGATACTTGTTAGCTCAAGTCTTCCTGATTCCAGGTCTATGTACTTCAGACCTGGCTGACTCTAGGGGGAAAATCTAGGTGATGTAAAAACAAAATACATCAGTAAAAAAAATCTATTAAAATATTGTTGGTAACAGAGATCCAAGTTGTGTGGTAGAGATTGAAGTTCTATTGCAAGAGATTGAGAAATGAATAAAAGGTGAGAAAATATCATCAATGAAAGTATACAACAATTTCTTTGGATTTTTACTGTAAAGTGGAGAAGCAACTTAGGGAAAATAGCTTAAGAAAATAGCAGGGCTGAAAGATAAAGGAGGTCTGGACATGTTTGTAAGTAGTAGAGAAGATATAAGGAGAATTCTAAGATGAGAGAAAGAAAGAATGAAGGAAAGAACAGATTTCATTGAGAAACAGTGAAGTATGGTATCTGAAAGAACACAAGAGGAGGCTAAAAGAGTAGCCACTCCATCAGAGACTGGAGCAAAGGAGGGAAAAATAGCTTATAATGGTAAAGAGAGGAACTGAGGTGAGAAGCAGAAAAGAGAAAAAAGTCCCTGATGGAGAGTCTCAACTTTTTTCTTTTTTTGGAAAGGTGAAGGCAAGGTTCTCTGATGAGGGTTGGGACAAACTGTGATAGACATAGAAGGTTTGATGAGGGAAAAGGTTTGCAATAGTTGTTAGGGAGTCAATCAGAAAAAAACAACAACAGTGAAGGCCTACTTGTGATTAGTTGACATTTTTTAGTGAACTCCAGTGTGACTGCAAGACATGTGCCAGCACTATTCAACAGCACATAAGTAGAAACAATGAAGGCAGCTGATGGGGGAAAACGGAGGTCTAAGGTTTGGTAATGTTTGATTGGCAATAGTACAAACACAAATTTGCTATTAATACATTTGGCACCTCTAGTTTAACTCGAACCCCACAATACTTTAAAATTTTTAAAAAAATTTTTATACTTAAATACTTAAAATTTTTAAAATTGCAAATCCCACCCGCATGTTCTATCTGAAAAGGTGCAGGAAGGATTTGCTGCAGGCCATTAAATTATGCTGTTCCAAGCCAAATGCATGGGCCAAGTTTATCAAGATCAGGCAGGATAAAGGGAAACATCCTGCCACATACATAGACCATCTGTCAGAAATGGCAGAGTCAATCTTAGGTCTAGAAGCCAATACTGATGAGACAGCTGGCCACGTTTGTTGGTAATTTCTGAGGGGATGCACACTAATTTGAGAACATTTTTCAAAAACTATTTCCCTAAATATGACTCAGTTTCCCTAATTGAATTGAGAGAGGCTGCTGGTTACCTGTTTGAAAATAATTCAGAACAGAGCAAGCAAGTTCAAGACCTGAAAGATAAGTTAGAGAGGACTGAAAAGGATTTGAAACAAAAGGAAATTGAAGAAATTAAAAATCTGAACACAGTTAGGAGTTAGGACTTACAAAACATCTAGTTCTCAAAAGATACCCAGTTACAAGGCAATACCAGTGCAAAAAGAGACTAGGGAATGTTTCTTTTGTCACTGGAAAGGGCACTTGATTAGAAACTGTTTTTTAAAGAAGAAACATGAGAGTAATAACAAAGATAAACAAGATGCACGGACTAAGTATAAGAAGTCCACTTGTTGTTCAAACTGCAAGTTAAAGTACTCACAGCAAGCTCCGGACTTGAATGAAATGCAACTGGCTATAGAAACTGGAGCTAAGCCTAAATATTCTGATATGGTTAGAAAAGAGTTATGAAGCCAGGCCCATAATGTATATAGTGTGACAATTGGAGATGACAGAGTACATCAGTCACTGCACCAACAAGAAATAATCACACAGATTAACATTTCTATTTCAAAGGGCAAAAATAGTTTTAGAGCTCTCTAGGTATAACTTCAAATTGCTATCCAAAATGGTTAAATCTCCCAAATATATAAAAAAGGTGGGGAGGACCTACTTATACAAAAATATCTGTAGCAGCCCTTTTTGTGGTGGCAAAGAATTGGAAATTAATCTATCAAATGGGGAATGGATGAACAAATTTTACTATATAATAATGACATTCTATTGTTCTATAAGAAATGATGAACAGAATTATTTCAGAAAGAACTGGAAAGACCTACATGAATGGATGCAGAGTGAAATAAGAAGAATCAAGAGAATATTGTACATAGTAACAGCATGATTGTGGAATAACCAACTGTGAAAGACTTGGTTTTATATAGGATTATTCTCTTGCAAAAAAGAACAACATATTTTACATAATAATACATTTTTAACACAGATCAAATTGCTTGCCTTCTCCGGGAAGAGAAAAATGAGACAATTTGGATCCTATAACTTCAGACATAAAATATTTTTTAAAAAAACCTAAAATGGAGGGGCGGAGTCAAGGTGACGGCATAGAGGCAGTGAAAATTCAGACCTCTGAAAACACTTCCTTACCAATTACAAACTAAATGATCGTAGGGGACTGAAAATCAAACCTAACAACAAGACAGAGCCAAGGAACCCTCCTGCTGAACTCAACTTAAAAGGTACGCCCCCCCCCCCCCCAAAAGCCAGAATTTGAGAACACTCTGGTTTAAGGGGAAGGAAGAGAGTCCTAGGACCCCTCCCCCACCTAGAGCGCTAAGCATTCAGAGTTAGCTGGAACCTCTGAGAGGACAAGGGTGCTGGTCTGGAGGGAGTACCTTGCGGGCAAATCTGTGCCAGGCTCAGAGTGCTGATCACAGGCTGTGAGGAAGCAGTCAGAGAAGAAGTGCCGAGCAAAGCAGACAGCCTAGTTGAAGCAGCAGAGACACTCCATATTGCACCCCACCCTTGGGAGGTTTTGGCCTCAGGGCACATCCAGCTCAACCAAACTAGACTTAATCCCATCAAAGCCTTCAGAGGGCAGGTAAGCTCAACCACCAATACTCCTCCCCCACAGACTGCACTGAGAGATTTGCTAATTAAGCTCAAAGGGTGAAGGCTCACAGAAAAGCCCAAAACCACAGATCCAACAAAAAATGAGAGGAAAAAGAGTGCAGGCAACTGCAGGGAGTAGAGGTAAACATGAGCAAACAACAGAAAAATAAAAAAGAAATTACCATCAATAGTTTCTATACAGGCAATGAACAAAGAGCAAAAGGAACAGAGAAGGATAAGGGAACACTAAGCAAAAAACCAGAAACCCCAGTGAAATGGATACAGGCTTTGGAAGAACCCAAAATTCAATTCAAAACACAATTAAGAGAGGCTGAAGACAATTGGGAAAAGAACTTAAAAACTAAGATAAGTCATCCGGAAACAGAAAATAGTGCCTTGAAAGCCAAAATCAACCAGCTTGAAAATGAGGCAAAGAAGATGAAAGATGAGGCAAAGGAGATGAGAGATGAGGCAAAGAGGATGAAAGATGACCTCCAAAGAAAATCCGACCAAAAGGAAAAGGATGACCAAAAAACTAAGGATGAAATCTAGTCTTTAAGAACCAGAATACAACAACTTGAATCTAGCGACCTCACAAGGCAGCAAGACACTATAAAACAAAACCAAAAGAATGAAAAAATTGAGGGAAATATGAAACATCTCATTCACAAAACAGAAGATTTAGAAAATCATGCGAGGAGAGACAATTTAAGAATCATTGGTCTACCAGAAGACGATGACAAAAGAAAAAGCCTGGACCTCATACTACAGAAAATTATTCAAGAAAACTGCCCCGATATTCTAGAACAAGAGGGAAAAGTGGAGATTGAAAGAATCCACAGACCACCTCCTGTACTTAATACCCAACTGACAACACCCAGGAATATTATAGCTAAATTCAAGAACTATCAGACCAAAGAAAAAATATTACAAGCTGCCAAGAAAAAGTCATACAGATACTATGGAACCACAGTGAGGATAACACAGGATCTGGCTGCATCTACACTGAAGGACCAAAAGGCATAGAAAAATGACATTCCAGAAAGCAAGGGAACTAGGTCTATAATCAAAAATCAACTACTGAGCAAAATGGACTATATTCTTTCAGGGGAAAGTATGGGCATTTAACAAAATAGAAGAATTCCAAGCATTTGTAAATAAAAGACCAGACCTGAACAGAAAATTTGATGCCCAAACACAGAACTCAAGAGAATCATCAAAAGGTAATTAAGAAAGAGGGAAAAAAAAAACAAAACAAAACAAAAGAAAAACCTTTTTTTAAGAAACCCAATAAGTTAAATAATATGTATCCCTATAAGAAAAGAGGTAATTGGTAACTCTTAAAAATTGTTATCACCTGGGCAGCTAGAAGAATTACACTAAGAGGGAACAGTGACAAACTATATAAAATGAAATGCCAAGACATAAATATGTATATACATATATGTGTGCATAAATACATATATATGTATTTATATATTAAAGCTAAAAAATGAGGTTAATACTAAAAGAAATGGGAAAAGAAACAAAAGGGGATAAATTTATGTCACAAAGAATTACATGGTGGGAATGGAGGAGAACATCAAAACACTGGAAGGATAAAGAGGTTGGAGATAGAAAATACTCAATTCTTACATGCATTGAAATTGACTCAAAGAGGGAAGAACTATTAAATACATTGGAGCAGAGAATTGATTCACGCCCTAAAGGGAAGTAGAAGGGTAACAAACGGACTGGTGGGGAGGGAAGAAGTACAAGGGAAGGAGAGAGTGGGGAGGGTAGTTTTAAAAGACTGTAAAGAAAATAAGAGGGGAATAAGAAGGGAGGGGGGATAGAAAGGGAAGTAAAATAAGGGTGGGAATTAGGGGGACTGATTAAAAACAAAACACTGGTGTAGAAGGAAATAGTGAAAGAAGAAAAGGCAGGAGTACGAGTGGAAATCAAAATGCTGGGAAATACACAGTGGGTAATCATAACTCTGAATGTGAAGGGAATGAACTCACCCATAAAACACAAGCGAATATCAGAGTGGATTAGAAACCAAAATCCTACCATATGCTGTCTGCAGGAAACACACATGAGGAAGGTAGATACACATAGGGTGAAAGTAAGAGGATGGAGCCAAATCTATTGGGCATCAACTGATAAAAAGAAGGCAGGAGTCTCAATCATGATATCTGACAAAGCCAAAGTAAAAATAAATCTAGTTTAAAAAGATAGGGAAGGTAATTACAACCTGATAAAAGGCAGTATAAACAATGAGGAAATATCAGTACTCAACATGTATGCACCAAATGGCATAGCATCCAAATTTCTAAAGGAGAAACTAGTGGAGCCCAAGGATGAAATAGATAGAAAAACTATACTAGTTGAAGACCTGAACCTTCCTCTATCAGAACTAGATAAATCAAACCAAAAAATAAATAAGAAAGAGGTAAGAGAAGTGAACAAAATCTTAGAAAAATTAGAGTTAGTAGATATATGGAGAAAAATAAATAGGGACATAAAGGAATACACTTTCTTTTCAGAAGCACATGGTACATTCACAAAGATAAAAACATTACAAACAAGTGCAAAAGAGCAGAAATAATAAATGCAAGCTCCTCAGATCACAATACAATGGAAATAATAATTAGTAAGGATACATGGAGAGGCAAATCAAAAATTAATTGGAAATTAAACGATATGATTCTCCAAAATCAATTAAAGAACAAATCATAGAAACAATAATTTCATTAAAAAAATGACAATGATGAGACATCCTTTCAAAATCTAAGGGATGCAGCCAAAGCAGTAGTCAGGGGGATATTTATTTCCTTGAGTATATATATTAAACAATTAGAGAGGTCAGAGGTCAATGAATTGGGCATGCAAATTAAAAAACTAGAAAGTGAACAAATTAAAAATCCTCAGATGAAGAATAAATTGGAGATCCTAAAAAGCAAAGGAGAAATGAATAAACTTGAAAGTCAAAGAACTGTTGATTTAATAAATAATACTACAAGCTGGCACTTTGAAAAAACAAATAAAATAGACAAAGTACTGGTCAATCTAATTTAAAAAAGGAAAGAAGAAAACCAAATTGACAGTATCCAAGTTGAAAAGAGAGACCACACCTCTAATGAAGAGAAAATTAAGGCAATCATTAAAAACTATTATGCCCAATTATATGGCAATAAATATGGCAATCTAGGTGATATGGATGAACATTTACAAAAATATAAATTGCCTAGATTAACAGAGGAAGATATAGACTACCTAAACAACCCCATATCAGAAAAAGAAGTTGAACAAGCCATCAAAGAACTCCCTAAGAAAAAAATACCCAGGTCCTGATGGATTCACAAATGAATTCTATCAAACATTCAAAGAACAACTAATCCCAATATGGTACAAACTATTTGACAGAATAAGCAAAGAATTCCTTTTATGACACAAATATGGTACTGATTCCAAAGCCAGGCAGATCAAAAACAGAGACAGAAAACTATAGACCAATCTCCTTAATGACTATAGATGCAAAAATCTTAAATAGGATACTAGCAAAAAGACTCCAGCAAGTCATCACAAGGGTTATCCACTATGACCAGGCAGGATTCATACCAAGAATGCAAGGATGGTTCAATATTAGGAAAATCATCCACATAACTGACCATATTAACAAGCAAACTGACAAAAATCACATTATTATCTCAGATGCAGAAAAAGCCTTTGACAAAATACAACACTCATTCCTATTGAAAACACTAGAAAGCATAGGAATAGAAGGGCCTTTCCTAAAAATAATAAACAGTATATATCTAAAACCATCAGCAAACATCATCTGCAATGGGGATAAACTAGAAGCCTTCCCAATAAGATCAGGAGTGAAACAAGGATGCCCATCAACTCTATTATTTAACATTGTACTAGAAACACTAGCAGTAGCAATTACAGAAGAAAAAGTAATTGAAGGTATTAAAATTGGCAATGAGGAGACCAAGCTATCACTCTTTGTGGATGATATGATCGTCTACTTAAAGAACTCTAGAGAATCAACCAAAAAGCTAGTCAAAATCATCAACAACTTTAGCAAAGTCGCAGTATAAAAAATAAACCCACATAAGTCATCAGCATTTCTATATGTCTCTAACCCATTTCAGCAGCAAGAATTAGAAAGAGAAGTTCCATTTTAAAATCACCCTAGACAATATAAAATACTTGGGAACCTATCTGCCGAGACAAACACAGGAACTACATGAACACAAAACTAGATCTAAACAATTGGATAAACATTGACTGCTCATAGGTAGGATGAGCTAACATAATAAAAATGACAATCCTGCCCAAATTAATTAATTTATTTAGTGCTATACACATTGAACTACCAAAAAACTTTTTTACTGAATTAGAAAAAACCATAACAAAGTTCATTTGGAAGAACAAAAGTTCAGGAATATTCAGGGAAATTATGAAAAAAAATGCAAAGGAAAGGGGACTTGAAGTCCCAGATCTCAAACTATACTATAAAGCAGGGGTCATCAAAACAATTTGGTGATGGCTAAGAGACAGAAAGGAGGATCAGTGGAATAGACTAGGGGTAAATGATCTCAGCAAGACAGTCTATATGATAAGCCTAACGATCCCACTTTTGGGGACCAAAACCCAGTATTTGATTAAAAACTGCTGGGAAAATTGGAAGACAGTATGGGCGAAATTAGGTTTGGATCAACATCTCACACCTTACACCAAGATAAACTCAGAATGGGTGAATGACTTGAATATAAAGAAGGAAATTATAAGCAAATTAGGTGAACACAGAATAGTATACTTGTCAGATCTTGGGGAGAGGAAAGACTTTAAAACCAAGCAAGAGCTAGAAAAAAAATCACAAAATGTAAAATCAATAATTTTGGTTACATCAAATTAAAAAGTTTTTGTACAAACAAAACTAATGCATCCAAAATTAGAAGGGAAGCAACAAATTGGGAAACAATCTTCATTACAAAAACCTCTGACAAAGGTGTAATTACTCAAATTTATGAAGAAATAAACCAATTGTACAAAAAATCAAGCCATTTCCAATTGAGAAATGAGCAAGGGACATGAATAGGCAATTTTCAGTTAAAGAAATCAAAACTATTAATAAGCTTATGAAAAAGTGTTCTAAATCTCTTGCAGTCAGCAAGATGCAAATCAAAACAACTCTGAGGTATCACCTCACACCTAGCATATTGGCTAACATGACAGCAAAGGAAAGTAATGAATGCTGGAGGGGGTGTGGCAAAGTTGGGGCATTAATGCATTGCTGGTGGAGTTGTAAATTGATCCAACCATTCTGGAGGGCAATTTGGAACCCTGCCCAAAGGGCAATAAAAGATTGTCTGCCCTTTGATATAGCCATAACACTGCTGGGTTTGGACTCCAAAGAGATAATAAGGAAAAAGACTTGTACAAGAATATTCATAGCTGTGCTCTTTGTGGTGGCCAAAAATTGGAAAATGAGGGGATGCCCTTCAATTGGGGAATGACTAAACAAATTGTGGTATATGTTGGTGATGGAATACTACTGTGTTCAAGGGAATAATAAAGTGGAGGAATTCCATGGGAACTGGAACAACCTCCAGGAAGTGATGCAGAGCAAGAGGAGCAGAATCAGGAAAACATTGTACACAGAGACTGATACACTGTGGTACAGAGAACATAATGGACTTCTCCATTAGTGTCAATACAATGTCCCTGAATATTCTGCAGGGATCCAGGAGAAAAAAACACTATCCACAAGCAAAGGACAAACGGTGGGAGTAAAAACACCGAAGATAAGCAACTGCTTGAGTAAAGGGGTAGAAGGGACATGAATGAGGAGAGACTCTAAATGAACACCCTAATACAATACCAACAATATGGAAATGCGTTTGAAGCAAGGACACATGTGCTACCCAGTGGAATTGTGTGTTGGCTAGGGGAGGTGCGGTGGGAAGCGGGGAGGATAAGAAAAGGATCTTTGTTTCCAAGGAATATTGTTTGAAAATAACCAAATAAAATAATGTTTAAATTGGAAAAAAAAAAAAGTGGTCTTTGCTGCTACTTCAACTGAGCCCAAAGCCTGTTGCCCAGGTCAGGCCTGCTCTAGTACACTGTGGTTCACCTCCACCACAGTGTACTAGATTCCTAATGCTGGCTTGTTTTGAGCTGAAAAATTACTTTGCCTTAATTTTTTTGTGAGTTATGCTGCTCCAGAATTAATTGTGAAACATTATACAATAGATTTTTGTAGGGTGTTTTAGCAGAGATCAGATGTGTCCATGTACTTTTTTTTCTATCTTGGCTCTGCCTTTCAATTAGTTATTTTTTAAAAAATTCATGCAGACCAACAGCTTTTGACTATATTATCAAGATTTACTTCTAAATTTAATATAACTGTGGTAAAAAAAAATGGAAGCATCTAAAATTCCACCAAGGATTTCTTTATGACTAAGAAGATGTTGAATTTTTGTGAACTTTCTATATGTATGTGAAAAAATGTATATTACAAATTTCCCCTATATATTCTGCATGTATTAATCCAATTTATTCAATATTCTGTTCAATTATACAATTTTCTAGCCATTAATCTTTTTTATGTACTATGTTCTAGGATGATGAAATATCCTACAATTAATTTTCTATCTCTATTCTCAAAAGATGGAGGGTTTTCTGTTATTAATTTAGTTGTTCTATGATTTGATTCATATATATTCAAAATCCATGTTATCTTGCTTTTGATAGCACGTTTCAGCAGGCTAGTATTCTTTTTCTTTCTCTCAGTACCTTTTGGATTGAATTTTACTTAGCCATCACAATTCCAGATTTTCTTGAGCAACTCATTTGATTCATATTTTAACACAATATAGATTTTCTTATTTTACAAATCTTATTCCAAACTTACTAAAAGAATATTAAAGTTTTTTTTAATATTATGTAATGAACTATTTTTAAAACTCTGCATGTCCCCACTATGTCAAAGGTAAAAGTTTCACCAAGTGATAACTTCATTCTACTTTCCTTTTTTACCTGTGGTTTAGCACATAACTTTAGATTTATTTATTTTTTACTTTTAATTAACTTTTAAAGTTACAAGATCAATTCTATTATTCTGGAATGTAAGCGATACAATACCATAGTTCTTTTACCCCTACCACCTACAATGGCATGTTTGTGGAACAATGAGGATACAAGCAGAGATAACAATGGGAGATAACATTAAATAGGTAAGATGTCTCAAGAGGACCTTACCAACCACAGAGAAACTAACTTGAACTTGGCCTCTGTGTTAGATCTCCTTCATTGTAATGACAAATTCCTTTGGCAAGAACACACATAAAGGTTTTATGCCTTGCCAGATGACAATGATCAAAGGATCATTGAACAAAACTATTTCTGTTGTTATATCTTCTAAGAAATCTTGAATGATTTTGATTTATGGATGGAAGACACCTTGTTAGAAAAGAGCTCTTAGGGCAGTGTTACTGTACCAAATCAAATGCTTTTTTCATAATCAAAAAGCAACAAGCACAATGGAATTTTATCTTGGCCACATCTTTCGATCATCTATAAAATGGTAAAGTTTTGGTCTATTGTTGGATAATGCTTGCAAAAATCTGCTACTTTCCTATGAACAACCTCATCAAGGATGCTCTCAAATTATGTATGATGCCTATAAAGCTTTTATACTGATGGGAAAATAAGAATATAGGTAGGTGCTGATCTTTTATTTTAGTTGATATTAAAAAATGCTACTAAGATGAGATTTTTTACTTCATGCCTTGGGTTGAGTCCTCTTCCTTCAGACATCTTACGTCTTCTCCAGTATAGATCTCCCTACATACTTGCTTGAATTCAGCTGCTTTTACTTTGTTCTCTTTAGTGATAGTTCTACTTCTTTAAAAGTACTTCCAGGATTTGATATTAGAGTTCAATTGTAGTGATCCCATTGTCCTTGCAGTAAGAACTGCAAATTATAGTAATCTTTAAAAATATTTTCCATTTTTCTTCTCTTTGTGGTCTTTCTTCCATTTTCATCCTTAATTGCCCTTGGGATGGCCTAGTTGGATCTCTTGCTAAACTTTCTTTAAACTGATTTTGTCCTTCCTTGTCATTCTTAACTTGAGAAGTGATACTGATCATAACTGAAAATAATAATTTTCTTTGTAATATATTACAAATGAGCTTACATTGTAAAATAGCCACATCAGTCAATCAACATTAAGCAGCTATTATGTGCCAGGCACTGTCCTAAGAGCTAGGGATACAGAAAGATAATCTCTATTTTCAAGAAGCTCACAATGTGAAATCTTTCCACTTGGTAACAGTCACATGTTTTTGCTAACTAAGGCACGTTTTTAGGTTCTTTTTGTCTTCTCATTAGTGCAGTAGACTTATAGAAATTATTTCTCATTGCTGATTACTTGTGTAAATATTTTAGGATCAATTTTTTTAATTGTACATCATTTTTCCTCTTTCCTAATTCTGATTCTCCTTTCTATCTCCTACCATCTATGCCTTTTCCCATCTTTATGTTGAAGTCAATGTGTATCAGAATATATATTAATTTAATCTGGAGGTTACTTTAGGGGAAAAAACATTTTGAGATCCTAGGATCAGAAGTTGGGTTTCTTTTGTTTACTTTTTTGAGTCATAGTTTTGAAGTTTACCTATAATATGACTGGATACCTTGGATGTTTACATTTTTATTCTTGGGATTCTAATAATTATTACTTATTTTGGGTAGTTCTGATAAATTTGCTTGTTTATCTTGAAAGATAATTATCAGATACTTTTCTTAAAAATGTTTGGGTCTTCCATATTCCTGACATTCTCTCCTTGATCTCTTCATCTCCAAATCCATCATTTCTAGATCTTACTCTCTATGATTCAAAGATCTGTCCCCACCTCTGCCACTCACTATCTGTGGAATTTTGGGCAAGTCACTTAACCTCCTTGGGGGGGTAAGAAAATCCTTTGGTTTCTAACCAATTAATTACATTCTTTACTTTAAAAAATCATTTTTCATATGCTTTTAAAAAGCAAATTAAATAAAATATAAAGAAGTAAATGTAACTTGAGTGATTGTTACTCTGTGTCAGTGTTGGCAGAGTTGTGTGATTTATTTTCTCACACTGCAGTATCCTGATTTGAACTAACAGCCTCTACGATTCCTACATAATTCTGACTCCTTGTGCTGCTGTTGGACCATTCTCAACTTCTAATTTTAGTGCAGAACTTTCTCCTGCAGTATTTGGTCTCAGTTAAACAACCAGAATGCTTCTAATTATTTAAATGACAAATCTCTGTGTAACTGTTTCATTTCAAAAGTCAGGAAAGGGTAGCAGTTACTTATGGTCATTTCAAAATATGAGGAACATGTTAAGTTCTATAGCATACTGAATTCCTAGTAGGCTGTTTTTCTTCCTTTCTAACAAAAATTATTTGATAAGCACTCCTTAAATCATGAGGTCTTTATTAGTTTCTCTCCCCAGAAAACCTTTTGTTCTCTTGGATTACTAGCAAATAAATATAATTCTCATAGATTGTTTTTGTTAGGCAGAGAAAATAAAAAGGAAAATGTGGTTTTGAATCTCTTGGTGAGAATGGCCACACACATTTTTAGCATGTCAATTAAAAACATAAGACCAGAAGATCAAAACTGCGTGTCTGTGTGTGTGCTCCACTGAAGCATTGGTGGTTCATTTAAGCTGCTTTTCTCTGAGACATTTTGGCTAATGTTCTAGTTTTGTACTGATGACAAATGTACTGTTCACACGGTATTTATGTTGAACTGCTCAACTTTGTATGTTCAAAAATACTCACATTCTATGAGATCAAGAGATAAGATTTTAAATGTTTAATGGGAGTTACAACAGAAATCCACAAAACAATCAAGCAAGTTGTTAATGTGCAGCTGTGTACAAGACAAATAACTACATTTTACAAATCTCTTAAAGCTCAAAATTCCAAATTCTTAGGAAGGTTTTTAGGGAGAGGTAAAGGGGGACTATAAAGATTTTTCCTCTATACTTTCCTTCCTATTTACTTTATAGGCTTAGGGCTGGAAGAAAAGTTGTAGAGAAGAAAACTGAGGCCATGAAAGATCATATAACTTCCCCAAGGTCACACAAATAGGGAGAGACAGAGTTGGAATTTGAACTGCACAAGGTTTTAATGGAAGAAAGATTCCCTGTAGGTTGTTGTTGCTGTTTTGAAATGTGCCTTCTTCCACAACATAACCAAAATGGAAATATGTTTTGTATGAAATGATAAATATATCCCTTATCAAATTGCTTACTGTGTCAGGGAGAGGGGACTGTGGAAGGAAGGAAAGAAACTTGGACCTCAAAAAACAACAACAAAAAAAACAGCAACAACAATCCTTGAAGAAAATAAAGTGAAAAATAGTATTCTTTGATCGGCATTCAGTACTTTATCTTCAGAGGGAAAGCATTTTTCATAAGTCCTTTAGAATTGTCTTAAATTATTGTATTACTAAGAACAACCAAGTCACTCACAGCTGATGGTGAAACAATGTTACTTTTACTATGTACAATGTTCTCCTGATTCTGCTCACCTGACTTTGCATTGGCTCATGTAAGTCTGTTTTTTTTTTTCTGAAACCATCTGGCTCATCATTTCTTATAACGCAATAGTATTCCATCACAATCACATACAATTTGTTCAGCTATTTCCCAATTGTTAGACATCCTCTCACTTTCCAATTCTTTGTCACCATGAAAAGAGCTACTATAAATATTTCTGTAAAAAAAGGTCAATTTCCCTTTTGGGGATACAGACCTAGTAGTGGTATTGCTGTATCAAAGTATATGCATAGCTTTATAACCCTTTGGGCATAGTTTCAAATTGCTCTCCAGAATGGTTGGATCAGTTCACAATTCCATCAATGGTATACTAATATATCAATTTTCCTATATTCCTTTCAATAGTTATTTTCCTTTTCTATCTGGCCAATCTTATAGGTATGAGGTGTTAGCTCTGGTGTTTTAATTTGCATTTCTCTAATCAATAGCGATTTAGAACATTTTTTAAGAGTATATCTTTGATTTCTTCTCTCAAAAACTGCCTATTCATATCCTTTAGCCATTTAATAATTAGTGCATGACCTGTATTCTTATAAATTTGACTCAGTTATCTATATATTTGAGAAATGAGCAGGTATTGACTTCTGAAGCCGAAGTCCATGATATTGCTTGAGCTCACTGCATCTGGTAAATTGAGTGTGTTGAAGGATTAGAGACACTGAATATGAGCTCTAAGCAAGACCTCAGATATGTTTTTCATTAGTTGTTTTTTTGTTTGTTTGTTTTATTTTACCTTGGCAGTGTTTCTGTCTTCTGATCTAGGGATTCTGCAGTAATTTATGCTATCTGACACAAAACAAGGCTAGAGGAAAACAACTACTTTACCTTCTTATATTCCTTCTTTTGAGAACTACCTTTATCATTTGACCAGTTACTGGGGAATGGCTCAAACTTGTGTCAATACCCTATAGTTTTTGGAAGGCAAACTTTTATCACATGTTATATATATATATAAACACACACACACACACACATATGTGTGTGTGTGTGTGTGTTTTTCAATCAATACTTTTCTTGTTTTAAAATAAAATTTACTGAATCTTTTATTTTTATATTAACTACATTTCCTAATGTATCTCTCTGGAAAGCAATTCATTATAAATTCATTAATTATAAAATTTATAAAAAAATAAAGAGGGAAAAAAGTTCATAAAAACTAATAAAATTGAAAAAAGTAGGTTGTATGGATTGTTACAGCCTCATCCGCTCACACCTCTGTACTGAAGCCAAAGGAATAGTTTTCTCAAATATCTTCTTTGGAGCCAAATTTGGTTATATCAACTTCCTAGCATTCAGGTCTTTTTTTTTAAAAAAAATTTTTATTCTGAATGTAAGCATCAAATAAAATGGGCATTTCCATATAAATTATATGTAAAGAAAAAGAGTACTGTACATTAACCTCTGAATCTCTTCAATACATAGCTTGTTTTTTTTTAAATATGTAATAAATTTAACATGTAACTCTCTAAGTTCTCCTTACCTGTACTTTCTGGTCTGCCTTCTGTTTTCCCCAGTTAATTTTTTTCCCCTTCCTACACTATCCCTATCTTCCTGCTTCTCCCTGTTCCTCCAAACGAAGGGCTTAAAAAATAACTGCAAAAAAACCCCTATAAAATGTGCAAAAAAAATTCATATTAGCTATTTCTAAAAATGTATGTTTTATAAAATATCAGCCACTACCACTAGAGGTGAGCAGCATGCCTTTGGCAATCTAGAAGGGAACAACCTTTGAAGAAAGAACTCACTTCCTAAAAGGGAAGGAAGAATGTTATCTCCTTTTATCCTTGAGCTTTTATCAGAGGGCAGTTGAAACAAAGTTCCTTCCTCCTCCATCAGTTATTATCTATCTTATGATGGAGATACTGCAAGATGAGACACTGCATCTAAGAAAAAACATGTTCAGATTTGACTCAATGGAGACAACTCCTAGGACTGTGCTCTCTGGCAGCAGGAAAGAAAAATCACTAAAAATTTAAGGGAGAATTAGAACTAGCTGCCAGAAGAGCTGAATGATCTGTCCAGCAGAGAAGCACACACAAAGTGAAGCAGCATGAGGATTCTACACAGAAACAAAGGACATCAGGGCTTGCTCTATTAGAGGCATGAATTGCCCTGGCCACACAGATTCTCTGTAAGTGTCCCACTATCAGTGGACTTTATGCATGTACCCACTCTTGACACTCTCTTAGTGGGAGAGTATGCCCCAAATTTGTGGCAGGAATGCTTTGCTGCTATTGTTTTTATTATGCCAACTTAATAAATGCCTTTGCTATGAACTGTGTTTGCTGGCTGACCTGTTATATTATTATTTTTTAGCTAAAAAGGAAAAAAAAAGTACTAAGTATCTACAGCTTATCCTTCTTTATTGTATTTATATTACAATCTATTTTTATCATCCTTCATGTTCACATTCAGATTACTTTTCTTTTGCCCTCTATAATTCTAACTTGTTTTGTTTGAGGCAATCCTTTCCCTTGCCCCATTTTCTAGTTTATACACCTGTGCTCCCCCTTGCTCCCAGAGCCAAAATCTCTCCCTACTTTACTATACTTTAAATGACTCTTTTATATTTCCCTTATCTAGCCAGGTAAAGATCCCAAGATGTCATTCCAGTTTGAATGCATTTTATTTATTGGACCTAAATGACATGAAATATTTTGGTTTTGCCTAGTCCTTCCCTCTTCTCTATAGTATTTCTTTTGAGAAAATCAAATCCAGAGCTTGTTTCTTTTTATTTCCTCAGGGACCTTTAGGCAAAATGCTACTCCAAACTGACAAATACCTTTTCTTTACCAGTCATAATGTAATTACTAAATCACTTAACTCTACTGAATTATACCAACACATTTATTCTTGATAACTTTCTTTTGTCCACTGAATTTACAATGGGAAGACTGACTAACTTTGGTTTTCTAAAGGAATGTTTGGAATTCATCATTTTTTATTTTAAAAAATCAACTTTTTTCTCTCTCTAGAATTACACTAAAATTTCTAGGATATTATTCTTAAGTCTACACTATTTTCCTTAACTTTCTGGCACAAAATACTACAATTTCCCCTCTTAATTCTATTTTATTATGAGTTACTACAAAATTCTGAATGGAGTTCTTTATTAGGTGATCTGTCTCCTTGTGGCCACTTGGAATACTTTGATTTGGAATTCTAAAACTTTGCAATCATATTTTTGATGCATTGAAAATAATTTTCCTCTTTGTTAGTGTTTTGTGAATCCAATTAATCTGTAATTTGCCACGTGGGTACAATACTTCTAAGTAATTTACCTTTATATTGAATTCAAGTTTTCTTTCTTCATCATTTCCCTATGAAATGATGAAGAAAGAAAAATATTTTCCTCCAATAAATCTTAGAGTAATTAATAGGTCAATTGCTTTTGATTATTCCTATTTCCTGTTGTGGTGTGTATGGGATGCTCAGGGAGGGGTAGTATCTCTGGTATGGAGGGCTTGTCATGCCCACTTAGGGCAGCTCTCCAGCCACTGACCCTCACCTGACACCCAGCTCTCACTTGTGGCTTCCAGTAGCTGCTAGCATGCGGCAATGGCCACACCCAGGGCAATGGCTTTAACCTTGTGAGGGTAGCCATCGGGTTGTCGACCCCTGGTGAACCAGGGCTTTGCTCACCCAGCATGTGAAGACTGATTCAGCGGAACAGGTGGAAGAAACCAATAAGAAGGTTCAATGGCTGAGATGGCGACGCAGCAAAGCACTGTGTTGGAACACAAAAGACAACACGGCCATCCAATGCAGCTGAGGAAGTCTCCAGGTGTAACAATTTTTTGTGCCACTGGACCCAGGCTTCCAACGCCGAGAGAGTGGGACTGTCTCTGTGCATCGACTTTTCTACTTAAATCTCCTTCATGCACAAGTGTTTTTTGTGCACACTCATCTACATCACAGATGAAAGTGCACAAAGACAAAGGTCATCCTCGGTTACCGAGAGACCACTACTACTATTACTATTTCCTGTTGTTTTTTTTTACTTTGCTATATTTTAACTTTTTACAAATGTTTTCCTGTGTTGTTAAATTTTTGAGTTTCATATACTCCATTTTCACCACTCCCTCCCCTAGATGTTTATTGTTTTGCTAAGGTTTTCTAGTTTCTGTTCTAAGGCACACCTTCCTTTTAAGTTTTTCTTCAAAGTTCACTCATTTTTTCCTTCATAAAGCCTCCTAAATACCCTCAAGATTCTTGTGGACATTTCATTCTCTTTTCTAGGCTTCTAATTTAGTTAGTACAAAATTATCTTTCTGGAGTTTCATACTAGGGTTCTCTTATTTCATACCATTTCTTTATTATATTTCAGGCACAGTGTTGTGCATAGAATGCTAAACTTGGAGTCAGGAAGACCTAAGCTTGCATCCTATCTTAGATACTTACTGTTTTTTTTTAACAAATGTAAAGACTTTTTTTTTTTGTAAATCTTAAAGCATTATATAATGCTATGATGATTTTTTCTTTGTTCATTTTTTTTCAGTCTCTCTGCTAGCTGTTTTTAAATTTTTTCCTTCAGAGTCTTCCTTGAAAGATGCTTTTCTCTTTCCCTCTGTTAGTGTTTATGTATAACATCTTTCTCAGTCATCATGGGAGAAATCCCTTCCTTTCTGTCCATTCCCTCCTCTTTTGCATTATAACACTATGAATTAGATTCAGTACATTTTAAATTGAAATAGACTTATTTGTTATTAGTGTACTACCTGTCTACCCTGAGATCACAGCTAAAGTAGAAAACTTCAAAGACCAAATTAGTGTTAAATATAGTAAAAATTACTTTTTCAAGTCACTGAAATATTAGAAATGTTTTTGAAAAATCACTGAAGCTTACCTAATAAATACCTGCCATGGGAAGAGTTGTTAAGAAGATCCATAGGCTGCACTTTATTCACTGCCTACATACAGGTAATATGCAATAAAATCATCTCAGATAAAGATGCTAAATTGTGTCATAAATGTGCTAAAGACCAAAATTATAAATCTAAAGCATTTCTGGTGATATTACAAGCACACTAATTGTGTTTTTATGATTTTCCTACTAGGACTACTAATGAAAAACTAGAGAAGTAACCTTGGTATTTTATGAGACATCTTGGTACTGAGTTGAATTCCCTATAGTTTTTCTTCTTTTCCTCTAAAACTTATATGCCTGAGAAAGTTTTACATAAAGATAAGTTATGCTTTTTCTTAGAAATTGAAATATATCTTCCATTATAAGGCAGCTGGGTAGCACAGTAGAAAAGTGTACTGGACCCGGAGTCAAGAAGACCTGAGTTTAAATTCTACCCTAGACACACTTAATTGCATGACCCTGAGAGCAGGCCACTTATGTACACTCTCTCGGCCTCAGTTTCTTCATTTAAAATACAGATAAGTATGGTACCTACTTCTCAAGATTGTTATGATGATAAAATGAGATATTTGTAAAGCACTCTGTAAACCTTAAGGCATTCTTTAAGTGCTAGCTATTTTCACTCTCCACAACATTTCATCAGTCAGTATTTATGTACTTAGTATTTAGGCACTCTGTTCTAGGGATAAGAAGCAAGGCCAAAAGCTACTCTCAAGGAGGTCATGGTCGAATGAGGAGATGTGAAAATAACCATGCACAAATAAAATACATATATGATAGATTGCAGATGATCACCTGAGGGAGGCCACTAGCATGAAGGAGGCTTAGAAAAAGCTTCTTATAGAAGGTAGGATTTTAACTAGAATTTGAAAGAACCTGGGGAAGCCAGAGACAGAGATAAAGTGGGAGAGAATTCCAATTAAAAGGGAACTAGTGACAATGCCCAGGTTTAGAAGGTGGATGTTCTAGTCTAAGGAACAACAAAGAGGGCAATGTCATTCAATTGAAGATTATGTTGGGGGAGTAGAGTATAGTAAGACAGGAAAGGAAGACCAGGTTGTGAAGGGCTTTGAACACCAAAAGATTTGGTGAATACAGAGTTGCTGGAGTTTACTGAGTAAGAGCAGGACATGATCAGATCTACACTTTGGAAAGATTAATTTGATGGCTGAGTTAAGAGAAGCTTGAGAAGTAGGGAGAGACTTGAGGCAGGAAGGACAACAAACAGGCTAAGCACTGGTGATGAGGGCCCCCATGAGAATGGTGGCAGTGTCAGGGGACAGAAGCAGGTGTATATAAGAAATCATATGAAGGTGAGATTGACAGAATTTGGTAAGAGATTGGATATGGGGCTTGAGAGAGAATAAGGAGTTGAAGATGATACTAGGTCATAAGTCTGGATGACTCGGAGGATGGTGCTGCCATCAAAAATAATAGGGAAGTTTGACAGAAAAACAACTGCTTGACCACGTAGTTTGATGGGGATATGATTGGGGATGTAGACACTAAATGATGACCCTAGTGCAAATATTAATAATAAGGAAATAGGTCTTGATCAATGATACACATAAAGCCCAGTAGAACTGCTCATAGGCTATGGGAGTGGGATGAGAGGAGGGGAGAGAAAGAAGATGAATCATGTAACCATGGAAAAATAATCTCAATTAATTAAATAAATAAACTTAAAAAAATAACAGGGAAGTTTAGAAGGGTGAGGAGTGGGTGGTGGTTGTGATGGTGGTGGAGATGAGTTCAGTTTTGGACATGCCTAGAAACAGGCACAAGTAAAGCTTAATTCACTTTTTGTTGTTGTAAGGTGGGGGCAGAATAAGATCAGCTGAAGAAGTTTGAAATACTTAACTAGAGAAAAAAGTGAGTGAAAAATTCATACTTACACGCTCACATCATGCAGAAATCTACCATTAACTGATGACTATACTTCTCTAGGACTGATAAATGTCTCCTTTCCAAGTAAGTAAATTATTTGGGTTATTTGAAACTAAAACATCAACATATTTTAAAAGAAAGTATAGCATTTGCAATATCACATTTCATGTGAATGAAACAAAATAATTTGAAACACTTGAGATTTGAGAATTTTGCTCTGACAAACAGCTAATTATAGTCTAAAGAACACTAAAAGTCAGGTGGTCTCAATTCTAATCCAAACTGGCCTTCTTTTGCGATGTAATCTTGGACAAACTACTTAAATTTTTTGTACCTCAAGTGTCCTCTTTAGCTCCCTTCTAGTTTTAATAGTCTATGATTCTATGACTTCAAAAAGCAAAACAAAGCAGCTATTAACCCTTAGGCAAGATTTTCAACTTCCTTTTAGTCATAGCTCATGGTCTTAATCATTTTGAATAGTCTCAAATATCTTCAGTAATTTAGCCAGGGTCATGTAGATGCAACTTTCTGGAGGTTTCCACTTATGGACTGATAAAATAACAACTGATAAACTGGGTAAGATCCATTGTCTATCTGTCCTAGTAGTCTATAAATGTTTCATTCATTCTTTTGACAAATGTTTATTAAGTGTCTGTTGTGTGCAGAATATCATGCTAGATTCAGGAGGAGAGAGAAAGTTTGGATAAAAAAATAAGATCATAGGTCTAGAGCTCATAAGGATCTCAAAGATCATATCTAGTCCACTTCCTTAGTTAAAGTGAAGGATCCTTCACTGATGAAGAAACTGAGGACCAGGAGGGTTAAGTGACTTGCTCACAGTCACAAAGATAAGCACCCAGGATGGGGTTGGAATGCAGGCTGACTCAAAGTTAGTGTGCTTTCCAATGGATTATGTATTCAACACTCACCAATGAAGAGTGCAATACACATGTATTATTAAAAATCATGAGTTCAGCTTTGGAGATATAAATACAAAAACATAGATAATCCTTCTTAAAGAAACATATTCCGATGGAGAAAACATACACTGGTAAGTAGTGGCTTAGAATGTATATTTTGGTTCAGAAAATTACTGGGAGAGAAAATAAAATCTTAGGAGAAGAGATTTTTTTCTTTTTCTTTTTTACCAATTACTTGTAATAAGAAATTTTAACACATTTCCTATGTTATATAATCAAACTTATCTTCATCCATCCCTTCCCTTCCTCCTCCCAATTCCAGCAGGTGATTCGAACTGGGCTAAACATATATTATCATGCAAAACATATTTCCATTTTCTTTATTTTTGTAGATGAGTAATCTTATAAAACTCAAACCCCAAAACATAAACCCAAATAAACAACTGAAGAATTATATACTTTCATCTACATTCTGAATCCAATAGTTCTTTCTCTGGAGATGGAAAGCACTCTTTGTTATAAGTGCCTTAGAATTGTCCTGGATCATTGTATTGCTGAGGGTAACTAAGTCTATCACAGTTGATCATTCCACAATATTGTTGTTATTGTGTACAATGTTCTGGTTCTGCTTTTCTCACTCTGCATCAATTCATGGATGTCTTTCTGAAATCATCCTGTTCATTCCTTATAGTACAATAGTATTCCATCACCACCATATACTACAATTTGTTCAGTCATTCCCCAATTGGGGGACATCCCTTTAATTTCCAATTCTTTGCCACCACAAAAAAAAAGCTATAAATATTTTTGTACAAGTAGGTTCTTTTCCATTTTTTTAATCTCTCCAGGATACACACTTAGTAGTGGTATTACTGGATCAAAAGGTATGTATTCTCTTAAAGCCCTTTTGGCATAATTCTAAATTGCCCTCCTAAGAATAGTTGGATCAGTTTACAACTCCACCAGCAATGCATTAGTGTCCCAATTTTGCCACATCCCTCCTCCCCCAAACATTTATAATTTTCTTTTACTGTCATATTGGCCAATCTAATAGGTGGTATCTCAGAATTTGCATTTCTCTAATCAAGAGGGATTTGAAACCTTTTCCCATATGATTATTGAGAGATTGAATTTCTTCATCTGAAAACTGCTTATTCATATCCTATGACCATTGGTCAACTGGGAAATTATTCTTATAAGGAGAAGAGATTTTGACACACTCTTTCCAGGAGCAATGACAGAGCTGATTTGATTATATTCCAGAACTGGAATTTGGAGAGAGGGCAGCACATGGCAGGACTTAGTTTATGGCTTGGGAGGTGTGGTCAGTAGCAAGAAGATGTCTAGGGAATGAATGAAGCATGCCATAGTAGGAGTGTGAAACAATCACCACTCCAAACAGCAGAGCCCCAGGTAGGGAGTTCCAGACACAAAAGGGGTTAAGCCCCCTACAAACCAAGTCCTGGAGAGCATGGCAGACTTCAGTGAAAGTTGGATTGCTATACTGGGGGTGTCCTTGGATTCTCATAGTTTGGGGCACTGCAGTATAAGCACCTTCAGGTCTTACCCAATTGGAAAGGTTCTGTATACAGGAGATGAAGTACATATCTGTTGTCTAAGGATAAATCTACTTAAGTTCCATGAGGTTTATGAAACAAGATTTGCCACAACATGAATATATTAGCTGTAGCAATCCTTGAAAACTCATTACTAAGTAGGTGGGGTTATAACCCTGAGTTGCTGATGGATTTAAGTGGTGACAAAAATAATTTTATTTAAATCTTTTTAAAGTTTTTTTTTAACTTTAAACAATATTATGTCCTGTGGTAATATGTGCCTTAAGTTTACTATCAGTTATGTAAAGCAGTATTTCCTCTTATTTTCCCAAATTTGTCCTTTTTTTCCTCATATTTTGAGAGGCCTCTCTAATCTTAGAAAGTAATATTTGGCAAACAAGTCTGTGTTCCCTTGCTCTTTGTGATATTCTAGTTATAATTTTGATAACTGATCACATTTTTTCCTTTTTGATCTTCATCTTTCTAGGCTAAAGAATCACTATCCTCTTAGTCTTATAGCCATATGATAGATCTTCTACCCTTTTGATCATTTTAGAAGCTAGTTGTGAGTGACGAACCATTGTGGTAGCTTACAAAAAAAATAGTACATATTTATTGGGGGTTTAAAGCTTATAAAGTAGTGATAATTCTTTTTGTTTTTTAAACATTATTTTACATTTTCTTCCCCCCCCACCTCTCCCATAGCCGACGCGCAATTCCACTGGGTAGCACATGTGTCCTTGATTCGAACCCATTTCCATATTGTTTGCATTATTTGCATTAGAGTGTTCATTTAGAGTCTCTCCTCAGTCATATCCCCTTCACTCCTGTAGTCAAGCAGTTGCTTTTCATCGGTGTTTTTACTCCCACAGTTTATCCTCTGTTTGTGGATAGTGTTTTTTAGATCCCTGCAGATTGTTCAGGGACATTGCATTGACACTAATGGAGAAGTCCATTACGTTCGATTGTACCACAGTGTATCAGTCTCTGTGTACAATGTTTTCCTGGTTCTGCTCCCTTCGCTCTGCATCACTTCCTGGAGGTTGTTCCAGTCTCCATGGAATACCTCCACTTTATTATTCCTTTGAGCACAATAGTATTCCATCACCAACATATACCACAATTTGTTCAGCCATTCCCCAATTGAAGGGCATCCCCTCATTTTCCAATTTTTGGTCACCACAAAGAGTGCAGCTATGAATATTCTTGTACAAGTATTTTTCCTTATTATCTCTTTGGGGTACAAACCCAGCAGTGTTATGGCTATATCAAAGGGCAGGCAGTCTTTTATCGCCCTTTGAGCATAGTTCCAAATTGCCCTCCAGAATGGTTGGATCAATTCACAACTCCACCAGCAATGAATTAGTGTCCCAAAGTAGTGATAATTCTTGAAATTCTAACATTTTCCATATAAATTCATCACCTCTAAAACCACCATTATTTTATAATATTAATAGATTACACTTATATAGGATTTTATACTTCTTAAAGGCAATTAGAGAGGCACAGTACAGTAGAAAGGTACAGTAGGTACAGTAGAAAGAATGCTAAACTTGAACTCAGAAGGTCTGCGTTCAAGTGACAGTATTACTGCCTATTAATATGTGGCCTTGATATCATTTTTCAGAACCCTGATTTCCTTATCAGTATAATATAATAATCAGTGGGATATAAATCAGAGGCACTAGATTAAAACTTTAGCACTTACTCTTAACTGTCTCTGTGATCTTGGGCAAGTAATTTCAAATGTGTGGGCCTCAGTTTCATCATAGGCGAAATGATGAGATTATATTGAGAAATAATCTTTAAGGTCTCCTAGTTTAAAACATACAATTATAGTCATAACACCTATTTCATAGGTTTTAAGACTCAATAAAAAATCTTTTTCCTTTATGTGTAAATTATTTTATAACTATAAAGGCATATATACATAAAAGCTATCATCATTACACATAAAATTTATTTCAACTATTAGTATCTAAATATTCAATAGAATAATTTCATTTAGATATCAGAAGAACATGAAAGCATGTATCTGGTAACTATGGTGATTACTTGGGTGATAAATTCATCAAAAGCCCTTTTGATTTAATAAATATTTATTATAGGTTTACTATGCTAGGAAAGGAGGGAGAGGGCAGAATCACAAAATTTTAATAAGGCAATGTCCCCTGCCCAGTAGAGCTTATGAAGTAGGAGTCATATAAAACACAAAGGACTAACTACAATGTGCAGTTATATAACAAGATAAGTAAATTAAAGATACCAAATTAGTGATACACAAAATAATTAGAAAAGATTTGAAAAAACAAACAAACTCCATCTTTCTGGGATTAAGGAGACATAAATTTTAGTCTTCAATAGTAAAAACAACAACAACAACAACAAAAAAAAAAACCCTTACCTTCTGTCTTAGAATCAATACTATGTTCCAAGGCAGAAAAACATCTTCAATAATTGGGAAACATTTATTAAGTACCTAATATATGTCAGGCATATGTTAAGGATTGGAGACACAAAAAGGGGTCCCTGAATTCAAGGAGCTCACAATTTGATGAGAGAAAACAAACAAATATATACAAGTAAATTATATACAGGATAAGTAGCAACTAATCGCCACATATCTTAATTTCCACAACTGTAAAATGAAGGGATTAGCCAAAATAACCACTAAAGTCATTCAGTCTTAGCATTTGTTGGTTCTAATTTGTGCCTACCTTTGAGAATAGGACTAAGGAAAGTAGTAGTCTCCTAAGAAACAATTTGGGGTACAAAGAAAGAATATAACAAGGGATATTTTAAAAAACTACATTTTTATAAACAAATCTATTTCAATCATAAATCTGTCATAGATGGCAAACAAGATGTTTATTTTGTGCTAAGTCAAGTCATGTTCATTGAAGTCTGAGCAGTAAGCAAGGACATGGATTTTTCAAATGCAGGGGGCATAATTTTATTTTTTAAAATTTCTAATCTTTGGCACAGCAGATAAAATGCCATGCCTAGAACTGGGAAGACCTGAGTTCAAATGTGACCTCAGATATTGACTAGCTGTGTAACACTGACCAAGTCATTTAACCTCTTGTATCAGTTTCATCAAATCTAAATGAATATAATAATAGCACCCAACTCATAGGGTTGTTGTGAGAAGATTCAATGAGATAAAATACTCAGCACAGTTGCTTGTCCCTTTCATCTTCCTCTTAGTGAACAACTACTGGCAGGCCATTATTCAGTCCTTTCATGGGAATGATCTAAGCAACAAACTCTTGGTTGTACTCTATTTCCAGTACCCATAGACTTGTCTGTCCCTCTAAATCTACCTGAGATGTTAAAATGATTCACTATCATTCATTTTCTTGGATTTTTACATAAGGGCTTGGTATGTTTCCTAATCTTTATGGAAAAGCTACAGGAGAAAGCTAAGCTATATTGCTTCCATCTCCTCTACCATTTTGGCTGGTCTTCTGTGGATATTTTCAGTTTTCTTCTGTTTGTTGTCCTAATTATATTTTCATCTTTATGTGCCCTTCTAACATGGCTTTACTTAGTTGTGTCTCTTACTGAGCTCTCTTTAATCTAGTTTTACCCTTCATTGCATCTTTTGCTTTATGTAATAATAATAATACTCATTTCCATATAATGATAATAGCTAATATTTATACAGTGCTTACCAAGGGCCAGGCATTGTGCTAAGCACTTTACAACTATTATCTCATTTAATCCTCAAAAACAACCTTGCAGCTTTCTTTCTTCCTTCCTTTCTTAAATAAAGAACCCTTACTTTCTGCCTTAGAAGCAATACTATGTTCCAAGGCAAAAAACAAAAACAAAAACAAAACGCCACACAAACAGTAAGGGCTAGGCAATGGGGATTAAGAGACTTGCCTAGAGATTACGAGATATTCTTTCTTTGTATCCCAAGTTGTTTCTTATGAAATTTCTGAGGCCACATTTGAACACAGGATCTCCAGTTTCTAGTGTGGCTCTCAATCCACTGAGCCATCTTGCTGCCCCCAGTGTTGCCTTTCCTAACTGTTAAGGCAGTTCTGTTCTTCTAATGGCATTAGATTTACATTCATTAAAATTTATATGTTACTATATTATAATCTGTGTTATACTATATCATAGTCTATATCTAAACCCTTTCTCCCTTCTATTAATAGTTTTTCATTATCAAAACCTTATAGGAATAGACCAGAATTGGATTGTTTCAGGTTTTATTTTTGATAATTTTTATTCTTTGACTAGGTACTTATTTTGACCTTGGTGGTTTGTACAGAGATAGCTGATTCAGGAATGACTCTCATATCCATAACAGGTTGTTTCATGCCTAAATTAATCAATTTCATTTTTTGTGATGTTATCTGATGTCCAACACCTAATTATTTTCTCAAGTAAAGTATTCATGATATAATAATGATGATCATAGCTATCACATATAAAGTTTTAAGGTTTGCAAAATACTTTACAAATCTGATCTCATTGTTATGCTCATAACTCATAGATAAACACTATTGTTATTCCTATTTTGCACATGAGGAATTGAAATCATGAAGCTTCTGGGAAGTCTACAAGTCTCTGGCCATTCTCATTCCTTATTCAAATTTTCCAATATATTTCTTGTCATCCTCATGTATTTTCACTTTTACATTGAAGTCATATTTCAAAACACGTTGAATGGATTAAGACGAGCTTACTGAGTTTTATAGAATTTCCCTTCTCTTCAATGGATATTAGTGCATAAAACTTCAGTATTTTCAAAATGATCTTTTTGGAAGTACTTACAATGAACAATGAAATATAAGATGTCCATATCCCAGGTGAGGATGTTTTAGGATACTTTGGAAGAATTGACAATAGAACCAATTCTACATCTGTATCTAGGATTAAGGATCAAAGAAAGGAATATAATATAAAATGATAATTTATTATATATAGAAGAAATTAAATCTGCAGGCATTTTCCTTCCAACAAATTAACATGTTAAAAAGGTAAAGTTATTTTAAATAAGTTTCTATAGTATCTACAACAAAACTGCTATTGATATCCACAGTAGTCAAAATAATGAAACTATTATTGTATTTTTTCACATTTTTAGTCACTCTTATTTACAATGAAGAATATATCTTTCAAACACTAGTTTGACATTAAAAAAATTCTACTCTATATGCCTAAACTGAATGCAAGATCTCACTAGTAAATATGACACAAAGGTTTTTTGTGAGTCACTGATGATATTAATAATTCTATTTTTAATTTTCAGTTTAAATCAACTTTAATGACTTGCTTAAACTAGCAATTAGAACTTCAAATGTAAAATGGGGAGACTGTATAGCCTAATCAATTGAAAAATATAAACTTTCATCACTGATAAACAAGTCTTTTTAAAATTTTCACTTTTAATTTGATAACCAAAAATTTTATTTTTCTGAAAAGTCACTCCACTCCAAATAATGTAAAGAGAAGAATTAAAGCTATATAACAAAATAGCTACCAGTCTCTCCTAAAAGCATTCTATTATCTCTTTTACAGTGTAGCTTGGCAACAAAGCCCAATTCAAACCTTAAAAACCTGCATTTTTATGAACAAATTCAGAGTGGAAACATTTTGCTTTAGTGTAATACCTTCCAAGGGCAATTGACTAAATTTTATTTGATATATTCTGATAATCTATTATAAACAAATGGAACATTTAAAGTGCATAGTGATATGAAAGAGTAATCATTAGAAAACACAAAATAGTAAATGAAATATGATATATCTCCTGTCAAGTACCTATGATTTACCCACAATAATCACTACAACATATGTCCTTAGGGAACAAAGGAAAGTGAAAAAGTACAAAGGAGGGGGAAGGGATGGAAGATATTTTCTGTTATCATCTGTGTGGTCTTTCATTGTACTACTCTTTAAACAAAAAAGGTCTTTGCAAGGGCAATTCATGCTACAAATGTCCTCTTAAACTCCTAACTATAGAATATTGTGTTTGTATAGCAGATGATTACAGCAGACAAGACTGTGAACACATGTGATTTGCTGAATGAGCCAATTCTGCTTCCTTTTATAGATAAAGAATGCATTTAAGTCAACATTATGAGAGACTGTGGTCACTCACTAGAAGGCTCATTCAAACATAGAATGGACACTTTATTTTCACATATTAAGAGTATAATGTTATACATATAAATAGTGTGTGAGATTGTTTATCCAAGTCTCTATTCTCTGTTCAGGCACCAAAATGGATTAATATTTTCTCATCACAAAGTTCACAAAAATCACAATAAAGTTTCTATAGCAAAAATTCCAGTTGAGAAAAACAAATGTTTTACTGTAAGATAATGAAAATATTTTTTATGCTCTACTATTAGTGTATGCCAGATAAGAGTGTGGATCTCTTGAAAGTAAGATGCATACATTCCAGGAACCACAAATTCCCTTGGTGAGTTTTTGTCCTCTCTGACCTGCTATACCAAAGCCCACAGGAATTACTCTATTTAGAAATAATCCCTAAGCATGTTTTCCTAAGGGGGTGAAAATATAGCTATATCTCGGGCATTATAATTTCTCTTTTAATAACAGTAAAAATAAAACTCAACAACCTTAAATTTAAAGGTGCCATGTGCTTTCATTTTAACTGGAAAATAATAGGGTATGAATCTACCAGACATATCACTTATCAAGAGTAGAAAAAACAACAATCTATATTTATCATATTGTTTTCTTAGACTGTACAAATTCTTAACTGATAATGGATATATTTAAATTAAACTTATTATAGTTAACTAGATATGAAACTGACCTCTAAGCTCTGAATTTTAAAAAAGATCCTCAGATTCTCTCTCAGAAAATTTTCTCTTTTCCTTATTCCATAAGGATTGACTATACTTAGGTCACAAGGCTTATTTAAAACTTCTCTCCTCAAATGCACAGAAAAGATCTTAACTCACTTTGAAAAACAGCAACCTGAAACATTTCTCAGTGCATTCTCATATATTTGTGATTATTATTAACTGCTGTTATCTATGGAGAATTCAAAGTTTACTATGTGTTATATTCTGGAAAGCATTGATGTTCCAGTCATTGACCATACACAGACAACACCCTTTAGAAGTACACTTTGTTGAGTTTTGAGTCTGATTTCATTATGCCTCCATTGCCGAAGGTCATAAGAACAGATCACCCACATAGCCACTACTTAAGTACCATAGTAGTTTGATTGGCAAACCTATACATTCTGAAGGATACTACCTCTATAGCTATGACATTACTTTACTTTCATGAATTTCTTCTGTCCTATTCAGGGTTAATAACTTCTTTCAGACAGGGTTGTATATGCCAAGTGCCATCTCTTAGTAAAGACCTTTTTGGTGCCTGTAGACCCATGATGGGGAACCTATGGCACATGTGCCCAAAAGGGCACAAAGACCCCTCTTTGTGGGCACACCTGCTGTCTCCGGTCAGAGTTTGTTACTAGAAAGCCAGAGGGACTCCCGGTAGAGCTGTTCCTCTTCCCCTCTCCATGTAACTGAAGACATTCCTCACTTCCCCTGCCCCTTGCCCAGCAGTCCAATGGAAATGCTTTCTTCCTCCCCTGTCTGGGGTAAGGGGAGTCTGGGGGGGTGGTGGGTATAGCACTTGGTCTGGGAGGTGTATTGGGGGCAAAACCTCTAAAAGATTTGCCATCACTGCCCTAGGTAATACTCTTTTGCTCTTCAAATTGCCTCTTTCATTTTATATTCTCCTCTGTCCAGCCCTGAAGTAAAATGGAAGCTTCTTAAAAGCAAGAACTATTTAATTTTTATATTTATGAGCCTAAGTTCCTAGCATAGTGCCTCATACAGAACAGTTCATGTAATAAATATTGTTGCTTTACGTCCTTTGGAAAGTGGGGGCCTAATGTAGTACCCGTTGATATATATGTTGCCAAAAGGAAGAGGTCATCAGAGTTAACTCTTATTTTCCAAAAACCACTGGCAAATGGGAAATCTGCTATGGGGACTGGTATAAGGACTTTGGTTTGAGTTAGAGTAACATGACACTCCATCTCTACTTGCTAATAGGCAGAATAAAACAGAGGAACCAATAACAATGATGAAGAACAAGTTAAATATCAATAAACATAGGTTTAGACTAAAAGCAAGTACATGGCCTTTTTTCTTCTGAAAATTTATATTTATATATTATTTACATTTATATATTTATATAAACCACTATGGGGTTTTAAAAAGAATTTTTTATTTGAAGCTGAAGGACACAGTAATTAGAAATACTGATAGGACAACATTAAAAGAGGAATATTAATGCATTGTTGCTTGAGCTGTGAATTGGTCCAGTTATTCAAGGAAATAGTTTGAAATTATGCCCAAAATGTCACTAAATTTTGACTATTAGGTCAAGGCTCCAAAGAAATCAAAGAAAGAGGAAAGGGACTCATATATACAAATATGTATATCAGCTATTTTTTGTAGTGGCAAAAAAATGGAAACTAAGGGGGTGCCTACCAATTAAGAGTGGCTGGTTAAATTATATTACGTTAATGTAATGGAATACTATGGCACTGTAAGAAATGATGAAAGGATTGGTTCCAGGGAAGATTAGTATGAATTGTTACAGTAAAGTGAGAAGAACTAGGATAACAATTTATAAATGCAAAAACCTTTTAAGAACAAATTTTGATTCAAGAATTCTGATCAATGCAATGACCAAGTAGGAATCCTAAAGACTGATAAAAAAGCAGGCTACCCAAATGCTAACAGAGAAGTGAAAGACTCGAGATTTATTAGTTTAAGCATTTTTTGATATGGCTAATGCAGGAATTTGTTTTGCTTCGCTATCCATATTTGTTAAAAGGACTTTTTTTCTTTTCTTTTTCAATGAGGCAGGGAAAGCTAGGGGAAAAGATAAAAATAAATGCTAATTAATTGAAAAAAACAGTAATGCTAAAAAAATTGCAATTTTATTGGAGATTAATCATTAAATAACTAATTTCTCACATAAAATCTGCAACAAGTATGGCATAACTATATATGAATCTCCCCCATTCTCATCTATCCATTTTTTAAAAACCCTTACCTTTCATCTTGGAATCAATACTGTATATTGGTTCCAAGGCAGAAGACTGGTAAGGGCTAGGCAATGGGGGGTCAAGTGACTTGCCCAGGGTTACACAGCTGGGAAGTGTCTGAGGCCAGATTTGAACCTATGACTTCCTGTCTCTAGGCCTGGCTCTCAATCCACTGAGATACCCAGCTGCCCCCATCGTCTATCCATTTCTAAGGTAATTTCTATCTTCTTTAATAGTGTACCAAAAAAAAAAGAGAGAAAAGAAAATCAAGTGAACATATTAGCAAATGGTTATGATGAAATCACAACAGAATAGAAGAAATAAATAATCAAATGAGAAATAATGATTAAAACCCACTATGCACAAATTAGTAATAAGATAAATATGAATCAATGTAATAGAATACTACTATGCTATAAGAAATGATGAGCAAGATGATTTCAGAAAAAGCTGTAAAAATTTGCATGAACAAATGCAGGGCAGAGTGAGCAGAACCAAAACACTATGTAGTAACAGCAATATTATATGAGGTGCAACTGTGAATGCCTTAACTATTCTCAGTAATATACGACTAGAGAAAAGCCCAAAGGACTCATGATGCTATTTGTCTCTAGAGAAAGAACTGAGTCTGAATACAGACCAAACCATATTATATTTCATTTTCTTTCTTAAGTTTTTTTTATTGAGTTTTCCCACAAAAGTATTAATATGGAAAATGTTTTATGGAACTATATATGTAAAATCGATATCAGATTGCTTACTGCCTCAGAGAGGGAGGGAGGGAGAGAAATTGAGACTCAAAAAATGATTGTCAACTACTTTTACCGGTAACTGAAGAAAAAATAAAATTATCAAATTTAAGAATAAATTTTTCTTCTGAAAGAAAAAAAAAGGTAATATGAATGAAAACAACTATAAGGTTATACTTCACACTTTCCAAACTGGCAAGTGATAGTGTAGGGTATGGTAGAGGTTGGAGTCAAGATAATGGAATGAAAGGTAACAACTATCAAATCTCCTCCAAAAACCTTTCCTACAAAATGACCACAGAAAACACTGAATGGAGTTCTGAGTGAAAAAAAAAAACTAACAAAAAGTCAGTGTATTCATTTTCTAGCCCAGGGCAGTTTAGGAAGAACAAAAGAGGGGTGGGCCAGGAACATGAGAGCCCTTTCCTTTCCTTTCCTAGTATAAAGATTTCCTTTATACTAAAGTCAAAATAATCTTTTCATCATCCCATTGAACTACTGTTTTCTTTCTTCTTTTCACCAAAATGAAAATATAGGTAAAACAACCTACCTACATCAATTCCTCATCACAAATTTTAAATTCACTCTACTGTATTTTCACCACTCTAGTGGGGTTGCATTTTCAGAAGCTACCACATGATCTCCAATTTCTAGTTACTAAACCCATTTCCTCCCTTATGTACCTTCTGTACCTTCTCTAACCTTTCCACAGTAGCACCTCTTCCTTTAAAAATCTTTCCCCCCCTTTGTCTTTCTTAAATATACATTAGTCAGTTTTCTTTTTATCTCTCAATTCCTATTTCTTTTATTGACTATTTCCCTAAATGCAGCTATTTCCAAAGGGTCATTCTCTCTCACACTCAATTTCAACTCCCACCTCAATGCAAATACTTCCCCAATACATAACAACCAATTTCTCATCCCTTCTTTCTAATACCTTGCTAGACATTTCCAACTGGATACTGACACTCAATATATCTAAAGCTAAACTCACTATCCTTTACCCTATTTTCTACTCTAAAGCTTTTCTATTAGTTCCTCTGTATTTTTTTTTTTACCTCTTGCTCTTAACGATAATAATAGCTAACACTTATAGAGCACTTACTATGTGCCAGGTATTGTAGAATTAAAAATCTGTTACCCTAAAAAAAGAACTGTATTTTCCAGGAGCCCACTGGACTTCCTATCATTACATACTTCCTGATGACGGCGGTGAGTGGGGATTTTGAAATGGCTGATCAGCCATGGGAACATGGTCTTTATTTTGTATCCTCTTTATTCCTTGATGTCTAATTATCATTAATAAATCTCCTAAAATACAATATTTTTATTAGAGATTTAATTTTAATTTTTTTCAGTATTATGCTATGCACTTTACAATTATAACCTCATTTGATCCTTACAACAATCATGGGAGGTGAAGTACTCTTATTATCCTCATTTTATAAATGAAGAAAGAGAGGCAAATAGAGGCTAAATGATTTGCCCAGGTCACACAGCTAGTGTCGGAGCCTGGATTTGAACTTAAGTCTTTCCTGACTCTAAGCTCAATGCCATCTAACTTGTTACCTAGATTCAAAACCTCAGTTATTTTTTACTCCTTTTCTTGCACTCCTGACTTTGAACTAGTTGGTTAGTCTTCTCTCCTTCTATGTCCATTCTTTTTCATTCCCGGAGCCACCACCTTGTTTAGGCAATAATTACCCATTACTTGAACTATTATAACAGACTTCTTTTAATTCTTTTTTCATTTTATTTTAAAATCTGTATTAGAATGGTAAGGGATGGAGTCAAGACGGCAGCTTAGTACCAGCAAAAGCTTTAACTGCTCTGAGAATTCTTTAAAAAGCACTTCAAAAAGACAAGAGTCAAAAGCCAACTGCAAGATAGAGTGAGGAGGCTCTTCTCATGCACACAACTTGAAAGGTAGGCACAGAGTAGGTTTTCACAGGATAAGGGGGAATCAGAAGAAAAACTGCAGAAAGAGGAGTGCAGGCCAACCCCTCCCCCCAACTATGAAAAGTTCTGAGCCTGGGCAAAGGCCAACTTCAAGATCTTGGAACATGGGTTACATCAACAAAAGAGCACCTTAGACCCACATGTTAAAGTCCTAGGCCCTGGCACTATGCTGCAATGAGGCCTAGAAGTCCATACATAGTGCTAGACCTTTTCAAACCTGTGCTATGGTGAAGCCTTTAGCCCCAGGGCAAAAAAGCTCAGAGTGCTGAGTCCTACAAGCCATCAACAAAGGAGACATAATCAGCATCTTTTAGAACTCCCAATCCACAGGCAAAAAAGGGATGGGAAAATGAGCAAACAGCAAAAGAAACTCCTAACCATAGAAAATTATTATGGTGACAAAGAGCAAGGCACAGAGTTGATAGGGGATGGTGAGATTAAAGCAACCACATGTAAAACATCAAGGAAAAATGAAAATTAATCTCAGGTGCTGGCTGGAAGAACTACAAAAGGAATTAAAAATAAAGTGACAGGTAGAAGGAAAATGGGGAAAGGAAATGAAAGTACTGCAAAAAGAAAAAAAACAACTTAAAAAGCAAAATTGGTCAACTGGAAAAAGAGGAACAAAATCCAATAAAGAAAAGTTTCTTGGAAAACAGAATTGACTTACTGGAAAAGCTGGCAAGAAAATCTAATGATGAAAAAAGTTCCATAAAAAGTAAAATGGATCAAATGAAAAAGGAGGATCAAAAGGTCATGGAAGAAAATTTGTTCTTTAAAAATTAGAATGGGTGCAAAAAATAATGACTTCATAAGACATCAAGAAATAATAAAACAAAATCAAGAGAAGAAAAGAAGTATCTCATTGAAAAAACAATTGACTTGGAAAATAGATACAAGAGGGACATTTATGAATTATTGGACTACCTGAATGTCATGATTTAAAAAAAAGCCTAGAAATCATATTATAAGAAATTATCAAAGAAAACTGCCCTGATATTCTTGAACAAGAGGGAAAATTTAAAAGAATCCACAGATTAGCACCTGTAATAAATCCCAAATGACAACTCCCAGGAATGTTATAGCCAAGTTCAAGAGCTCCCAGGCCAAGGAAAAAATACTGCAAGCAGCCAGAAGGATATCATGGAACCCCAGTCATGGAACCCATGGATCTGGAAGCTTCCACATTGAAGGATAGGAAGGCTTGGAATATGATATTCCAGAAGGCAGGGGAACTGAGTTTGCAACCAAGAATCACCTATCCAACAAAACCAACTATGTTCTTTCAGGGGAAAATGGTCATTTAATAAAATAGAAGATTTCCAAGTATTCCTGAAGAAAAGCCCAAACTTAAAACAGAAAATCTGATGTCCAAATACAAAATTCAAGAGAAGAATAAAAAGGTAAACAAGAGAAAAAAATTTAAGGACCTCAATCAGGTCAGTTTGTTTATTTTCCTATGTGGAAAGATGATATCTGTAAGTCTTAAAATTTTTTAGCATTATCATAGTAGTTAGAAGAAGTATGCATAGAGGGTGTGGCAATAAGCTGTTAAGGATGATATGCAAAAAAATATCTAGGGGTGAAAAAGAGTATTGCACTAAGAGAAATGGGAAGGGAGAAGTAAAATGGAATAAATTATATCACATTAAGAAGTGTGTGTGTGGGAACTATTACAGTGGAGGGGAGGATGAGGGTGGTGACAGATAATACTTAAACCTTACTCTCACTGAAACTGATTCAGAGAGTGAAGAATAGCCAGATTCATTGGGTATAGAATCCTATCTTTCCCTTTAGAGAAGTAGAAGAGGAGAAAATAAGAAAGAAGGTGATGGGGAGGGGGGTAATATAAGGGAGGAGGAACTGGCGGATGATTAAAAGCAAAACACTGGTGTGGAAGAATAGAGTGAAAGCAGAAAAGGCAGGATTAGAAGAAGAAAACAAGATAGAGGGGAATACAGAGATGATAATCATAACTGTGAATGTACTCACTCATAAAATAGAATGGGTTGGCAGAGTGGATTAAAAAACAGAATTCTATGATATGATGATGATAATAATAATATGATGCAAGAAACTCATGAGGCAGGTAGACACATACACAGAGTAAAGGTAGTGGGCTGGAGTAGAATCTACTGGGCTTCAATTGAGATTTTTAAAAAAAGCAGAAGTAGCAATCATGACATCTGATAAAGCTAAAGCAAAAATAGATCTGGCTAAAATAAATAAGGAAGGCAATTATATCTTGATAAAAGGTAGTGTAGACAATGAAGTAATATCAGTACTTAACATATATTCACCAAATGGTATGGCATTAAGATTTTTAAAGAAGAAACTAAAGGAGTTTAAGGAGGAAATAGTAAAACTATACTAATGAGAGATCTCAACCTTCTTTTATCAGAACTAGATAAATCTAACAAAAAAATAAATAAGAAAGAAGTAGAGGAAGTGAATGAAATTTTAGAAAAGTTAGATTTAATAGTTATGTTTTGTTTCTTGGTGTCTCGTGAAGTCATTAACTTCTAATTGCCCAATTCTAATTTTTAAAGATTGAATTTCTTCCATGACCGTTTAATCCTCCTTTTCCTTTTGGTCCATTTTTCTTTTCAAGTCATTCTTCAATTCTTCTTCTACTTCTTTTCCCCCCATTTTCCTGCAGATCAATTCTGGCTTTCAATTCATTATTTTCTTGTTCTGATCCCTGTGCTTCGGTTTCCAGATTTTGCTTTTTAGGCTACTGTTTTCCTTTTGCCATTTTTCTTCAACTTGTCTTATTTGATTTTTAAATTCCTTTTTGCAGTCCTCCAGAGCCTGTATCCAATTCCTTGGTTTTTATTGAGGCTTTGGTTGATGTTCCCTGGATCCCATCCTCTTCCATTGGTTCTGTTCTTTGATCCTTCAATTGTGGCTTTCTTTTTTTTCCTCATTTGCTCATTTTATTTACTTACTCACTTATTTATTTATTTACTTTCCCCATCCAATGGACTATATAGACTTGCCCCTCTGTTGATTTACTGAACCAGAGTGTGAGCTGTTATGCCCTGAGGCCAAATATTCTCTTTTCTCAATCCTCTGCTGGTATACTGGATTCAACCAGTTGAGTTAACCAGCTAAACTAGACTGCTCTGGGGCAAATTCTTCACTCTAGCCAGCAGGGCAGAGGGTGTCCTACCCAATGGCCCTAACCCCAGGTTTCTCCCTGCCAGCTATTGTAGGAGTCCTGGACCTCGTGCGGTGTGTCAGAGGCATTCCCTTGCAGCTGCAGTCTCTAGCTGGGACTCACATAGCCAGCCCAGTCTTACTGCATGTCTCAGTGCAGTGGGTGGGGGAGGGTGTTCAGCTAACCCATCTCTCCTTTATTCTGTGAAAATAGACTATCTGTACCTACCTTTCAAGTTGTATTCAGCAAGAGAGTCCTGTGACTTCCTTGTTGGATTTGGATTTGTTTTCCTTGAAGCACATTTTAAAAATTGGTATGGAAGGATTGTCAAAGAGGTTTTGGCTTTTGTGCTCCTAAACTGCCATCTTGTTTCTGCCTCCTAATAGAATCTGGAGAAAACTGAATAGTTTATCACCATAATTTTCCCCAGTATTCTTCTTGCTCCCTTGTGAGTCATCTCATATAACAAACAGTTTTAAAGGCAAAAAAAAAAGGAAAAAATCATCATAACTGATCAATAGATCACAAAGTCTGTTTACATCATTGCAATAATAAGGTATGTTGTTTTCTTGGCTTTGCTTCCTTTATTCTACATCAGGTCCTATAGATCTTTCCATGCTTCTTTGTATTCATCCTATTTATCGTTTTTTATAACACAGTAATATTCTATTGCATTCAGGTACCATAATTTGTTTAGCCATTACACAATTAATTGATGGGTATCTGTTATGATTTCTTTGCTTATATATAGTGTCATGCTATAAATATATTACTGTAAATGGGGACTTGGTTCTTTTTACTGACATCCTTGGGTTATGTGTTTAGTAATGGAACCTCTAGCTGAAGGAGTATGAACATTTTAGTCACTTTATATGATACCAAATTTCTTTCTTCTGCTGTACTGATGCACAGATCTACCAAAAATGTTCTAATGCGCCTATCTTCCCGCAACCCCTCCAAAATTATTCATTCCAACTTTTGTCATTACTAATGTGGAAGATATGAGATGAAAACTTGAGATTGTTTTGATTTGAATTTATCTTATTATTAGTGATTTGGAGCACTTTTGTATATTTATTAATAGTTTACAATTGATTTGAGAACTATTTGTCCATAAGTTTTGATTAGCACTTAGTATAATGCCTGGTGCTTAACTTATGTTTGTTGATTATCTATTGGGGAAAAGCTTTTGGTCATATATGTATACATGTACATATATATGTTTGTTGTTTATATATCTTTTATACCAAATCCTTACCTAAGAAATTAGAGAAAAAGATTGTTTCCCACTTAATTGCTTCCTTTCTTATCCTAGGTGCATAAAATTTCATGCAGAACCTTTTCAGTTTCATGCAAAGTTATCTATTTTATTTTTGGTAATTGTCACTATCTCTTTTTTCATCATGAATATATCTTTTACCCACAGTTATGAGAAGTATATGATCTCTGCCTACTCTAATTTTTTAATAGGATGATTTTAAATATAAAGGTCATGTCACCAATTTTGACTTTATTATGCAATGTGGTGTAAGCTGTTGGCCTAAGCCTAATTCTTGACAAAATGCTTTCCAGTCTCCCCTACCCACTAGTTTTTTGTCAAATAGTTTTCTAATTTGATTTTTGGTCATTTATTCAACATTGTGGTGAGTTGCACTATTTCTGATTTATCTAGTCTATACCACTCACCTACCTCTCTAGCTCCTCTATGTGTAATATGGATTGAGGTGGAAGAGTGCTTATTCCCCTTGGTCAATAGCTCTTTGCTTTTGGAAGGCAAAATTTTGTCTTTTGACTTTCCTTGTATCTCTAGAGCTTAGCACAGTGCCTGGCACATAATAGGCACTTAATATTTATTAATGGCATTTCATATTTACTGGAAAAGGTGCTAGTGTATTGCCATTGTTTATAATGCTTGCTTTTTGGTTTTAGAGAAATTTGTTCATTTAGTTGTTTTTAGCCATATTCAACTCTTTATCACCCCATTTGAGGCTTTCTTGACAAAGATAATGGAGTGGTTTGCTATTTTCTTTTCCAGCTCAGAAGTATAAAGGGTCTTGAGTTCATGCTATTTAAGGATATACTGAGGGAACCAGGAATGTCTGTCTGTAAAAAAGAAGATTCAGGGAGTTCTTTATGAAAACTATGTTCAAGAATTTGAAGGACTGCTACTTGTAGGGATTAGACTAATTCTGTTTGACCCTAGAAGGCAAAATTAGGAGCAAATTATAGAAAATGAAGAGACAGGGGGCAGCTGGGTAGCTCAGTGGGTGGAGAGCCAGGCCTAGAGATGGGAGGTCCTAGGTTCAAATCTGGCCTCAGCCACTTCCCAGTTGTGTGACCCTGGGCAAGTCACTTGACCCCCATTGCCTAGCCCTTACCACTCTTCTGCCTTGGAGCCAATACACAATATTGAATCCAAGATGGAAGGTAAGGGTTTAAAAAAAAAGAAAATGAAGAGACAAATTTAGGTCTGTCATCTGGAAAAATTTCTTGACAAAAAGCATTGTACCCAAAGTAGAATAGGCTGGTCTTCAAGCAAAAGATAGGACCACTTGTCTGGCATTTTATAGTTTATATTTATTTTAGATTGAGCTAGATTGTCTGAGGTTTGACTCTCAAATTCTATGATTCAGATCCTTGCAGAGGTGGGGGACCATGGCTATACAATATTGCGTATTCTCTCAGGTTGATTTTAATTTTCCGGAAATTGCCTCCTTCTTTATTTTTTAAATCTTTGTAACAAAGGATTATATCCCTGAGAAGAGAGGTACAGAAATATATTTATAAATACAGGTGATAAACAAAAGATATCAATAACTTTAAAAAATATTTTTTAAGAGTTTAATGAACAAATTTATTTGCTAAGTACTTTCTCACTACTTTGTCGAATGGAAATACTACTCTATATTTGTAACCTAGGATTTTGCATGAATTAACTATTAGACGACTACAAAGTATCTTAAAAATATAAAGAACTAAGAACAATATGAGCACATTTTTATTGTTGTTGCTTCTAAAGACTTAAAAGTTGAATTAATATAACCATCATACTCTGTACTAGTGTGCCAGGCAATACATTTTAATCATACAATTTAATCAGGTCTTTGCCATAATGCTTCCTTGTTCATCCTTCATTTCAAAGAGGACAATGACATCATGAGGCTGATGTCTTGACTCATGAATTGGATTTAATTGAGAAAGAGTTGTAAAAAGTCATCAGCCTCACTCTTTTCTAGTCATCAAAGTCCAGTGGCAAGACAAAAGTCAGGACTGGTGATGGCTCAGGATGGAGTGGATGAACTTGGCCCTCTTTGATGTCTAACCAAGTTTTGAGCTCTCCACAGCCCCTGCTTCAGGCATCTTCATGGTTTTTGGAACAAATTGTTCTCATTCACCCCTTTGGTTGGAGGAAGTCTTCACATACTTGGAGTAGACATATCTCTAAGTTACTGATGGCTTTGAGATGAGGCTGTTGGTTACCTTCAACCTTGTTTAGCCCACCTGCCAAGATGGTTTTACCGGGATGTGGCTGTTATACATGCTATAGTTTCTTAGAGCCACAAGTGAGAAGTTGGGTGAAAGGTAGACACCAAAGGAGGTTGAATAGTATGGAAAAGGTCTTGCTGAGCCCTCATTTGAGAGATGCTAGACCTCCCTGATCCCTTCACACACCCCTGCTTCTTTATACAAATTAGCAGAAAATGCTATCACAACAGCTAATTTACATATGAAAAGCCCAGCAAAACACAATTTAAACTCTAATGTAAAGCTGTCATTCCATGGAATGAAGGGGAAAAGAAAATTTGCATTTAATAATAATAATGATGACAATGAGAAGAGCTAGCATTTATATAGAACCTACTATGTGCCAGGCAGTGTGAAAAAATGAGATGTTGAACAAGCTAGTTTTTTGAGCAATTTCTTCTTCCTTTTTCTATCCACTTCTCCTTTTCCACTCCTCTTCCCTTACTATTAAGGGCAAATAGTTTTTAAGATTATGTTACTATTCTCAGGAAATATGTATTTAGAAGCTAGCATGATGAGGTAGAACAATTACTAAATTGGAAACCAGCTTTATCCTGGTTCCAATACTAAGTTATGTGATTTGGGACAAACTATTTCAACACTCTTGATTTGTTCTTTTAAAATGAGTTGTGCTTAATAAAAAATATCTTTCAATTTTTACATTTGTTCCATAATGAAAAATACAGGATTTTAAAAAGCAATATATCTTCATAATTGTTCTTTGATTAAGCATGACAACAAAATAAATGCCATATTTAACTTACAAAAGTCACTATACCACTCCTCTCTCAACCTTCTTAATATAAAACTATTCTAAATTTTTTGTTAAGACTACCTAAAATTCCACTTCCAATTCGGAGACCCATTTAAGTTAATAAGCCTCCTCCGCATTGCTTGCTCATTGAGGACAGTGACCAGTTGTAGCCTTTTCTACATATCCCAAGGCTTAGTGTCTTAGCAGAGAAATTGGTACTACGGAAAATTAATATTGAATTATAATGATTTTATGAGAAGTCTTCTTGAACTTCAAGTTTTAAAGGTCAGCCAGCTTCTAAGATAAAAGTAATCTGCTCCCTAGAAGCAGGATAGAGACCTGCTCTTATTTTCTGTAAAAAAAAAAAAAAGAACTATCTTAGAACTCAGCAAATTCTAGCTGCCATTTTGGACTCTACTAACCAAGGCATATCATAGGGATTAATGGGCATGTTGGTTTCCTCTTGAGACTCACCTTTTCCTATGAAGATGTAACAAGGGAGGAGTCAGGATCTTTAAGTCAACCTTCTCAGTAGCTATTTATCAATCAGAGATGTTTTGAGATATCTAGGGGAGGAACTGAATGAGGTCACAAGAGTTATGCCAGAGGAATTCATTCTTTTGCCTCACTCATTCTTGTTGGTGCCCATTTGGATTGTAGAGGGTGTCTACTGGCCATTTTAGATTTTCTTGAGTGATTGATTAATAAATTAATTTAAAATTATGAAATACTCTCTTGTCAAGAATATCAATCATTACAGTACATAGTAAGAATTCAATAAATATTTGTTGATTGATTTATGTGGGCTGATTCAAACAGATTGTCTTTCCTAATACCTAAATGAGATCATTTGATGGTATGGAAATTGTGAGCAAGAGAGGTTGAGAAGGGAGGTACAGCCTTCATCTCCCTACCCTTCCACAGGAAGGAAGAAGATAGCTAATTTTCAAGTGAGGAACACTTTAGTGGGTAGGCAGCACAAAGTCAATGATTCCTAAGCATTAGCATTAAGAAATGGAAAAGGAGTGTAACAAGGGAGATGAGAAGATACTACACTAGTCTATATATTTAAAATTGTTTTTTCCACTGGGGCCAGGCATATAAGTAAAAAAGATAAATTCAAATTCCTTCTCCTTCCTATTCTAAATGGTCCTTGCCTTCGGCCCTAAAGCTTAGGCTAGTACTAATGCAACTAAATTGAGAATTAACCAGATATTTGTGAGTTAGCCTAAGGACCTAAATACCTTTTATAAAATTGCTGTTATGGGAAAGCGTGTTCTAATTCTCCTAAATGGATTTTTGAATGATAACCTGTAAGTCAATCATAGGACTATCTGAAGGCTGTAACCAAAGAAAGGGCCTACACATACTTATTTTAAGAAATCTTAAAAGAAAACTGCCCAGATCTCTTAGTCAGTCAGTCAATCAGTTAACATTTATTAGACACAATGGCTAGCACATACTAGGAGCTTAATAAAAATTAATTTATAAGTATTTGTTTTTTTTTTTAAGAAACCCTTACCTTCTGTCTTAGAATTGATACTAAGTATTGGTTCTAAGGCAGAAAATGATAAGGGATAGGCAACAGGAGTTAAGTGATTGCTTAGGGTCACACAGCTAGGATGTATTTGAAGAGAGATTTGAACCTAGGACTTCCTGGCTTTAGTTCTGTCTCTCATATTGCTTTTGTGGAAAGAGAAAAATGTAGGTGGTATGGAGAAATGTAGGCCGTGATATAGTTAGATGAATATGAAATGAGCTAATTAAATGTGGAGACCTCTAGGGTCACTCTATGGAATATCCTTAGTGCTGCTCTGATCAACATTTTTATAAATGACTTGAAAATACAGATGGTTTGCTCATCAAATTTATGAATTACATGAAGCTGGGGGTGAGGTAGATAGTAAACATCAGTAGATGATAGAACTATAATTTAAAAAAACAAACAGTCAAACAGGCTGGAATAATAGACCAAAGCTAATTCAAAAGTGATAAATCAAAAGTTCTATACTTAAGTTCAAAATATTAAGTGTAGAAGTAAAGGCCTGAGGATAGGGGACCATACAGAAAGTTCATGTAAAAAACAGGCAGGTTTCATAGAAGATTATAAGATTAATGGGTATGCAGTAAAAAAAGGCAATCAAAAGAACTAATGTAACATCAGTTAGATTGCATTAACAGCAGTATAGTGTCCAGAATGAAGGTGATAATCCTATTATATTCTACCCTTGTTGATCAACCAATATCTGGAGTAGTGTGTCCAGTCTTGGATGCCATATAATAAAAGCTACAGTATTAAATTAATCTGATGGAACTGTTATGAGACATAGTTGAGATAATGCATGAAAAGTGCTCTGCAAACCTTAAATTGCTGTACAAATGTCAGCTATTATTATAAGGCCATTCCAACAAAAAAGGGAGGGAGAGGAGATAAATTGGAAGACATAGAAAAATTAGGTAAAAGAAAAAGTAGGAACTGGAGCTGAAACTAAGGATGTTTAACTTGAAGAAGACCTGGAGAGACATAACAATCTTGAAATAAATGAAAGATTATTATGTGGAATGGGAATTCAACTTGGCACCAAAAGACAGAATAAGGAACAGCAGAGGAAATTAAAGGGAGACAGATTCTGATTCAACATAAGGAAAACACTCCTAACATTTGGAGATGTCAAAAGAAATCAGAATGAATTATATGAGCAGGAAGTAGGAAGAAGTTCTCTGTCAAAGGAAAGGCTTTTAAAGCAAAAAGTGAATGATCAAGAAATAGTTACAGATGCTGTAGACTGGATTTATAATTCATTTGGATATAGTTTAGACTAGATGACCTATGATATTTAAAAATAATTATTTTAAATGGCCTTCCCATTGCTTCCTATTAAAAAACAAAAAAGTTTGAAATAAAACTTGTGAATATAAATATGCATAGTCCAATAAAACAAATTCTTATGTTAGCCATGCCTGTCCAAAATATATCTTTCTCCCTATAATTTAAGTTTATCTCTTCTCTATCAAGAGCTGAATGGCATGTTCTAGCCTTGTAGTTTGTCATTGCATTGATTAGAGTTCTAAAGTCTTTCAAAATTTCTTTTCTCTATAAAGTCTTTGTATAAACTGTTCTTATTCTGTCCACTTTATTCTTCATCTAGTCACAGAAAACTTCTTAGTTTTCTCTGTCCGTTTTGTCATTTCATATGGAACAAAGTTTCATTACCGTTACATATGATTTATTTAGCTATTCCGTAATTGAGGTTAGCCTTTTCATTTTCAATTTTTGATTGCTACCAAAAGAATTACTAAAATATTTTTGTACATAAGTCCATTTACTATAACAAGCTAATCAAAGTATGCATGCATAGTTTAATCATTTTTGAATAGTCCCAAATTATTTTGGAAAATGGCTAGACCAATCCATAGCTCCACCAACAGTGTACCAGTATGCCTATTATTCTGCCAACATTTATTTTCTTAATTTGTTGATGACACTTGGTTCCGTGATCTATTTTATGAAAAAAGCCTTTCATTGTGTAATCAACTGTACTCAATATTAAAAAGCTTTTTTTCTCTAGTGGTTGAAGAATTTCATTGTTTCATACAATACTAAGAGATTGGAATTAAATTCACAAACCAAGAGGCAAAACATTGAAATCTGGAATGGTTTTAACAGATGTATTGTCCTATCTGATGGGCAGAAAAGAGGAGAAATCATTATAAACTGCTACACATGTTATTAGGCTGACTTGGTACATGATATGCTAGCTAGGAATAAAATCTCGGGTGAGAGCAACTTTTTTTTTTCTTAAATAGGTAATTTGTCCAGTATATATCGGTTATTTTAGAGGAAGAGTGGAGGTGGTTGTTCTTAACCATTGGCAACTCTAGCAGATCTATCCATATAACATCAGGTTTCCCCAAAATTTACTGTTTACCACTTATAATGAAAACAGCTTGACTTAGATCTCTGATCAAATCAAAGAGGCAACATGAAAGCTATCACTGACTGAAAACTAAGTATTAGCCAGGATGAAACTTTGGTGCACTATAGGAACTAAAATTTTCAAGTTCTGTTCCCCTTTAAGCAAATGAAAACAGTACCTCAATCTAGTCCATATCCAGTACTCCACAATCAATATAATCTAAGTTATACAATCAACAAATAGTTATTGAGTACCTGCTATATACACTAAGTTTAATGGCGTTGTAAAAGATGCAAAGAAGTATTAAAAAAAATCCTTGCTCACAAAGGGCTTACATTGAGTAGGAGAGGCAAGGCATAGAACCATAGATGAAAAAGATAATGCAAGGTTGTTACGAGTTCAAGACTATAGTAGGTCCCAAGGCACGACAATTGTTACTAGCCTTAAATAATACATTATATCTTTCTTTTAGTATGTCCTGAACTGTAGTTATGTTTTTATTGCACATAATATATCATATCTTGTATCGTATTCCCTTCTACTAAACTATAACCAACACAAAGGCAAGGTCTTAAATACATTAGCATCACCCTATTACCTTACATGGTATAGTAAGTGCTTCTTAATAGTAGTAGTAGTAGTCTCTCGGTAACCGAGGGTGACGATTGTCTTTGTGCGTTTTCATCTATGCTGTATAGATGAGTGTGCCATTGGCTTCTTAATACAGAGCTGCTAAATAAATACATATATAAGTAGTGTTGTATCATGGAAAGAGGGATGGATTTGGGAGTTAGGAGACTCAGGTTATTGTTTTTGCTGTGATACACATAGCTATATGAATGTGGTTAAGTACTAAATTGGTTGAGGTTTAGAGTTCTTATTTGTAAAATAGGAATCATTCCTGCATCACTTATTCAACAAGCACTTATTAAACAACCATTACATGGCAGGCACTGTGATAGGCTCACAAGTCTCTCCGTATCAAGGTAAAAATGAGTGTCTGGTCTCAAGGATCTTGTGTTCTACTGGTAGAGAATATATTTTAAATCATATGTTTAGAGACTATGGACACCTGGTGAACTATAAGTCTTCCAAAAGTGGCTATAACGAGTCTTTTAATTTCTTCTGGACAGACACACCTAACAAAAAGAGTGAAGTGGAACAAGATGCAAACTCCTTTAAAGCATGGACTCTCCAGTTTGGATTAAGGATTATAAATAAGGATTAAGTAAGGATTAAATGGAGTGAGGCATGAAAAAGAGTGGCCAAGTCAAGAAGGCAGAGTACCAGGAAGTGATATAGCTGAGATCCTGTCCACAACTCCTCCAAAGAGAAACTAGGAAATGCAAGAGACTGAATCCTGATGGAGAAATACAGAAAAGATCTGTGAGTCCTTTAACTGTCCCAAGTTTGCACAAGGAGAGAGAAGGGAGTGGGATTCTGTAGCACTCTGGGAGAGGGTGTGCACTGAGGAAAAAGGAGGCCACAGAACCATTCTGGAGCACTCTAAGACTTACACTAGGGTCCACACATCAGCTGGCAGCTTTACTGTCCATTATCCAACTCTAGGTCACAGATCCAGGGCATGAGAAGAGATCTGAAAAAGGGTTCTTTGGCAGAAAGGCCCTGGGCTTTGTATTGAGAAAGGAAGAAGTTCAGAAGCTAGAAGTTCTGTGGATAAGACCTCAGAAGCAGAGCAGGATCTCACTTCCAGTATCCAGCCCAGCCTACAAAGAAATAATCAGGTTAGGAATTCATAGGAAGGGGAACCTTGAAGTTTTATTACTGTGAACCAAGAGTTTTTCAGTTGGCTGTAGGAGACAGGAGTGTCAAACTACTACCAAATGCAATCACCATTTTCCTTTAGATCATCATGACCTTGGACCCAAGAGCCTTGGGAAGAATGGTACCACTAGATCCACTTCCTAATCCCACAGCCTTCATTGAAGGGGGAAATCATTATGGGATCCACCTGTAAGACCTGCTAACAAATTGCTACAAAGACAGATAACCACAAGAGCCCTAGCAGTGGTGGCACTTTCCAGAACACTATTTCTGCTTCCAGCCTAGTCCTCTGGGGAAGTCACTCCTGTGGAGAAAAGGCTAGCCATGAGGCCAGCTATCTCCACAAACCATTGACCAATTGCCTCACACAAATGCAGCCTTGCTGAATAGAAAGGTATCCAGAGGCAGAGGAGGTAATGTATGCCAGGCAAGCCAAACAACCATCACCACCTTGCCCTCCATCTCCCTTAAGCCCTTTACAGTGACAGCCCAGGACCAAAATCTTGGGAAAGTAATGCTTCTAGCACAAGTAATTTCAAACATCATCCTAGGAATGTGAAGACAGGATTAACTCTCCCTTTATCTATTTTTAGCTAAACAAATCAAAAACTCAAAGCACTCCTGCTTAACACTAAGAGAATTCATAGTCACTTACTAAAGTAAGCTCACACCTCCAAAGGCTACTGTCACCCACCTTGGGTAGTGCTAGGCAAATTGAAAGACTGAGACTGTTTCCCATAAAGTGGTGGGGCGACAGGAAGTGACTTCAAGAAAACTGCTTTAAAAAGGCCATCCTGAGGACTGATTCACTCTGTGGTGGTGAGCTGGACTGGAGGAGGAGACTCTTTCCCTGGATCCTGAGTTGGCTTGAGGTGGTGAGTGGAGTGATTCCTTCCTTGGTTCTGTAAACCTTAAAATTTCTTAGACTTATAAATGTTGGAAATTTCACCATTGGGAAATTTCATACTTGAAAAATTTCCTATTGATAGTGGGTCTTGGCTATTGGAACGTGAACCCCATTGGCATGGGAGGTTCCTCCTCCTCCCTTCTTAAGATTACTTTAGGACAGAAACCTTTTGCTGAACAATGGAAAGGACTTTGACCTATGCTTAAGCATAGAACAGGAATTTCTTTGAGTCATGATTGATTTTAGAACTGATACAATGGAGATACTTGGAATGACAGAACCAAGTCTTGGAAATTGCAATCTCCACCCTACTCAGTCCTAACAGGATTTAGGAAGGACTGCAGCATAGATCAAAATTTAATTATTCCAATCTCTACCCTACTCAGGGTAACAGGATTTAGGAAGGGCTGTAGCAAAAGATCAAGATTTAATTATTTGAGAATATGACCTCCAACAGACATGTGCAAAGCCACAAACCTCTGGGCGGTCCTGGGTTAAGCTAGAGCCACCATTGGCACAGGGAAAATGATGGACAGTGATTGGTAGATGTGAGAACTGAGGGGAGGGAACTTGGATGGTTTCCTTAAAGAGAGAGGGGTCTGAGGACTGAGGGGGGTTGGAGAGTTTTGGCTCTGAGTGGTTGGAGAGGTGCTCTGAGAAGCTTGCTCTGAAGGAAGCTGGAGGTGGAGGCCCCGGAGACTGTTTCTCCATTTTGGTCACGTGAGTAATAGGGACTGATCTCCTTTCTTTTCCCCAGCTATCTAAGGGCTTGGGCCTTTTGGCCCAGCCTAAACAGAGGGGGTATTTAAGCCCTATTCCCTTCTCTCCCCTTTCTCTCTCTCTCTCTCTCTCTCTCTCTCTCTCTCTCTCTCTATCTCTAATTCCTTTCTTCCTCCTGTTTGTAATTAAACTCTATAAAAGGCTGACGGCTGACTTGAGTTTTCATTTAGGAATTACATAGCTGAATTCCTTGGCGACCTTAAATTAATATATATCAGTCTTTTAAAGTGATTTCCTTGTCACAGTTCTTCAGTGAGAAGACTTTCTCTGCTCATTGGTCAGTTGGTGGGACACTCTCTTCAGTGTGAGTTCTGGTGATAGTCATGGCGGTCTTAGCCTTTTGTGCACTGAAAGTTCTCGGTGGATTCTTTAGCATCTCCTGGCTCTTCAGATTTCGGCTTCCTAATAAGGTCTTTGGATTCTTGTGAGATTCACTTTTGGATTCGCATTTGTGGTCTGGAGACATTAGGATTAAACTTAGGGTATTTTGTAAGTAGGCAGTGATTTCTGTCTTTTTATCTACATGTTTCCATCTCTTTCTGTGACCACATTACTTTAGAAATCTCATATTTAGCATAAAACCTAAATTTAAATTCTTATAGGAAGGAGCCATGGTGGAGATGTAGCTTTGCAATTGTTCCTGAAGGTGGTATAGCCAAAGCTCCTAAAGATTCAGAAAAGAAGGTTCTTATCACTGAGAACTGTCAAGGTACTGTCAAATGGTTTAACACTGGAAATGGACATAATTTTATCAATGGAAATTACTTTAATGTAGCATTAACATTTGCTCTGCAGCTGTACTCCATCTGACTCATAAGTGAAATCTTCCATATGTATTGTCTCCTCCACAGAATGGGAGTTCTTTGAAAGCAAAGATTGTCCTACTTTTCTGTTTGTATCTCCAGTATTTAACATGATGTTTTTTACGCAGAGTAAGAACTTAATAATTGACTTATTCATTCATTCATTTTTCTCATGTTAGGTACTAATTGTTTCTGCTGTTTTCAGCTGGTATCTCTAGCCAGATTGTATATTAGCATTGTCTCTTCTACTAAGACTGTGAGGGTATAAACAAGTGTTCAATAAATTCTTGAAAGACTAATAAAGGAACAATATTCTTTAAAACTATAGACCAAAATCTAAGAAAAAAAATTTTTTATCTTTCTCAAGGCAGAATTAGACAATTTGAAAAGAATAGTAGATTGAAAAAAATATCCAGTGCTAGGAAAGAAAGAATACTGGAAACTTCTAGAAACTGTAGGTTTAATTCTTTGCTTATCAAGAATAAAAGGCAGATGTTTTGTAGATTAATAATAAAACATGCAAGCATTTCCCCCCCAATTCACTGAAAATAATATGCAAACCTTTTTTAGGTGCTATAAATGGATTTTCAAAAAAAGAACAGTGTTTATCAAAAGGTAAAAAGCTCCATGTCTTAATAGTTAATTCTGGAACTCCATGAGTATTTGCAGAATACTAGGTCTTTATCTACATAATCTTCTACTACTAAATGCTTCTCAATGCTGTTTGAGGAATATGCTTTGTAAAAACTTTAAATACTAAATAGCTATTTTTTGTAACCATTAAATCTTGATCATAGGGAAAGGTAATATACTCTTGTTGATCTAGTTCTGTAGGTCAGGCCTTGATGTCAAGTTAATGGATTAATTTTGGTAAAGCTGTAAGTGTTTCAGCCCTTCTGGTACATACTACCAACCCGTATGATATGGTAGAAAAGCTTCCATTCCTAGCACAATCCTGCTTCCCCTTTGCCACTCAATAACCCCAAATCCCTTTGAAGAGAGAAGAGAGATCTCTCTTTATCTTCTCCTTCCTCCTTTGATGAAGAATACCCTTTTCTCTTTACAAAAAGCCTTCAGATAGTTGCCTTCCTCATTTCTCTCTTATCATCTTGTCATTTTTTTGATAACACTTTTTAAAATGTTATTTAGAATATTTTTCTGTTTACATGATTCATGATTCCCTACCTCCTCTTTCCTCCCCTCCCAGAGCTGACAAGCAGTTCCACTGGGTTATACATGTATTATTGTTCAAAACTTATTTCTATGTTATTCATATTTGCAGTAGTGATCTTTTAGCATCAAAATCCTAATCAAATCCCTATCAAACTATGTGATAGAGCATATGTTTTTCTTCTGGGTTTCTGCTTCCACAGTTCTTTCTCTGAATGTGGATAGTGTTCTTTCTCATAAATTCCTCTGGATTATCCTGGGTCATTGCTGCTGGTAGAAAAGTCTATTATATTTGATTGTGACACAATGTATCCTTCTCTGTGTACATTGTTCTCCTGGTTCTAATCCTTTTGTTCTACATCAATTCCTGGAGGTCGTTCCAGTTCACATGGAATTCCTCCAGTTCATCATACCTTTCAGCACAATAATATTCCATCACCATCAGATACCACAATTTGTTCAGACATTCCCCAATTGATGGATAACCCCTCATTTTCCAATTTTTTGCCAACTGTAAGGGATAAAAATTATTATTGGACTGAATATTTAGGAGTATTAAAGTAGCAAAATATTAAAGAGTATGGTCACCATGAATTTAATTACTAAATTTCAATGAGTTACTCAAGTCAGAATGACTTTTGTGGTAGTTTTATTTACAAATGCAAATTATTTACAAATAGATAGAAAGAAAGTAAGGAAAATGAGAGAGATATAGCTACTCCAGTCTGGTCTAAACCAGGCAGGGTTTCAGAAGCCCCAGCAAAAGGGGGGGGGGGGTTAGGACACAGAGTATTAATTAAACAAGGCTTCTAGCTAGGAGGCCTCCAAGATGAGGGACCTCTCTGGAGCTAGTGCCTCCAGAAAAGCCAAGGAAAGGTAATCAGTCCTTTTCACTCACCCACGTGTCAGTCCAAAAGGAAGCAGTCTGAGGTCTAAAGCCCAAGCTCCTCCAAGACCAAGTTCAAAGGCGAAGACCCCTCACAGAAGTTACCATCAAATTTAAAGACAGTTCTTTGGTGCCTTTGGTCCACCTTTATGGGTACCAATGGTGGCTTTAACTTTGCTTTGGATTGCCCGGGGGCAGTTGGTTGTTTTTGATTTGTCACTTGCTAGCACATGTGGGCCATAGACCTTCCCTTCCCTGTCCCCTCACCCCACTTAACCCTTAACTCCTAAGTGGGGATGTATACATTCCTGGTGGCTAAAATCTAAAGAATAAATAGGGTGGGAGTTAATCCCATCTTCACACACCACAAAGAGAGCAGCTATAAACATTATTTTTGTACATGTATTTTCCTCTATTATCTCTTTGGGGTATAAACCCAGGAGTGGTATAGCTGAATCAAAGGGCAGGCAGTCATTTAAAGTCCTTTGGGCATAGTTCCAAATTGCCCTCCAGAGTGGTTGGACCAATTCACAACTCTACCAGCAATGCATTAGTGTCCCAATTTTGCCACATCCCCTCCAACATTTATCACTTTCCTTTGCTGCCATATTAGCCAGTCAGCTAGGTATAAGGTGGTACCTCAGAGTTGTTTTAATTTGCATTTCTCTAATCAGGAGGGATTTAGAACACTTTTTCTTGTACTTTTGATTTCATCCTGTGAAAACAGCCTGTTCATGTCCCTTGATCATTTATCGATTAGGGAATGGCTTGATTTTTTTAAGATTTGACTTAGTTCCTTATATATTTGGGAAATTAAACCTTTGTCAGAGAGTTTTGTTATAAAAATGTTCTCCCAGTTTGTTGCTTTCCTTCTAATTTTGGTTGCATTGGTTTGTTTGTACAAAACCTTTTTAATTTGATATAATCAAAGTCATTCATTTTACATTTTGCAATGTTCTCTAACTCTTGCTTGGTCTTAAATCCCTTCCTTTCCCACAAATCTGACAGGTATACTATTCTATGTTCACCCAGTTTACTTATGATTTCACTCTTTTTAAGTCATTTATCCATTTTGAATTCATCTTGTTATATAGGATGTGAGATGTTGATCTAAACCTAATTTTTCCGATACTGTTTTCCAATTTTCCCAATCATCTTGCCATTTTAAAAAAGAAATCAAGTCTCTAATCTTGGGAAATACCACTATCTTTTAAACCATACCCTCTGACCTAACTAGTTTGAAGCAATTCTTCTAGCTGTCTTCAATGGTCAATATGGTCCTTATCAGTCAGGTGAACATTTAGGTCCCTTTTCCTCTAGAGGCAAAGTGGCCAAACAGTCTATGCTATCCTGTTTTCTCTTGAGCTTGATTGATTTATGTGGCCTCTAGCACTAATCTCCCTCTTAAATTATGCTCTTATTATTCATATCTAGTTTTAGTTGTGGCCTTCCCACCAAATTTATATTTCCAATTCTCGCTGATTGAATGGTAATATATACCTCCAATATTCTGGGATAAATTAGCAAAAGGAACATCTTTTTGTTCTATACTCTTCTCCCCACCCCTTCAGGTCATGGAGGAATGGCTCAGACTCAGCTTTGAAGGGTGGGGATAACACTGCTATATAGTAGTGATGGTGAACCTATGGTACAGGTGCCAAAGATGGCATATAGATGGCTCTCTGTGAGCACGCAGAAGTTCCCCCCACTCCCAACCCCTAGTTTGTTACTAGAAAAGGGGAGGGACTCGGTCAGAGCTTCTCCTCTCCTGCTCTTCACCACACCCAATGACATCTTTTCATATCCTCTGCCCCTCTGCCTAGCAGCCAATGAGAGCACACATGGGGGGTAAGGTGGGTGGCTCAGAGATGGCAGAGCTGAAGAAAAGAGAGCTTTCAGGTCACTCCCCTTGCCCTCTCTACACTGGCTAAGGACATTCCTTACTTCACCTACTCTTCTGCCAAGCAGCTCAGTGGGAGAGCTTTCTCCCTCCCCTGTGTGGGAGCATTCCAAGGGGGAAGGACACGGCATGCAGTCTGGGGGAATAAATGGGAACAGGGTCTGGCATTCCACTTCTAAAAGGTTCACCATCCCTGCTATATAGTCTTCTGGTTTTTACAATCACAGAGGAAACAGTATCAATTAGGGTGGGGTCTGAACACCACAATCACTTTCATTTTTGTTTCTTTAATCCCTATCTTTAAGACATTAGTTCTGACTACTACTAGAAGCAATATTGAGAGACATTTAAAAGTTTTTTGACTTTCACAAGAGTTTAATAGATTTCAAAGTTGCAAAAAAAAAATGAAGCCTTTTTTTTTAAAACAACTATCTCTCATTAAAATGTCCACTTCTAACTCCCTTATGTAAAGGAAGTGCTAGATCCATAGGGAAGAAACAAAATTAGAGGAAATTGCCTTTAGATTCTTCCATACTTGCATGAAATTCAGAAATGCTTCTGAAAAGGGGATTTATTCTGCTTCATAATTTCCTAAAAGTTACAAAGTAAGCTTTGCAGCTTTCTAAAGTTTAGATAAAGAACTGAGAAGTTGACTAAAGGTTTGCTCTCATGAGCTGTAGCACACATTCTTTTTAGCTGGAATCATCAAGAGTGGGTTGGAACTTGAGTTCTATATCCTCTCTGATGAAGCGAATGAATGGGGCAGGTATGTTGAACTTTACTGAACTCACTACAGAAGAAAACAAAGGCAAAACAATATAAATATAAACAATATAAATAAGCAAAAATATGAATCATGCCAAAACAGCAAATACTCTTGACTCCATTGACAGATCTGGTTTGGAGTTTGGAGAGGAGAGATATAACTAAGAAAATAAGATATTGAAGGGATAACCTATTTGAAAAAGTAAAACTGATTTCTGTAACAAATAATGATAGCAGATAAAGACAGAGATAGCAGATCTCTAGCAGCACATGTAGCAACACTATTTTTAACAACGTTGACATTCTTGAAAGACAAATTAAAATTGAAATCTCAAAAAAATTAATTCCACTGAATTTAAAGACTACTATAGTGTATTGTGGCATCAATTGAAAACATCAGATTCATAGGTATGCCCTCTAATGGTTGTTTCTACAGTTTTTCTTTAGTAGGCTAGAAGGTTCCCACTGCTTTTCCCTAGATTCTCAGTTCTTTCAACATCTACCAGAAACTTGAGCAAAGTTAAATGCCAGAGACCTGGATTCATCTATATCCATAAGGCATATGAATTTGCCTATTTATCACCAAACTTCTCTCCTACATGTTTAGTGCCTCTTCAGTTAAAGGAAAGACAAGGCTACTATTATCACTCCTTTCACACTGGAAAGAGCCACTACAAAAAAGACCTTTCAAGTGAGCAAATGAATTAGAAGACATTATTGACTTTATTGTACTTTGCTCAATCAGAACATAGAATAAAAATCCCCAATAGAGAACTTCTGTCTTCTGATTATAAACTACTGTAAGAGAAGGTTTGACATCTTGAAGAGAAATGAACAAGGAGAGAGCTGCAGAATTCTACAACAGCAAGGGATGGGAAGAAAAAGGAACTCAGAACTTTGTAGAGGGAAGAGAGCCGAGTTGATCCAGCTACAGTTGGGAAACTGACTTCTGTCTGGCACCATAGACCAGATAGTAGCTCCAAATGGCTCCTTGATCCAGTGATCTTCTCTCTGTGATTTCTGATCCAGATCCCACCAGAAGACAAGTTAGATCGGACAGGACTTTGAGAAATAAACTGTCCAACAAAGAAGATTTTCCATCTACCTCCTTTGAACGTCAACTTGGGAAACTTACAGTGCAGCCAAGAACCAGAGTCCTCATTATTCTGACCCCAAGTGGGTCAGGTAAACCAAACCTGATCTGCTTGACTTTGGGGGAAGGATTTTAACTAGTTAGGGACCCCTTCTCCCTCCTTCCTTCCTGAACACTAAATCTTTACTCTCCACTGCCCTGTACCCTTTTTTTGTTTCCCTACAATAAATTTTAGTCAAGAAAGATTCAAGAACCGACTCCAATATTATTAGAGGGAAACTTGAGAGTGAGGGGGAGAGAGGTGACTTTCTCTCCCCAAGAAGAGAACTTACTACTGTAAGTCTCTTCAATAGATCCTTCAAGGAACCCAGCAGTCAAAAGCTGAAGGCAGCTTTGGGTGTGGGGGGAAGACATCATTTCTTTTATCTTCCTTTTCCCCATATCACAGAATCTTCCACATTTCACCCTCTATTACACTACTGAAGGATAGGTACTAATTGGTTTTATACAGTACCAAGTATAGAGTCAGGATGAGAACTATGGATGATGCTGATAATATAAATTATTTCTTTAGGTCCAATACTATCTGTTGATGTGATCCAATCCTCTGCCTTTCACTTCACATTTATTAAGAGATGATAATGAACTGGGAAAAAGCAATGGACTTAGAGTAAGGAGACCTTGTTTCAAGCCCTGGTTCTGCCATAATGAGACACTTTTTTTTTGGCAAGTTACTTAACTAAGGTTTGGTTTCTTCAAGTGTAAAATAAGGATGGCACTGAGTTTGAAGTCAATATTTAAGAGTTCAAACCATGTTTGGCTGTTAACTGTGTGACAATAGGAAGATCACTTCACTTTGAGGGGCTTCAGTTTTCTCATCTGTAAAATAAAAGGGTTGGCATATCAAGGAGTCTTAACCTGAAATCTATGAACCCAAAAATAAATTCTGAGAGAATATCAATTTAATTGGTAATTAGGTTCCTTTATACATAAATATATTTATTTTTTAAAAAGCATTATTCAAATAAGAGGCACATAGATTGCACTAGACTGCCAGAGGGGTCTGTAATACAAAAAAAAAGTAAAGAAACTCTTGGCTAGATCATCTTTTTGCTATTCATTCCAGAATTTTAATTTCACTCTCTATTTCATAGGGTTGTTGTATCAAATGAGAAATAATAAATATAAGCTATTGTTATTAGTTGTGTTTAGTTAATTTTAAGTTCTAAATGTTAATATGCTAGTTGAGGGTGAGTTCTTTTAAAACACTAATGAACTAGGAGAGATATTGTTAACTGTTTAAGCTCTTTTACAAGAATTCTAAAATTCTGCTATCAAATTAAGTTAAATGAAACAATATAGAACCATACCCAAAATATGGCTATGAAATCATCTTCTGGTATGAGTGTTCCTTGTCTAGAGTGCAAAAAGAGTTTGATTGTTTAATTTCCCTTTTCTTAACATTCCAAATGCTACTGATGTTGATTTAAGAGGCAGAACAAAATTTCTGTTCTTTCAGAAATAAACTATTAATGTGATAGTTCTCATTTTTCTCTCGCCTAGGTACACTTTAACTTGAAAACTATAGATTTACTTTATTTACCATGTTGTAAAATTTAAATTAATATCCAATAACTCCATGTATTATGTTTTATAAGATTTATTAATAATCACTTGAAATAGAAGAAAAAAGAAATAGAAATAAAACCTGAGTAAAACTCCCTGGTCTCTCACCTCACCCCCCTCCACCAGAGAAAAATGAGCAAGGGGCGGAGCTATGCAAAACTTATATCTTCCCTATGTTAGCATATAAATTGAGAAGGTAGATGGGAAGCTGGGAAAGAGAGTTCTGGGGTTCACATTCTAATTTCACAATGTTACATCTGGACTTCAGTTTGTTCAGAAAATTGTTAACATTTTTCAGAAATTCTATTTTGGCATAATATTCCCATTTTAAAATTTTATTTTTCTCTTAAGATAACACTTTACCTAGTCACTCCTCAACCCAATGCTATTTGACTTTTTTCTCCATTATGCTATTGAAACTATTTTACTAAAGGTCACCAATTATCTCCTTTATTGTCAAATCCAATAGTATCTTCTCAGTTGTCACCCTCATATATCTCTCTACAGTACTTAACTCAATTCAACAGTCTTCTCCCTCTCCCCATAGTCTTTCCTCACAGCTTCCACAACATTTTATTCTCCTCATTGTTATTATCTGATCTCTTTCTGTCTTCATGATTGGCTTTTACACAAAGTTCATTTATAGCACTGTTCTGAATTCTGTTCTCGAACTTGTTTTTTTTTCTTCTTCTTCTTCTTCTTTAACAATTTCATTCTTTCCATGGCTTCAAGTATATCTCCCAAAATTGTAATTAGCCCTGATCTTTCTCCTTAAGTCTAGACTCACATTTCCAATTGCCTGCTGGACCTCTGCAACTGAACCAAATTTTTATCACAAATTCCAATGCCATAGACCTAAGCTTACTACTTTTCTTCTAAAACCTAATCTTCCCAATTTCTACTGAAAGCATCACTATTGACCTACACTCAAAATTTCAGGGTAACCTTAGGAAAGAGGAAGTCAATTGGTAGCCAGGTCCTATTAATTTCATCTCCACACAAACTCTCATATTTTTCAATGCAATTCAAGCATTTATTATTCATTGCTGGAAACACAAAGAAAAAATGTAGGTTTTGGGACAAAAATCCACTATTCGATAAAAACTGCTGGGAAAATTGGAAGACAGTGTGGGAGAGATTAGGAATTGATCAACACCTGACACCCTACACCAAGATAAATTCAAAATGGGTGAAAGACTTAAACATAAAGAAGGAAACCATAAGTAAATTAGGTAAACACAGAATAGTATACATGTCATACCTCTGGGAGGGGAAAGACTTTAAAACCAAGCAAGACATAGAAAGAATCACAAAATGTAAAATAAATAATTTCGACTACATCAAATTAAAAGGCTTTTGTACAAACAAAACCAACGTAACTAAAATCAGAAGGAAAACAACAAATTGGGAAAAAATCTTTATAATAAAAATCTCTAACAAAGGTCTAATTACTCAAATTTATGAAGAGCTAAATCAATTGTACAAAAAATCAAGCCATTCCCCAATTGATAAATGGGCAAGGGACATGGTTAGGCAGTTTTCAGATAAAGAAATCAAAACTATTAATAAGCACATGAAGAAGTGTTCTAAATCTCTTATAATCAGAGAGATGCAAATCAAAACAACTCTGAGGTATCACCTCACACCTAGCAGATTGGCTAACATAACAGCTATGGAAAGTAATGAATGCTGGAGGGGATGTGGCAAAGTGGGGACATTAATTCACTGCTGGTGGAGTTGTGAACTGATCCAGCCATTCTGGAGGGCAATTTGGAACTATGCACAAAGTGTGATAAAAGAATGTCTACCCTTTGATCCAGCCATAGCACTGCTGGGTCTGTACCCCAAAGAGATAATGGACAAAAAGACTTGTACAAAAATATTCATAGCTGCGCTCTTTGTGGTGGCCAAAAACTGGAAAATGAGGGGATGCCCATCAATTGGGGAATGGCTGAGCAAATTGTGGTATATGTTGGTGATGGAATATTATTGTGCAAAAAGGAATAATAAAGTGGAGGAATTCCATGGAGACTGGAACGACCTCCAAGAAGTGATGCAGGGCGAGAGGAGCAGAACCAAGAGAACATTGTACACAGAAACTAATACACTGTGGTATAATCAAACGTAATGGACTTCTCCGTTAGTGGCAGTGTAATGTCCCTGAACAATCTGCAGGGATCTAGGAGAAAAAACACTATCCATAAGCAGAGGACAAACTGTGGGAGTAGAAACACCGAGGAAAAGCAACTGCCTGACTACAGCGGTTGAGGGGACATGACAGAGGAGAGACTCTAAACGAACACTCTAATGCAAATATTAACAACATGGCAATGGGTTCGAATCAAGAACACATGTGATACCCAGTAGAATCACGCGTCAGCTACGGGGGGTGGGGGGGAGGAAAAGAAAATGATCTTTGTCTTTAATGAATAATGCATGGAAATGATCAAATAAAATACTATAAAATTTAAAAAAAAAACCCATCCCTGGTTCCTGTCAAGAAAAAAAAAGACAATTCAAATGAAAGCAGTTCAATTTCCTGACATGGTGCTGGTAGACTGTCCAGGTTTCCCAGGCATAAAACAATGAAATCAGCACAGTAGCTCTGTAGGGCCTTCAGTTTAGTAGGCAGCCTCATACCTCTTCTCTCCCACACTTTCCTTTGGAGCCTCTCAAATACTGAGCCACCTCCAGCAAAGGGTGCGTCAACCTCATCATCTATGTGTTCATCCTTGGAAAGTCAACTGCCAAGGTAAATGAATTTATTACAGTGTTCAAGATTTCTCCATTTACTGTAACCAATGGTTCTGCATATGGTGCTAGCTGGTAGAGAACCTCTGCTTTCTTGGTGTTTCTTGGTAATTTTGCTAAAGAGTATGGAAAAAGAAACTGAACTCACAGACCTGGAGTCAGGACACATGTTCCAATTTTAGTTCTGTCAGCTCCTCCCTAAATAAATTAAAGCAAGTCATATCCTCAAAAAAAAATGTAAAAGTCTTTGCCTTCAAAGAAATTACATTCTACTGGTGGAAAGCAATACGTGTATAAATAAGTAGACTATAGCAAATAAATATCAAATCGAGAGGGAGGGTGTTAATAATTATGGGGATCAGGAAAGGACTCTTGAACAAAGTGGAACTTGAGCTGAGGCTTGAAGGGAGCTAGACTTTCCAAGGGGTGAAAAGGGAGGGAGACAATCTAGTTGCAAAGTCACAAAGATAAGAAACGAAATGTCATATACAGAATACCAAGTAAGCCAATTTTACTGGGACATGGAATGCCATGAGGATGTATAATGTATAATTGGTCTAGAAAGATAGGTTACAAGTGTTCTAAATGTCAAAAAGAGGAGTATATGTTTAATCTTAGAAACAATGGGAAACCAGTGAAGTCTTTAAACAGGAGTGACATGGTTAGACCTATGCTTTAGAAATATCAATTTGACAGCTAGGTGGAGAATGGTTAGGGAGGAATGAAGTAGACAGGTCTATTAGGAATCTTTTACCAAAGGATGATAATCACTTGAATTACTTACAATATACCAATATTATGCTTAGCTGACCCCTGGAGACATAAATATAAAAGCAAAGATAGTTCTTGTCCTCAAAGAGATTATACTCTTAGGGGATATTTTGTTCTTTGAAGTTACAGAGATGCTAAGTGGGACCATAAGAGAGTACAGTGATATGCCCCTTTTAGGTACAAAAGCTGGTTTAAATTTGGTACATGTTTTGAGTCCCTTACATGAAATTCAAGGCAGAAGTTATTAAAGACAAGAAATTAGGGTAAGAAAGTGGAGGCTTTCCATATCCATGAAATATATCACAACTCTCCTAGACTATTGCAATGTTCTTCTAAGCTGTCTTCTTCCCCTTGACTCTATTCTTTATATTGTTTATGCACAAATCTAGTGGCACTTCTTTGAAATCTTTGAAAAGAGTGGCTTCCCTCTGTTTACTTAAGTCCAAAATCTTTAGCACAGCAATCTAAGCCCTTTAACAATCTAGCACCATTACACTTTTGCAAATTTTTCTCACTACTACCTATCACATACTCTATGCTTCAATCAAATGGGACTAGCCAAGCTCTCTCATGTCCTATGAATTTCTGACTCCATGTCTTTATATTATTCCCAGTATCTTCTACACTATCTCCACCAATAAAATCCTTGCCTACCTTTTAAGACCTAGATCATAATCCCTTTTCTTCATGAAGTTTTTTCTGATCCTATGAGAAATTATTCCTTTCCTCAAATTTTTTCCCACTGTTTGCTCCTTTTCTATGCCATTTCTCTGATTTTCTCTGTAGGATAGGGTAATTCTTAGCAAAGAAGTAAAGCACTGGATTTATAGACAAGGTTATGTCCTGGGAGGTATACTTCAGAAATTCCTTTTGGTTTATGGTCATACCCAGGATCTCCCTGGGAACTTTATTAATTGGCTTGTTTCAGTCTCTACTGAGGAGGAAAAGAGGCTCTAGACCCAACATAAACATTGAGGATAACATAACTTTAAATATACGATGGGCTTTACTTATACTGAAAAATGGTCCATAAAATAGTCAAGAGGATTCTTCGTTCTTGAGTGGGACTCCACCTACCACCATTCACCTATAAAATTTTTTAAAATTATAGTACTTCCCTAGGCTTGGGCCTGAGTTTCTACCTCCCATCTCTACTCTATCCCTACAAAGACCTGAAGGGGAAAACATTCAGGCTCAGCCCAGATCTACACAATCCATGTAATTCACTGGAAAGACAAGGTAGACAAACTCATTTGTATCTGAACTGTGTTGCTACTGATGAATTCTAGCTTTTGCCTTTCAAGAGACATCACTGCTGAGTCCAAGAAGTTCCTTGTGCATTCTGCCATTCCACTACTGCCAACTTGTGATTCTGTAGCTCTCACAGTGGCCCAGCAATTCCATTTCAGTCTAAGATCATCTGACTTCCTCTTGGGGGTAGGGATACCTAGGATATTTGTGTACCTATAAATTATTATACCTAAGATAGTTGTATCTAACGGAATTAAATATTTGCACTAACTTAAAAGCTTATTATTAATAAGTATTGTCTGGCTAATAATGGAGGGAATTTCATTATATGCATTAAGAGGGAATTGTCCTCATTAATTACTATATTCCTTATGAAATTGATGCAGCTATGATGAAAGAACACTGCATTAGAAGACAAAAGGGAAGGGAACTAGGCAGCTCAGTAGATTGAGAGCTAGGCCTAGAAATGGGAGGTCCTGGATTCAAAATTGACCTCCCACACCTCCCAGCTGTGGGATCCTGGGCAAGTCACTTGACCCCAATTGCCTAGCCCTTACCACTCTTCTGCCTTGGAATCAATATTGATTCCAAGACAGAAGGTAAGGCTTTTTAAAAAAAGTTAAAAGCGTGAGGTCATCTTCCTTTTGTCATTTATTATTTCAATGACTTATTTAAAAAAAAAAACAAATAGATGCTTACCAGCATCAATTTCCTCTTTTGAAAAGTGGCTTAGAGAGTTAAAATTTCATGATTGAATTTTCGGTGGTCTTTCTCTGAAGGGCTTTTTTTTTCTACTTTAAAGCTCACAATTTTATCAAACGAGGCCCTCTAAAAGCACCAGTACTGTATAAAAATCACTGGAACTGAAGTCACATGACTTGCCCACAAATTCCTGAAGCAACTAGGCTATTTGGTCTCTGTGATACACTGTGCAATGTCATTCACCCACTTGTTTTCTCATCTTTAAGTATTAAATCATCTCCAAGATGCCCTTTAGCCTTAAATCCTCCTTTGATATCTATTTTTTAGTTTTAACATTTGGGCGAAACGGAGATGTACAGGACCACAACATTGTACTTGTTACTAAAATCTAGGAATCTTGTCTCTAACTAAGTGTAATCATCAAATTTTAAAATAACTGATGGGATAAAATGTATCATTTTCATTTTACAGCCGGAGTTAAATTGAGGCAGAGAGATGAGTTAATTTAAGGTAACATAGGCAAGAACTCAAATCGCCGAACTTCCAGTACAGTGACTTTTCCCCTCGTAATCTTATTCCCTTAAATTCGGATTCATGTTTCCAGGGATGTTTTGCAAGATTTCCTACAATCCTCTTTCAGATAAAAGCCTGTGTTTTAAATTTGCTTTTATGCCTCACACAAAGTGGTAATGCATAACATGTTGGTCTCGGTGTCCCAATCTAGAGGGGGCACCCTGGCTTTTTTTCCGTGGTTTTCTAAAAATCTTTAAATCCCACATTCCACTGGGGGGAAAGGTCGCAGGCAGGCAGGCAGGAATGTACACACGCAAACCCAGGCACGCGCAGACAGAGGCGGCGGCTCGGAGCCACGAGGATAAAACAAGAAGCTTTTGAGTGGGAGAGAGGAAGAGAAAAGAGGAAAAGTGGGGGTGGGGGCGTATAACACCGAAACGGGAAATTCTCAAACACTCAATTTGACAACTACTGGCAGAGCAGGACAAGGAAAGCAAAGGAAAGGCAGAATAGGGCAGGGCGGAGGATAGCCGAGCAGAGCCAAGCCTGAATAGAACTCATTAACAGGCAGGGTGCACATACTGCAGCAAAGGGCGGGGGGGAGGGGAGGAGGGGAAAGTAAGTAGGGGGGGGTATAAAGCTACCCGACCATGGTGGCTGCCAGCACGTACTAGGAACGAAACGGCCTGGGCGGCCCTTTTATAGGCTGAGCCTGAAGCCTCCCGCTCCCCCGCCCCTCGCGCCGCCTCCGGGCCACGCGCAGGAACTCCAAACGTTACCTGAGGAGCTCGTGCTATATTCGCCCGTTCTCCTCCGCTCACCCGCCCCTCCCCTCTCGCGCGCCACGGCTTGGTGCCAACCCCCACCCCCGCCCAACCTTGACCCCCTCCCCTTTCCTGGATTCTCTTACCTTCGGAAAACGGGCGGAGGCGCTGGGCTTCGTCTCCGCCTCCACTGCAGGATACGAAATGGCGGTCTGAAGCGGAAAAAAAACCGCGAAATGCGGCAGCCTCTGCCAATCCCGCATAACCGCTAAAACGGACCCAAATACGGCCGCCCTTCCCCCACCCCACCCCCTCCGGTCCCGGGAGTAATTGAAAGTCGACCCCTTCCCCCTCCATCCATGATATCGGTGCTCCACCTCCATTTCCCTCTTCCCTACCCCACACCCAGGTGACGGTGCCCAGACCGAGTCATCGATTCCCCCGGGCCCCAGCTGAGGCTGGTCGTGGCGCGTGCCCTCCTTCCCCTCCCCCTCTGCGCGATCGGGGCCGGGGGGGGGGGGGGGGAAGAGAAATACGTTCTCTTTCATTTCTACCCCCCACTCTACCCTTCCCCTCCCAGTGACCCCTATTCCGCCTCCCCTTCTCTCTAACCACACCCCCCCTCCGCCTCCCCTTCCCCCTCCCCCTCCCTCTTTTACACACACTCCCTCCTCCCCCCAGTGGTTGCGTCCGTGACATCATCATCATGGCAACAAGAGCTGCAGCCTGGGACCGAGAAGCCTGTGTGATTCCCGGCGGCGGCGGTAGCGGCTATAGTAGTGGTAGCGACGAAAGCGCAAGGGCTTCTCTGGCCGTGCCCCCAGCGCGGCGCTCCTGAGGAGGCGGCAGCAGCAGTACGAACCCCAAGCCCCAGGCCCTGCCGCCACCGCTGCGTCTCCTGCTCCTCCTCACTGTGTCTGGGAGGGGTGGGGAGACGAGAGGAGAGAGGGGCCGGCAGGCGGGGAGGGGGCGCTGCTGCTGCTGCTGCTGCGGAGGGAACTGCTGCTGCTGCTGCTGTGTGACTACTAGAGGAAGAGGTGGCGGCGGCGGCGGCGGAGGCGAACATGTTTTCTGTGCGGATTGTGACTGCCGATTACTACATGGCCAGCCCGCTGCAGGGGCTGGATATCTGCCAATCCCCCTTCACCCAGGCCCCCGTTAAGAAGGTGCCAGTGGTGCGAGTCTTCGGAGCGACCCCCGCAGGTAAGCACGACGGGGTGGACTGGGGCGACTGGGGGAGGCACCCACCCGTAGGAACACACATGCACGCTCGCCTTCGCTGCCGGTACCTTCCTTTCCTCGTCTTCCTTCCCCTCCCTCCCTTCTCTTCTCTCATGCTTGACAGGGGTCGAGCTGTGGAGTCTGTCTGTCTGTGCGTGTGCGGCGCGGCTCTTGGGGGGGGGGGCTCTTCGCACTCCCACCCCCACCCCGTGGGGAGAGGGAGGTGAGAGATGTAGCCTCCCCGAGTGTTTACACTGCGCTTGGCTGCTGCGAGCTGGATGGAAGCCGCCGCACTCCCTGCTGTCCCCTCCTCCTCCTTTCCCCCGACTCCTACCTCTTCTCTTTTCCCCTTTAATGATAGAACCGTCTTGCCCTACTAGGATGGGCTTTGTGGGGCCTTCGTGGACCTGTTCAGGGAACCCCTCACCCACCGACCCCCAAACCAGTGTTGATCACCTGGTGGGAAAGCACCACCATGTCTTGCTTCTTCTTGTCTGCTGCCTCTGACTGGAAATAGCTTTACAATAAGACGGGAAAGCGGTCATTTCTGTTGTCAAAATGTTACCACCATCACCACTGCCATCGGATCCCTTATTCCCTTCCTTTACCCACGGAGATGTAATGGCAATAAATGGAGGGAGGTACCCGGGATCACATAGCTTTCTTTTTGAAGTGACCATGTGGCTTTCCTGTGGGAGCTGTGTATGATTCCTGAAGGGTTTATTGCACTAACGCCTCAAGAGTCTGGGGAGCAAGACGCACCCCACAGGTGCAAGTGCTTTGAGTGAGGCTTGCACCTTTAGAAGCAGGAAATATTTGTTTTTCTGTTTCTGATGGAAAAACGTACGATCTCATAGGTTTAATCTGTTAGGAATCACAATTAAACACAGATGTATAAACAGAAAATGCCATGTGTTGGGTGGCAGGGTTGCCTTTTAGACTGCATCTTTCGAGAAAAAAGAGCTGCTTTGAGGCTAGATTGCAGCAAATGAGGGAAGGGGAAATGGAGTGACCTTAGTTATGTTTTCAAGAGCTCCTGGGGTTTATGATAATATGATTAGGATGCTGACCAAACTTGCAAGGTGCTTTTTAATTACTTTGCTTTTATTCTAACATGTTTTGGGTTGCCTACATGAAATAATAGTACTACCTCTCACCCCCTCCCCAGAAAGGGATGCCCTTACCTCTAGCCAAGCATTTTGTCCCATGGGATTTTGAATTGTATTTCCCACTTGATGCTCCTTGTCCTTTTCACCATTCATCTTATTACTAGATTCCAGTTCCTGTAGACTACCAAGATAATGCCATTTCCCTAAAGACTAAATTTCTTCCCAAGCATTTACCTTTTAGTGTGGATTCCCTTTGTTAAAATATTCTGTGTTCATAGGAGCATTTCGCTACAGTAATTCTGTTGTTGGGGGTTTTTTAAATAGAGATAAAGGTTGGTTTGACAGCTTGTGAGAGAGCATTTCAAAACTGTAGGATTTTGTTTCAAAAGAACTACTTGAAACTTTGAATATGTAGGGGGTGGGCAGATAGAGTGCTGGAAAAGATAGTTTTTCTGACCTTTTTAATCTAAGGGATGCGGTCTTTGTTCTTTATTGGAATTTGTATCATCTTCACTTATCTCCTCTTCAGGTGAAATAAAAGGGGAGGTCCTGAAGTTGACATAGCTTTGTAGTCAGAAGTAAAATGATAAAACTGATGCTAGGCCCCAGGTATTATTGTTTATTATAATTTTTACATTATTTCATTTTTTCCCTACAGCTCATTTTAATTGCCTACTCATATTGTTGAATATCCCTCATGCTCTGATAGGATGATTTATAGAGTAATTATAGTTTTGTAAATGTCCATCCAAAAATGGTTAGTCCTGAGCTTGTCTAAAAGTTGAGTTAATAGAAAGTTTCAGTGGTTGAAAGAGTAAGCAATTTTAATAATAAAACTATTATATATTTAAAATAGTAATTTGTCCTACTTTTAAAGCATAATGAGAGAAGTATTTGCATCAGTAACTTTATCTTCTGTGGTATAGCTTTTTCATAACTCCAGACACTCCCCTCCCCCTGACTTTTTTTAAAACAGGAAATTAATTTGTAAAACTTATTATTTTTTTTGGTCATTATTTATAGATACACACCATTTAGTGGGATGACTATTGGATTTGGATTCCTATAACCTGTGTTCGGAGCTAATATTACTACTACTTGCTACTTGTATTACCTTTAGCAAATCATATCTCCTCTGGGCCTCCGTTTCCTTTGCTGTAAAATGAGAAATATGGACCAGAAGACCACTCAGTTTCTTTTCAACTTTAGACCTGTGAACTTATTAGTAGCCAAATTATCTTTTAAATTATATTTTTAGAGAATGAATTTGGGGTAACATTTGACCATATTGCAATAAAGCAGCTAGAGCAAAATCTTGGTGTTTAGAATATGAATGCCAAACTTAGTGAGATATTTAGATTATATAATTTTATTAATGTGGATGATTAAAATTATAATTAATGATTAGTTTATATCATATAAAATTTTACAAATAAGTATAACATTTAATAACTGGTTAATGTACTTTAAAAAATTTTATATTTATTTCATTAAATTAGAATAGTTTTCCATGGTTGCATGGTTCATGTTCTTTTTTTTTCCCTCCTCCTTCCTCCTTCCTAGAGCTGACAAGCAATTCCACTGGGTTATACATCTATCATTGTTCAAAACCTATTTCCATGTTATTCATATTTGCAATAGAGTGAAAAACTAATCATATCCCCATCAAACTATTTGATCGATCATGTTTTTCTTCTGGGTTTCTACTCCCACAATTTTTTCTCTGGATGTGGATAGCATTCTTTCTCCTAAGTTCCTCTGGATTGTCCTGGATCATTGTATTGCTGCTCATAGAGAAGTCTGTTACATTTCATTGTGTCATATGTATCAGTTTCTGTGTACAATGTTCTCCTGGTTCTGCTCATTTCGCTCTGCATCAATTCCTGGAGGCCTTTCAAGTTCATATAGAAATCCTCCAGTTTATCATTCCTTTCAGCACACTAATTATTTCATCACCATTAGATACCACAATTTGTTTGGCCATTCCCCAATTGATGGATATCCCCTCATTTTCTAATTTTTTGCCACCACAAAGTGTGCATCTATAAACATTTTTGTATGAATTTTTTCCCCCATTATCTCTTTGGGGTACAAAACCAGCAGTAGTATGGCTGAATCAAAGGATAGACATCCTTTTAAAGCCCTTTGGGCATAGTTTGTGAATTTTAAAACTACTTTACCCTACTCAGACCATACTTTAGAAGATCTGATTTAGCTATTTTCTGATTAGTAACAATGGAGATACTTGGTCTAACAGAATCAAGTCTTGGGGACTCTACATTTCTCCACCCTACTTAGTTTAACAAGGTCAGGAATGTCTGCACCATACTCAAGGATTAAGTATCTGAGAAGATGGCCTTCAACAGACATGTGCAGAAACAGTGGACAGACAGGGCTGTCCTAAGTCAAGCTAAGCTAACATTAGTACAGATGAGATGCAGGAAAGTGACATAAAACCGTCTATATAGGGCACGTCACTTCCTCTCTTTGTCCACTTTCCCCAGAGAGGTGTCTGGCTGGCAATGTGCTAAGCATTCCCATCTTGGCGTTGTGGCAGCTATTTGGGTTTTTGGCGATGGGTTTGCCCTTGAGCTAATTCAGGTTCAGGCATCTTGGCTGAGCCCTCTTGGAGTTCAAGCTGATTCCTTCCTCTTTTATTCTCCAAAACCTTACCTTCAAGAGCCTCTAATCTTTCTGCTGGGCACAAGCCAGGTGGGAGAAATCCTACATTCTTTCCTTCTCCCTTCTTAAATTTCTTTCCACTATATTAATTAAATCACCAAAAATTTCCAGACTGACTTGGGTAATTTTTTTATTATTATTTGGGATATCCATGGCGACCAATAATCAATATAGTTTAGGTCACAATGCTAAAATTATCCTTACAAGTTCCGAGTTGCCTTCCAGAAATGTTGGACCAATTCACAACTCCACCAGCAGTGTATAAGTGTCCCAGTTTTGCCACATCCCCTCCAACATTTATTACTTTCTTTTGATGCCATATTGGCCAGTCTGCTAGGTGTAAGGTGATACCTCAGAGTTGTTTAAATTTGCATTCTCTAATCAGGAGAGATTTAGAACACTTTTTCACGTACTTATTGATAGTTTTCACAGGATGAAATCAAAACTATCTGTTCGTGTCCGTTCACCATTTGTCGATTGGGGAATGGCTTAATTTTTTTTGTATATTTGACTTAGTTCCTTATATATTTGGGAAATTAAACCTTTATTAGAGAGTTTTGTTATAAAAATGTTCTCACAGTTTGTTGCTTCCCTTCTAATTTTGGTCACATTAGTATTGTTTGTACAAAAAAAATTTATTTAATGTAATCAAAATTATTCATTTTAATGTACACTTAAAGCCTTGATATGGGGGGAATGGGGCCCCCATTGACTTTATTTTCTTTAAAAACAACAACAACAACAATCCTTTGTTTTCTTCTCTCTTAGAATCAATACCTGATTCCAAGGCAGAAGATTAGTAAGGTCTGGGCAACTGGGGTTAAATGACTTGCCCAGGGTCAGACAGGTAGGCCTCAGACACTTCTGAGATCAAATTTGAAACCAGGACCTCCTGGAGTCTCTAGACCTGGCTCTCTATCCACAGAGCTACCCCACTGCCCCCTCTATTGACTTTAAAACTGAGTTCACAGAATCATAGATCTAGAGCTGGAAGGTCACTCCAGAGACCTACTAATTTATGCTCCATATTTTACAGATCAGGAAACTGGAGGGAGCTCAAGGAGGTCAAATGATTTATTTGCCTAAGGTCATACAGGGAATAAGTGTCAGAGACAAATCAGTTATTGAACATTTTCAAAGGAATACTTTTTTTGATGTTTTCCCTCAATAAAGAGTATTATTTATGAATGAGTAGATTCTGAATAAACAAACTGTGCCAAATTGCACTATTGCATGGAAATGATTTCTTTTTTTAAAAAATCTAGTTTAGTTTACTTTAAATTCATCTGGCTCTGTTTAAATGTGTAAGATGTATAACTTTTAAAAAATTATCTATCTTGGATTAAAAAAAAATGGACTCTTCTTCTTACATTTCCTGAACTAATAAAATTTGAATAATGCATAAAAGTGGTTTCTTCAAATTTGAAAACTGAACCTTTAATATATTGCTCTGTAAGGCTATTAATTCCTAAAAGAATTTTTTTTCTTGATTTAAATGAAAGCTTTATTAAGAATACTCTACTCTTCTCTTTACATTAAATTTTTTCTCCCCTAAGCTTTATTTTTTTTTTAAATCTCACCTCTTTGACACTTATAAGGTACTGATAATTTCTCTACAATGTTCAAGTAGTTAGGGATAATGTTTACTAAGGGAGCTAGTGTTTTTGTACTTTTTTAATAGAGGTGTTTGCTCTGGAAATTTAAATAAAAGGCAGGAGAATAATTTCGTGGAAAGAGACTTAAATTTGGAGTCTGAGGACTTGGGTTCCAGCTCTGACTAAGCTGATGAACCAGATAAATATAAACTTCAGTTTCTTTGTCTTATAAAATTAGGGAGTTGAACTTGACAATTTCTCAGGTTCCTTCTATCTCAAAAGCTCTTCATTATAAAATTTTGAAGCCATTTGAAGTTGGCAAGCTGATTGTTTTCCACATCCTGACCCTTTTCAAATATTTGGCTTAATTTAGACAATGCAAAAACCATCTTCTTAGTAGAAAGAATTGTTTCCTTTGAAAGAGCTTCAAATTGAGATGCAAATAAGAGTCAATAATAGAGAGTGTGCAGTCCACAAAGTAAGGCTTTTAAGTACAGAAGATCAAACTGTATATAGAGAAAGAAACCCTTCCTTAGGGGAGGTATCTTTTTTCATTTTCTGAGAGAAAGTTTATTGGTCAAAGTGGAAAGATTACTAGGTATGGAGCCCTCAACCTGAATTCCAATTCAATTTCTGCTGCTACTTAGAATTTGTATGACATTCACCTTCCTGAGTTTAATTTCCCTCATCTATAAATTGAAGATGTTAGACTAGAAAAATGATCTCTATAGATTTCCTTCCAACTCTAGGGTCTTTGATCATTATTGTATAATAAAGTAGAGTATTATTGGTTCTGTGAACAATGAAAACCAGATTTACTATAGCTACTTCATTTCAATTCAAAATATTTTTAAAGAGCCTATTTTGTGCAAGACCAGGTAATGGAGATACAAAGACAAAAACAAAACACTTCTTGCTCTTAGGGAGTTTACATTTTTGCTTTCTGCTGGAGGATACCATTCTTATACCATTAAATAAATGAAAAACAATATAATTAATTTCAAGAGGGAGAATATGCTAATTACTGGGGAGGGGAGTGTCAAATAAAGTTGGCACTTATGCTTTGAAGGAAACTAGTAGTTCTGCAAGATGGAGATGAGGAAGGCATTCCAGACTTGAGGAACCATTGATGTAAAGAGAGAGGGGTAAAAGATGACATATCACATTTGGAAATAGCCAGAAGACTAATTTGACTATATTTGAGAGCATATGAAAGAGAATACATGAAGTAAAAATGTAAGGGTAGATGAGAGCAAGAGTGGGCTTTAAATACCAATCCAAATTTTTGTATTTTATTCTAGAAGAAATTTGGAGCCATTAAAGATTTTCATTGTGAAGGAAGAAGTGTGTGATTATGTGGTCAGTTATGTTTTGGGAATAACAATTTGGCAGGAATGTGAGAGATGAATTGGAGAGGGGATAAAATGAAAGTAGGAAGACCTTTTAGACTATTGTAGTGGCATAGACCAGAGCTGAAGATGAACATTCGGGTAGAAATAAGTCCCAATACCATGTTAAGTGAGACTAATTTATGTGATTGGAGACAGATAGACAAATAGAGATGTTGTGGAGGCAGAATTTATAAGACTTGACAACAGATTGGAAAAGACAGTGAGATAGAAAAATAAAGAATGATTCTAAAGTTGCAATCCCAGAGTTGTACGGAGTTACTGATAATTTAAGAAAAAACACATACATACCTCATGTATTTGTGTAAGCTAATAGATAATTGAATCCATACATAATCAAATAATTGCTTATTTGAAGATGACAAAACAGAAGCCTAAAGAAGTTAAGTTAAGTGAGTTATCTAAAGGTTACACAGCTTGTGTCAGAATCAGGATTTGAATTCAGTTAATTTCACAAATACTCATTAAGTGCCTACTATGTATTCAAACTCAAAAGTGCCTTCAAAGTGCTAGAATCTATTTGGGAAGGTAGCACATACCTATATAAGAATATACACAATGAATATAAGGTGATTACAGGAGAAATGCCAGTGATTTGGGTGATCAGAAAAAAGCTTTTTTGTAAAAGGTAGTACTTGAGCTGAGTCTTAAAAGAAACTAGAAATTTTAAAAGATAAGTAGTTGGGGAAAATAACACATTGTAGACATGGAAGACAGCCAACTCAAAGAGAGGAAGAAAGAAGATGGAATGCCTTATATCAAGAAAGGTAAGAAAGTCAGATTGATGGGATGGTTGATTAAGGGTGAAGGAGATTAATATATATTGGAGCCAGGATATAAAGGGCTTTGAATAAGAGAGGAATTTGGATTTGATCATAGAGGTAATAGGGAGCTACTGGAGTCATTTGAGTTGGCAGTGACATAGTCAGATTTGTGCTTTTAGGAAAATCATTTTAGAGCTAAGTTGAAGGATAGATTGATGAAGAGTGAGGCAGGGAAATACATTGGAAGGCTATTTTTGAGGGTTCAATCAAGAGGTGAAGAAAGCCTAAACTAAGAAGGCAGCTATATGAGTGGAGTCAGATTCAAGAGATCTTGTGAAGGTAGAAATGACAAGACTACAGTTTTATTGGATATGTAGGGAGAATAAGAAGCTAATGATGACACCCTGGAAGAATGGTGGTGCTCACAATAGTAGTAAGGAAGTTTGGGATAAGGGTAAATTTTAATTGACCAAAATAATGAAATTTTTTTTTGAACATAGTGAGTTTGAGGTCAATATGAAATATCCATCACCAGGTGTTCAGTCGTTCATTCCTATCCACTTCATCACTAGTCCATCAGTGTCCATACCACTTCTGCTGTGCCCTCTGGAATGTTGGCTTCATAATGAACAAACTTCCTTTTGTTTTAAACCTCCTCTCTTGCTCCTCTCATCTTCTAGCACTCTTTGAAATCTGTCTTCTTTCAAATGACACTACATCTCTGGCCATCCTTTCTAATACTGGCTACAAATTTTCAACCATGTTTCTTGATTCATTGGTCCAAGTAGGGGAGTTAGAATAAGCAATCTTTGCTCTCTATTGCCACTTCCAGATTCTCCCTCTACCACCTTCACTCAGTAAGCATCTATTTAAAGGTTCATGTTGTCCAAATTTATCTTGCAATCCAAGATCTGATAGCTGTTATATGCTGACATACTTCTCCACTTACCACCCTTCCCCCACAACCCCCTTCTCCTATCTTCCCCTATGAGTTTAGTATTTGGCTCACCATCTCTCTACCCCAACTCTTGCTGTCATAATAGGCATTGTGTGATTCCTAATTCTTCAGTCTTTTTTGACTTCTGTGACCTGCTGTTCCACTTTACCTCAGCTACACACCAGTATAGTTAAATCTTTGATCTTGCCATCACTTGCATTTGTATTATGTGAGGTACTCTGGTATTCCTTTATCCAGTAATGATCTTTTATTTTTACATTTCTCTCTTTGCTTTATGACCCCAAACTCTATTCTTTCTTCTTATCATGACTTCCAGTTCCCATAACTCAATATTTCACTAGATCATCACCTCTCCTTTATGTTCTCTTCCTTTCTAACCTTTGATGTACATGTTCCACTCTATACTGTCCTCTCTAATTTTAAAATTGTGTGTCCCTTTTTTGTTTTCTGGAATCACTAATCATACTTTATCAAATGACAACCTTGGATTATTCCCCTATTTCTATTTCCATGCTGCTGAAGGGAGTCATAAAACCTTGCTAAATGTTCTGATTACAAATTTTTTCTGTCTAATCTGAACTGGACCCTCCTGACACCTAGTTACCCCAGTGACTATTCCATATCTCTTTTCTCCTCAAACCTCCCATGGCAGCCCTTTCTCCTGTCCTCTCAGAAGCTGAGGTCATCACCACCGATATCCCTGTCTCTGATGAGGTATTGGATTATTTCCTATCCAAAGCCAACCCTTGGCCTTGCACCCTTGATCCCATCTCTAGCAGATTGCTTACACCATCATCCTCATTCTCTAATATTCAGTCTTTCTAGTGGCTCTTTCTTTGATTCTTACAAATGCTCCTATATCTCCCTCTATTCTTACCCCTCATTAGATCCTACCATTCCTCCTTGCTGTCATTCTAGTTTTCTCTTCAGCCAGTCTAAGCCAAACTCCTTGAAAAACCTATCTGGATTGGGTACCTCTACATCCTCTTTGCTAAACCCTCTGGAATCTGACTTTTGATCTCATCACTCAACTGAAACTGCTCTCTCCAAAGTTACTAGTAATCTCTAAAGGGCCAAATCTGCTGGTCTTTTCTTGGTCCTCACTCTCCTTGAACTCTTTTAGCATTTGACACTATTGAGATTACCCTCTCCTTTTGAACTTTGTCTCCTCGATTTTTAGGATGTTTCTTTCTGTATTTTCTTATCTGTCTGAAAATTCCTCCTCAGTCTTCTGTATTGGATCTTCCATGTCACAACCACTAACTGGATGTCACTTAAGGCTCTGTCTTGGATTCTTTTATAGGCTCAATAATTATCTCTATACTAATGCTAGACTTACTGAGTTCCAGTAAAACGTCACCAGATGCCCCTGAACATTTCAAACTTGAGTATCCCAGAGCCGTCTCAGCCTCAACATATACAACAAGTATGTCATACATACAACATGTACCAAATATTCTTTTACCTTAAATCCACAACCTTTTCTGAACTTCCTTAAGGGTGTAATCCTAAACTTCTCATTCTTGCATACGTGATAAATGCAATCAGTGCCAAATCTTATCTTTTCTATCTCCATGGTATCTCTCATACATCTTTTTTTCTACCACCCTAGTTCAAGCCCATATCACCTTTCAACTAGACTATTACAACAACCCTCTAATTGGTATTCCTACCATAAGCCTTACCCACTCTAATCAGTTCTCCACATAACTGCTGAAAGGATTTTCCCAAAGGACATATACAATGATGTCTACATCCCTCCCTCCCCTCCATGATAAACTCCAGTTGTCACCTATTAGGATTATATATAAACTTATCTTTTGCCATTGAAGGCTTTTTACAACCTGACCCCTTCCAGGCTTTTTAGGCTTGATGCACAGTATTCCCCTCCTTGAACTCTACAGTCCAGCTATACTAGTCTTATTTGTCCTTCCTCACACTCACTTCCCATTCTGTGCCTTTTCATTGCTATCTTTTATGTCTGGAGTGCTCTCCCTCCTCATCTCTGGATTGTAGAATTCTGTCTTCCTTCAAGTTTTAGCTGAAAGGTTATCTTTTTTTGCAGGAAGCTTTTAGTACTTCTTTAAATTGCTAATCCTTTCCTCTCCAAAGTTACTTACATTGTATTCTGTAAGTAGCTTGTATAAACCTTAATTTATGTATATATTATTTCCCTCACTAGAATGTAAATTCCTTGAGAATGTGGACTGGTTTTGAGTTTTCTTTGTATTTCCAGAGCTTAGAGTAAGTTTTGGCACATAGTAAGTGTTTAATAAATGCTTATTGATTGATTGAGCTTTATAGAAATAGCTAACATACAGTTGGTGATCTAGGACTGCATCTGAGGAACCTGTGGATAGATAGATCTGCCAGTCATCTGCGTAGAGATACTCACTAAATCTAAAGGAGATGAAGTGTGAATACAGATAGAAGAGCCTTTGATCTTGTAATTTCAAATCTATCCTTCTTTCCAATGTACCATATGTATGCGCATATATATTTATATATATATACACATGTATTTTTTTATAAAGTCACTTAACAGGGGAAACTAGTAGAATAGTTCATTTTAAAAAAATTTGTAGGCTGTGGAATTGCCTTAAATGCAGGGGGGAAATATTATTCCAGAATAGGAAATATTTCAGCCAGTAGTCTGTTTTGATATGCTTGTTTTGGGGGGAAAATAAGAAACCATATTTATGACTAATTATAAAAATCTTCTATAATTAAAGAACTTTATGATTATTTCTATGTTTAAATATTTTAAAGAATTTTTAAAAGATTATATAGAACATTTGATGTAATTGGCGAAAAGAATTTTCAGAGCACTACTGAGATTTTTTTTTTCTCCTTATACAATGATTGGGCATTATAATTCTCAGCTCTCAAGATGACTTGTATTCTACTGAGAACATTAAGGCAAAGTACATAACAATGTATTGCACAAATATAATACAGTTTATTCAGATATTCTAAGCCTTGATTTATAGATATTAACTTTTGGAATTACACGTGAATGATATTTTAGTGAAACCAGTGTTGGTAAAAATGAATCAAACATCTTCCTTGGAACCAATACTTAGTATTCATTCAAAGACAGAAGGTAAGGGTTTTAAGAAAAAGAATCAAAAACTAATGACATATTTGTAATCAGTGGGTTCACTTAAATATTGGTTGGTACTGTGGGATTCATAGTTATAATGAGACAAGTTTTAGACTTATCAAGTCCATCTTCATTTTGTTTTGAAGGGCAAATACAAGATGTATTATAAGTGATGTTTTAACCTGAAAAAGTACAAAATTAAGAAAGAATAGGTTTTGTATGCATAGTTCAGAGATTCAACAAAGAGATATGGGGCTTGTAATATGAGAAATCGCTGTCCAAAAGGCTGAAATAGGATTTGGATTTTTCTCATTTAACAATCAACAAGTATTATGACAATAAGAATTAATTGATTCCTTGATATGAGGTTTTGTGCTAGGCACTGGGACTGGTTGTAATACAAAGATTAAATGATCCCTACTTGTAATAAGCTTATATTCTAATGTGACAGGCAAGTAAGAATATTATATTCTGTAGGACTTTAAAAACTTAACAAAGAGATTTTATCTCTTATCTGTTTTACAATAGTGGCTACAAATCACTGGAGTTGGTTGGGTAGGGAAGTGTCACATGTTTAGAATTTCCATAGAATTTCCTTAATTAGAATAAAGGAAAATTATTCTGGCAGCATTGTATAGAATGAATTAGAGTGGCTAGAGACTAAGGAGATCAATTAGAAAATTATATACAGTCTGAATGAGAAGTTATGAGAATTTGAACAAAGAAGCCTGGGTGACTAGAAGGATATGAAAGATGCTGTGAGGGTAAAAATGGCAATATTTGGCAATTAATTGGATCTTTGAAATGAGGGGAAAGTAAGGAGTCTAGGCTAATCTTCAAATTTAGGAATCTGAGACACTGGAGAGTGGAGTCTTCATCTGAAATAGAGAAGTTTGGTACATGGTACAGTTTAGGAAAGATAGAGGATTCAAACTGCTGTAGACATTTTTTAGGTAAGATGTCTCCAGAACATCCTGGACATAGGTTGAAATGTTCAACAGGCATGATGATAGTGCCCTAGGGAGAGCCAGGAGACCTGGGAATCATTTTTTAAAAAAATTTATTTAATTAGTCAATTTAGAACATTATTCCTTCATTACAAGAATCATATTCTTTCCTTCACCTCCCCCACCCCTTCCCTTAGTTGATGCGCAATTCCACTGTGTTTTTACATGTGTCCTTGATCAGAACCTATTTCCATGTTGTTGATGTTTGCACTAGGGTGATCATTTAGAGTCTACATCCCCAATCATATCTCCCTCGACCCTTGTAATCAAGCAGTTTTTCTTCTGTGTTTCTACTTCCACAGTTTTTCCTCTGAATGTGGATAGTGTTCTTTTTCATAAATCCCTGCAAGTGGTTCTGGATCACTGCATTGTTACTAACGGAGAAGTCCACTACATTCGATTGTGCCACAGTGAATTGGTCTCTGTGTACAATGTTTTCCTGGTTCTGTTCCTCTCGCTCTGCATCACTTCCTGGAGGCTGTTCCAGACTCCATGGAATTCCTCCATTTTATTATTCCTTTGAACACAATAGTATTCCCTCACCAACATATGCCACAATTTGTTCAGCCATTCCCCAAATGAAGGGCATACCTTCATTTTCCAATTTTTGGCCACCACAAAGAGTGCAGCTATGAATATTCTTGTACAAGTCCTTTTCCTTATTATCTCTTTGGGGTACAAACCCAGCAGTGCTATGACTGAATCAAAAGGCAGACAGTCTTTTAGCACCCTTTGTGCATAGTTCCAAATTGCCCTCCAGAATGGTTGGATCAATTCACAACTCCACCAGCAATGCCACATCCTCTTCAGCATTCATTACTTTCCTTTGCTGTCATGTTAGCCAATTTGCTAAGTATGAGATGATACCTCAGAGTTGTTTTGATTTGCATCTTTCTGCTTTTAAGATATTTAGAACACTTTTTCATGTGCTTATTAATAGTTTTGATTTCTTTAACTGAAAATTGCCTTATCATGTTCCTTGCCCATTTATCATTTGGAGAATGACTTGATTTTTTGTACAATTGATTTAGCTCTTTATAAATTTGAGTAATTAGACCATTGTCAGAGGTTTTTGTTATGAAGATTTTTTCCCCAAGTTGTTGGTTCCCTTCTAGTTTTGGTTACATTGGTTTTGTTTGTACAAAAACTTTTTAATTTAATGTAATTAAAATTATTTATTTTACGTTTTGTTATTTTTTCTAATTCTTGCTTGGTCTTAAAATCTTTCCTTTCCCAAAGATCTGGCAGGTATATTATTCTGTGTTCACCTAATTAACTTATAGTTTCTTTCTTTATATTCAAGTCATTCACCCATTCTGAGTTTATCTTGGTGTAGGGTGTAAGATATTGATTCAAACCTAATCTCTCCCAGACTGTCTTCCAATTTTCCCAGCAATTTTTATTAAATAGTGGATTTTGGTCCCCAAAGCTGGGATCTTTGGGCTTAACATAGACTGTCTTGCAGAGGTCACTTACCCCAACTCTATTCCACTGATCCTCCTTTCTGTTTCTTAGCCAGTACCAAATTGTTTTGATGACTGCTGCTTTGTAATATAGTTTGAGGTCTGGGACTGCAAGTCCTTCTTCCTTTGCATTTTTTTCCCCATGATTTCCTTGGATATCCTTGATCTTTTGTTCTTCTAAATGAACTTTGTGATGTTTTTTTCTAATTCAGTAAAAAAGTTTTTTGGTAGTTCGATGGGTATGGCACTAAATAAGTAAATTAATTTGGGTAGGATTATCATTTTTATTATGTTAGCTCATCCTACCCATGAGCAGTTAATGTTTTTCCAATTGTTTAGATCTAGTTTTAATCATGTGGAGAATGTTTTGTAGTTGTGTTCATATAGTTCCTGTGTTTGTCTTGGCAGATAGATTCCTAAGTATTTTATATTGTCTAGGATGATTTTAAATGGAATTTCTCTTTCTAATTCTTGCTGCTGAGATGTGTTGGAAATATATAGAAATTCTGATGACTTATGTGGGTTTATTTTGTATCCTGCAACTTTGCTAAAGTTGTTACTTCTGGGAATCATTTATGTACAGGTGATAATTAAACTCAGGGATCAGTATGCCAGTGAGCTATACTCATTTTTGTACAGTGGCCTGGGAACTAAGAATGGTTTTTAAAAAAGAATGTTTTTTGCATTTTTAAATAGTTGGGGGAAAATAAAAAGAATGATAGGATACATTAAAATTAAATTCAAATTTCAGTGTTCATAAACAAAGTTATTTGAACACAACCATGCTCATTAATTTACTGTGGCTGCTTTCATACGATAGCAGAGTTGCAGCAGAATGGATGTGACACTCGTGACTTTGCACTATTACTTAGTACACTACAAGTGTCGGTGGCTCAATCATAACAAATTGCAGTGATGAAGTTATAGCACAAAAGTATTTACTAGTGTCTAACTTAACACTATGCTGTGACATTTTATTATTTTTTATCATTGCATTCCCATTAATGTAGAAACAAGAAGTGTAAAAAAAAAGTTTTATTAGTTTTTAAAATAATAAAAATAATATACTTAAACATATTATATTTTATTAATACAATATATCAATATACAATATAATATATTAATATGCTATTAAATATTAATTATAAATAAATTTAAATATTAAATAAATAAAAAGAATATAAATATAAAATTAAAATATTGTTTATTATTTTAGCTATAAAAATTAAATTAGTCTCTAGTAATAGAAATTTTATATTTTAAGAGGTTTATTAATGGTTATTAGAAATCAAGGAATAAAGAAAATACAAATATGAAAACCAAGTGCCTAGGGCTGATTAGCCCATTCAAAACCCCCGAGCTTAGCTTACCCACTACATCATTGCAATGGAAGAGAAACTGCTTGGGAGGCAAAGAGCCCATTAAATACTAATTGTGATCTCACCCAGGTAGAGACTCAGGTAAGATTATAGGGAAATTCTTGGAAGTACCAAGGACTTCTGGGGATTGAAGTCTAGGTTTCAAATCTCCATTTTACACAGCTCAGGGACAATATTGGAATTTTTCTGAAAAAGAAATAAATACTCTCAATTACTGTTATCAAACATCGAATAGCTTTTGTAAATACACTTGCTGCAGACTTTGTAATTTTTTAAAAAACGAATTCAACCTAAAATTACAAGGCAAAACTGCACTTAAGTGAAGAACTATGGTAAGTTAGTTCAACAACAAATAATGTTTGAATCATAAGTAATGGCAAGCTTTTTTATATACTTCTCATTCAGTCAAAGTTAAAACAAGGAGCAAGCTCTCTATTCCCACATAAATCTGCAATTAATTTATTTTTCTGAGCTCAAACTACAGTTCCAGCAGCATTTTTGAGAACTCACTGCAAGTGCAAAATAAATTTCCATATTTTGAAATCCATCTAACTGTACAGTTGCGTAGCTTCTACCTAACTTCCAACTGGAAGTAATTATTCTGCAATATAGCAACATACTTTAGAGGCAAACATAAAGAGAAGAGTTCAATTAGTGTCCAACAAATGCCTTTTAAGTAATGAATATCATCAATTGAAATTATATACTCTTGGTTTGTTATCAGTATTTGGCCTAGCTGTGTGAAAAGAAATTTTCAGAGATGAAAATTCATAAAATCCAGTTGTAGATCATCCTTTAACAGATGAAAATTTACCATCAATTTTGATGATAGGTCACACTAACTTTTAACCTTAATTAAGCAAAATTTGATTACCTCCAAAAGAATTACATTCTTCTCATTAGAAGACCTGTGTCACAAAAAAAATTATATTTTATTAGTGCCACTACTACTACTATGTTTTCAACTTTATCAATTGAAATTTTGTGGAAATTTATTTTCTCTTTTGTTAAATACGTATTATCTGTGATCCCCCCCCCTGCCCCCCAGATTCACAAATCCTAAAATATTTACTCTCTGACCCTTTACAGAAAAGAATTTGCCCACCTCTGGGAACTGATGAGGCTATCAAGAGCCTATAAAAGAGGACACATGACAGAATGGGAAACACTTAGAGTTGTAGGTGTACAAGCTGTAATGTAGATGATGAATTAGTAGCATCTGTTAGTAAGGAGGAGCAGACGCTGAAATATGAAAAATCAGAAGAAAAATCATTTAGGAAGAGAGAGTGTTCTATAGAGTAAAATCTTCAGGTATTTAAGCAGGGTAAAAAACTGAAAAAATATTTTCAGAATTGGTAATAAAGAGATCATTGGTAACTTTGGAAAAAAGCAATTTCAGTTGAGTGACTAGGACAAAATTCAGATTGCAGAGGATTGGAGAGGAAGAGGAAGTAACAATATAAACAACTTTTTAAGGAGTATGGCTGAAAAGAGGGAGAAATAGATTGGTGGGATCTGGTAAAGGTTTTTGAAAGATGGAAGAGGTTTTGTACACATTTGCAGGCATGTTTAAATGGGGGAGTATACGAATTTAATTACAAAATAATTACCATATATCAAGTCAGTGATTTCCCAAATAATTTATTTAATTCATTAAAATGTGCCAGGTTTCATTTTAATATGGAAGGTAAGGTCTTTGGTATATAAAAATCTTGCATGTTTATTCCCCAAAGGTTAAAGACCATTATATACTTAACAAATTAGTATAAATGTTGCCTTTTGCTTTATAGAATTATAGAACTTAAAGGAACCTCAGAGATAAAGTAATCCAGTCCCATCAATATACATGTGAAACTGGCTGCAAGAGTTTAATGTGTCTTGCCCAGTCAGCAGTCATACAGTGCATATTCTAGATTAGAACCCAAATCTTCTAACTCCTTGACTATTTTTTTTTCTACCACAGTACTAACGCAACTTGTAAAAAGTTTGAAAGTGAAGTAAATCACTTAAAATTAACTCAAGGAACCAAATATAGTAAACCAAATTAAAATGGACTATGTGTATGAAAGTGGAATGTTTCAGAAATGGACAGACTTTAACAATGGCAATTCCATTCAGTTCTGCTTTTTTATATGATACCTGCTTTGGAACAATTCAGAACCCAGATTTGGTTTTCTTTGAGGGTATTAATGCAATTTTGTTTGAGCAAAACTAGAATTTATTAAAAATGGTTTTTAAGTGATTTAAATCTTAAAGGTAGTTGCTGCAAAAATGCCACTGTAATGTATAATTCCTTATTAATATATCTTATTCTTTCTATAACATTCCTCTTATCCCATTCACTTAAGCAAACAAAAAGACTTCACTCATAGAAATACTTCACATATGTTCATATTTTAACTTAAATATTAATTTTTTGTTTGAAGAGATTAACTTGAATAGTTATCTGGAGATGTAGGCCAAATAGGTCTGTATGTTTTCAAAAGCAATCTAAAAGTTTATTTTTATTATTTGTTTTCAAACTATGAGGTTATATATCCAAAAATACTTTCTCAACACTGTAATTTTCGATTTGAAGTAAATTGTAAACTGTTCATAATCTGACACCATAAAATTTAAATACAGTCTTTTGCTTTTGAAGTTGGCAAACTATATAGCAGATGGAAACTTTGTGACATCCAGATATGCCCCTAGAACGCACAATGATCATCTATGTAGAGTTTGAATTTTAAAGTTTTTTACTTTTAGGTCATTATTCACATTTCTTCCTGATTGGTAACAACTTTTAGTCATGGCTATCTGTTAAAGCTTGAGCTATCTGAACTGCATTTTAAAAAATTACTCTTTCCTGATCACATGTCTAATCAGTTAACCATAATGTTACAAGTCACTATGGTTTGTATATGCAAGGCTAAGTATTAAATATTGAGAACTGTATTACATATCCCATCCAAGTGTGAGTTGACTTTAAGAAAAAACTAAAATTAATTACTAGGAAAAATACTTATAATTTTTTTCATGCTTTATCTGTCTTTGGCCAACATTTTCTTTTCTAGATTAAAAAATATGGCCCTTAATTAAAAAACAAACAACACTTTAAAAATAGGATATACTGTATCAAGACTCTGTAGTAAGTCATGATGGAGGTTACATGTCAGTAGGATCTATTTTTCCCCTTCCTATTTTTGTATTTTGTTATAGAATTTTGTATGAGTTTGTGTACTTGGGTTATACCTGTAATTATTTGAAGCCTTTTACCATTAATCATTGACATCATTAAAAGTGAAACTTTGGGACATAGTCCCTAAAACCTCAGTCTTCCTAGCCATCTTATTACTTATTCTTGTCTTCCTTATATATTCTTGAATCAATAACTTAACCTCAGTAAAAGAAATCTAATTTATACTTTGGTTGTTGAAGTTTAGGGGGGAAACTATGGTATGTAGTTTTTTAGAGGAAATAGTAGATTACGTTCAGGGAAGAAAAAAAGAACGAAATGTTTGATTCTGTCCTTCTATTCTTTTGTGACTATATTTTTTGAAAATGGAAGAACATTTGCAGAATAGCCAATACTTTTTTCCCCATCAAAATATTTTGGATGTAATTTTTCATAGTAGTATTGCTATAACTATCCTTTAAGCATATAGAATTTAAAATTGGTAGAATTCTTTTTTTTTGTCCAGTTTGCAGCTTATCTCATTTAATTTACATATTCTGTCTTTGTACACTTTTGTTTGTGTGTCCTTTTTGTGTTTGTCAGATTATATACTTATAAGTATAAAATAAGAGACTTTCCCCCCCTTATTTTGGCACTATTTGGGTACTATAATAAATGTTATGATGATGATATAGGCTTACTTCATTTCCAATTCCTCTGTAACTTTATTTTCTTTCTTTGTTTTTGTTTAGAAACATCTGGCACATAACCTAGTTGTTCTGGCTAATACAATGTTGGATCCTCTTGGGAACAGGATTTCCCCATTTTTTTATCCTACTTTGCTACATTAAACAACATAGTTCTCTCACTATATAAGATAGCTTTTCAGTATAATTTCCTTTAAAAAAATCCTTAATCTTCCATCTTAGAATCAATACTGTATATTGATTTCAAGGCAGAAGAGTGGTATAAGGGCTAGGCAGTGAGGGTTAAGTGATTTGCCGAGGGTCATAGAGCTAGTAAGTGCCAGGAGCAGATTAAAACCCAGGACCCAGTCTCTAGGTCTGACTCTCCATCCACTGAGCCACCCAGCTGCTCCCTTCAATGTATTTCTATATTACACTACCTCAGACACTTCCCAGCTGTGTGACCCTAGGCAAGTCACTTGACCCCCATTGCCTTGGAGCCAATACACAGTATTGACTGCAAGACGGAAGGTAAGGGTTTAAAAAAAATTACACTGAAGAACACAGAATTTTATGGACAATCTGTATGAAGCTGGAACTTCATAAACCTTAAGCCTCTCTTGTTTAGCCCTACTGCCTAGAGACCTCAACTGAATTATTAACATTTATGAAAAATGGCTAAATAAAATGACCAAACTTAGACTCTGACAGATTTCTGCTTTTGGACATAACATTTATTTAGACTATTGTACCTGGCTCATTGAGGTTTTAGTGTTGATGACGAATTAGATATTGATAGTATCTAGAGTTGGCAAAGTCTGGGGATATTTTAGACCAATTGTGGTGAATCTTTTAGAACCTTTTAGGGACTCCATCCCACCTCCAGACTGCATGCCATGTTCCACCCTCCCCACTGTGTGTAATGCCTCCACACCACCTCCATGTTGGGAGCTACTACCAAAGAAGCCTGGGGAAGGAGGCAGGGGAGAAGTGTGCTGCCCCCATCTCCTGCTTTGGGTAGGGGGCAGCTCCCAACTGTCTTGTGCCTGCCCAGGGGAGGCTGGCTCCTATATCCACAGGGACCTGCCCCTGTATCCAGCCTCCCCCAAGCTGCCTATTGGGCTACAACCCACATAAGGGTGGGGACAGGGGACTGCAGGAGTGCTGTGAGCCTTTAGGGAGTGGGCCTGGGCCTGGTGACAGGAGAGGATACCCCACCCTTCCTACCCCACTGCAGCTCCTAGTCCCAGACAGGGGAGGGAGAAAGAGGAGGGTGTGGCCTGAGCACTCCAGGAAGGAGTAGGTATGTCAGAGAGGGGAAAGGGAGCAACTGTTAGGAGGGGCATGGGCATGCCCACAGAGAGGTGGCATGCTGTCTTTGGCACATGTGCCATAGGTTCACCATCACAGTTCTAGTCTAACATTTTTCTTTTTTTTTTTTAACGAAGTCCAGAGAAGTAAAGTGATTTTAATGCCCAAGATTACATAGGTAGTATGATCAGAGCCAGAATTTGAATCTTAAGTTTTCTGAGTACAAATCTAGTGATCTTTCTATAATGTTAACAAGGTATCTCTGAAAGTACTGTACTCAATGGGAAGTATTGAAATAAGAAGGTTTTCTTGGCATATTTTTTTTTTTTTTTAAACCCTTACCTTCCATCTTGGAGTCAATAACCAAGGCAGAAGAGTGGTAAGGACTAGGCAGTGGGGGTCAAGTGACTTGTTGGCATATTCTTAGGCCAAGATTTAGGATAAAGATTTGAATGTTAAGCTTTAGGAGAAAGGGTTATTTTTAACTCATATGGGGGGTCCCATCTTTTAGAATCATATATAATATTTTTAAATTCAAAAAGTGACTTAAAGAATTATTTTTCTTTTCTCTTTGAGTTTTGTGTTCATTTTAAGACAAAACTTCTCTTTTATGCAAAAGTAGGAAGTAGGATCTCCTTGGAGAGCTATATCTAGATGATTAGAGTCTACTTTGAAATAGGTAAAAAGAGTCACTTAGTTCCTTAGAGTAACATTTTAGTAAGTTATTTCAAATCTTGCATACTTTAGCATGTGACAAGATATAGTTAATTTCTCACTAAAGATAATTTGTTAATGATGTTTATAATCATTGGTTCTTTTATTATCTTTTCATTGGTAATGAGAAAGTAAAAATATATGTTCTTTTAACATGAAGCTCAATATCATTAAAATTTATAATATGGTGGAACCAATAGTTGACTAGAACTTTGGAGCCTTGGGTTTGACACTTTAATTCTGACACTAATCAGCAGTGTGAGCCTAGCCAAAACATTTTAGTTATCTAACCTTAGTTTCTTCATCTGTAAAATGAGGGAATTGGATCTGGGATTAAGGATGAGTAGTAGACCTTGAATTTTGTTGGTATAGTAAAATTAGGTATTCCCTGCTACCAGTCTACAGCATGATAGTGTAGCCCAAACCTGATTAAGATGTAATTGGGAAACATAATTGCTGGGAGCCATCAGGCCACAACGCCTTGATAGAGTCATGCGTGGTAGCTGAGGAGGCCACAGATTGGCCCTTGGCAAGATGTGATTGCCCACTCAGTCCCCCTTTGCATGACCTCTCTTATCAGTGTCCCTTACCTATGGAATTGACATCATTATTATTACCCCTAGTCTCAAAAGGAATAATACAAGAGCAAAACACCTGTACCCTAATTCCCCAAAACATCACCAAAAGATCAGACCCAATCCCAAAAAGACTATCATGGGTTAACTTTTACTTAGGTACATAATTCCCAGCGAAACCGCAACTACAAACCAAGCCCAAAACTTTCCCACTCACAGAAACTTATTCTCATGAAGCCAGCACACAAATCAGTCATAGAGGCCCATACAATACATACAGGTACACCAAGCTTCAATATGCCTCAGTGACTTGACTTCACAAATCAGTAACTCGGAAACTCCCTAGTAAAGAACCCTGAGAAATGACCAGTCTAATATTAAATTTGAATTGTGTTCCCAGTGTGTGTCCCCTCAACCTCAATGATACAATTGTTGAATTATCTTTTAAGAACTGTTGATTAATTATTCCATTTTATTAAAAGCAAGTAATTTTCCTTGATTGTTTTTAAGCTCAAAACTTCTCACAGGGTAATGAGAGAATTAAGCCACCTGTGACGAAATCATTTATCTTGTATACTCTCTGTAATAACAATACAAGAATATAGAATGTTAATCAAGTAATTTGTTAAAAGTTAATGTATCACTTTTCCAATTATCTCTCTTTGAACATGTGTGTTAGGTAATGTATCTGTATGCCAAGAAAATGGATATAAAATAAAAACCAAGCCTGGGGAGGGGGGAAGCAGCTATCAGATGCAAAGCAGTCCAATGGCTGTAATGATTAAGCTGTCTTTCCTTTGTTATTTTTGACTGATCGGTCACCACCTGTCGGAAACCCTGGAGTGGCGAGTGAGGCTGGACCCTGCCCGTGGCACATAATGATACAAATGAAAATATGATAAAACAGAGATAACTTTACAATTTTAAAGTGTCAGTATACATCCCCAGTGACCTTTATGTATGAATTAGTTATCCTCTTTTCTGTTTAACACCATTGGCCTAAATTATCCTGAAAGACAAAAATGAATTACTTAGAATCATATTAATTAATATGTATCAGAGATAGTATGTAAATTGAGATTTTCCTAGCTATGTAGCCTCTCCACAAAGGCTTTCTAACTTTCTAACTCAAACATTCTAAAAGTCTGTGTTTTATAGTAGCACACCCTGTTTAGATATAGTAGTATTGTCATACCATCTTAAACCTCCTTCTTACAAAGTAGTTTGTGCTAGCCATAATGCTGGTTACTTTATTTTCTGAATAGTAGATATAGGGAAGTAGTTTTTTTGCAATTACATTTTTTTTTGAAATTATGACCATTTATTTTCTCTTTCCCATCTCTTAGTCCCCATTTAAAAAGAAAAAGAAAAAAGAAAACAAAACCTATTTTTTTAACAAACATGCATACTAGAGCAAAATAAATTCCTGAGTTAGCCATATTCTTCCCAAATTGTCTCATTCAGCATAATGAGTCCATTACCTGTCTGTCAGATAATGAATACCATTCTTCATCACTGGTCCTGTGAAATAATGTTTGAGCAATACATTAAGCAGAATTCTTAAGTTTTGGAAAATTATTATTTTTTACATAACTGTCATTATTGTACACATTGTCCTTATTGGTTCTTCTCATTTCACTGCATCAGTTCATTTAAGTCCTTCCAGATTTCTTTGAAACTGTCCCTTTAGCCTTTTTTTATTACACTGTAGTCACATAATATATTTTGTTCAGGAATTTTCCAATTGATGGGCATCCTCTTAGTTACCAGTTCCTTGCTTCTATAATTTTTTAAAATAATGGGTCCTTTCCCTTTTTGTTATCTTTGAGATATGTCTAGCAATGCTATAACTGAGTCAAGGAGTATGTACAACTTATTGACTTTTGGGGGCATAATTACAAATTGTTTTCCCAAATGACAGTGACCATTCACAGGTCTATTTACAGTGTATTATCTGTTTGTTTTCTCTTTACCTCTCCCAGTGTTTGTCATTTTCCTTTTTTTATTTCCTTGACTTCATCAATCTGATGGATGTGAGGCGGAACTTCAGAATTACCTTAATCTGCATTGCTCTAATTATAGCAATTAAAAAAAAAACAACACCTTACTCTCTGTCTGAGAATTAATACTATGTATTGTTTCCAGGGCAGAAGAGTGGTAAGGGCTAGGCAATGGGGCTTAAGTGACTTGCCCAGGGTCACACAGCTAGGGAAGTGTCTGAGGCCAAATTTGAACACAGGACCTCCTGTTCCTAGGCCTGGCTCTCAAACTACTGAGCCACCCAGCTGCCTGTATCAGTCTTTAATATGGTTATTGATAGCTTGGATCTCTTTTCCTTGAAAAATGCCTATTCCTTTGCTTTGACCATTTATCATTTAGAGAATGGCTGCTATTTTAATTTAGTTTTTAAAAACTTGAATCAGTTCTTTTATATATGTTAGAAATGTGAGTTTTATAAGAGAAACTTAATGCAAATTTTTTTTCTTAGTTTCCTTTCCAATTAGCAGCATTTGGTTTTATTTGTGCAAAATCTTTTTAATTTTTTTATAATCAGAATTATCTATTTTATATTCTGTGAACCTCTTTTTGGTTGATAAAGGAAAATAATTTATCTGAATTATCAAATTTGCCCTAGCATTTTCAGGTCTTTCCAATCCCCATTATTTGTTGTTGGCAGTAGCAATAAGTTTATTTTGACCCAAAGAATTATTTTTAAAGACTTTTTGGGATCAAAATTACATAGTAAATCCGATTCATTAGTCAAAGTGTTACTATTTTATGGTTACTTATACTTATTTTCTATTTCCTCTCAGCCTTCATTGCTAATACCATGAAGTAAATGGTAATTAGAACAAGACTGCAATTCTAATGATCCATCGGTTTTTTCTAACACTGCTTCATCCCACATATTCATCTGTTCTGTTATAAATGAATGAATAAATTAAAAAACATTTACTAAGTGCATTACTATATATCAGTTACTATACTAACTATGGGGGGGGATATAAAAACAAGCAAACAAAATAGTCTGTGTCCCTAAGTAAATTACATTCTAATAGGGAAAGATAGTACTTGACGGTTCACAAAAGAGAAAGTTCACAAAGGAGAACTAAGATTGAAAAATGGGGGGTGAGGGTAATGGGAGGGTTGAAAATATCTAGAAAATTGGATAGTGCCTTGGTGTTCCAAGCAAGACAAGGTGAAAACTGATCCATTAGACACCAAATCCCATGGGCAGAGTGCAATTTCCAGTGAAAGAGGAGTATCAGAGTTGAAGGTATCATGGTTTGGAAGTGGCTGGGAAGTTGTTTGGTATTATGTTTATAGTATCAAAATTCATGATGAAAAGTTGATAATATGTTGGCTCTTCTTGCTAGTAGCAGTGTTTGGAAAGCAATTGAAAAATGTGGAAATGCCCTGAAATAAGATAATGTATTTCTTAAACACAGTTTGGGACTACATATTTTATTTTTAAATTTTACTTTTATCTCTTAATTTATTAAGTTACTGTAAATAAACATACTGGTCATTCTACCATTTGTAGCTTTAGTTATGCCCTGTGCCTAGTGAAAGTTTGTTACAGAAAGATAATGTTCCTGTCTAAGTAAATCTGTGATCCATAAATGTCAATGTCCTGATTCCCAGAATGCCTCTCAAAAATGCCTGTCATATAGTAGGTGTTATATAAATGCATATTCTCTTTTCTTTTCTCTAAGAGTTCCAGTCATCAGAACTTGACTTCTTTACAACTTCCCTATTACAACTTAGAATTAAGAACTGTATTAATGAGGAAAAAGAGGGTACACAATGAATCAAAATCCATTTATAGCAGTCATCAGTAAAGTAGATGTGATGATTGAGTCATTGGGTTGTACTGGCACTATATTCAACTTAATAATTATTTGTTAAGTGGCCACTGTGTGCTAAGCTTCAGAGCTACAAAAATGAAAGAAAATAATCATTATCTTCACCAAAATGATAACGATACTATATTTTTGTTCTGATACTGGATAGGAGTCAAGATCGAAAAGTTCTTAACAAGCTAGAACATTGGCACCAAATTAATAAGATGAAATTTTAATAAAAAATCAACTTGTTCACAAGTTCAAGGTGGGGTGTGTTGGACAATAGTTATTCTGATAATATCTGGGAGTTTTAGTGGATTCCAATCCATATGGGTTTGGCAGCTTGATGTTGCAGCCAAGCAGGCTGATATGATTTTAGTCTATGTTAAAAAGAGACGAAGCATCTAGTGGTATTGAACTTGTAGTCTCTTTTAAAGCCTCCCGCCAGCGAGAAGCTTTATGGTAGGAAAATAGAAAAGGGATAGAAGTTTTGGATCCTGCGAAGGGCGTGAAGGAGCCAAGTTTTTGAGATGTCAATAATGAGTCAGTAATCAAATATTATTAATATTTGGGAGCCGCAGCCATGCTCCGATAAATGGACGTCACTGAAAGGCTATTTTCCACCCAGAGATCCCGTTTAACACTACACTGGTCAAAGGATGATATAGCTCAGCTGGGAGAATGAATAGAGACTAATAGAATTAGAGAATGGTAGGTATTAGCATTGGAAAAGAAAGAGAGACACACCTGGCCAAAGGCCAGGCCTCAGGTAAAGATAGAGAGGAGAGAGAAAGGTGGAAGGACAGCAAACCTATAGCTCGTCCAAGAAGAAGCAGGAGAAAGAGAGAGAGAGAGAGGAAGAGGGTGAAGAGAAGAAGAGGGAGAAGAGGAGGAGCTGGCCACAAGGCTTTCCAATTTATTGTCTATGCAAATGAACTCAATACATATTGATAAGTTACACAATGCCTCAATACATGGAGATGAGTTACCTAGTGTATTGCCATTGGATAATTGCAAATCGCTACAAGGTGAAGGGTGGAGTTTTTATCCTCAGGTGAGTGAGACAAAAGGAAGCAGGGTTTTCGCGCCCTAACCAGCCATGCTGGGAAAGAGTTCATTGCCATGCGCAGAATGGCCATGTGCCCATTCACAAACCTTGTCTCTTTATAATACCTATGGGCTGGACTGCTACATCTTTCATGGCATCATTCTCTGGTTTGACATCATCTAGAGTATTATATTCTTCTGGAAGCTGCATTTTAGGATAAACATTGTTAAAATGAAAAATGTTCAAAGAAGGGCAACAAGGTAAATAAATGTTTTCTTGTGTACATGCTTTATGTGAATCAGTTGAAGTAGCTAGGAACTCAAACCTTTAGAGGGTGAGTAGTCTTCCCAAAGTCCCACAAGTAGTAAATAGTAGAACTAGAATTCAAACCCAAGTAGTCTGACTTCAAATTCCAAGTTCTCTCCTCTATAAAGGGAGGGCAAGATTGTTGTCTTCAAATATTTTTAGAAAAAAGGTGATACTTGCTTTGCATGGCCCTAGAATACAAAATTAGGGTTAGTGAGTTTAAGTTGCAAAGGGGTGAATTTAGACTTTTTGTAAGGAATACCTTCCTAACAATCATAGCTATTCAGAATTGGAATGTGCTGCTTCTGGAGGTATAGATCATTTGCCTTCCTTGTTCTTAACAAAAACTTAGATGATGACTTGTCAGTTATATCGTAGAAGAGATACTTTTTCAGTTGTCGGTTATACTATATGTCCTCTGAGGGCCCCTTCCAACTCTTAATATTCTGTACTCTCATGCTTATTATTAGAAGTATTTCATAGTTTCCTTATATAAATGTAATTGTGCATTTATGACCATATTATCTAATATTTTTTCTTACTTTTTTGTTACTAGAGATGTAAATCGTGTCAACTCCATTAACATTTCTATTTATAAAGACATTCTTTATTCTCTATTTTATTACTAGAGTTTGAAGAGTTATATTAAAAAACACTAGAAAGGATAGGAATAGAAGGGCCTTTCCTCAAAAATATAAACAGTATTTACTTAAAACCATCAGCAAGTATCATCTGTAGTGGAGATAAGTGAGAAGCCTTCCCAATAAGATCAGAAGTGCAACAAGGATGGCCATTATCACCACTATTATTTAATATTGTATTAGAAATGCTTGTGGTAACAGAGAAGAAAAAGAAATTGAAGGGATTAAAATAGGTAATAAGGGAACTAAACTATCATTCTTTGCAAATAGTATGATGGCATATTTAGAGAGTCCTAGAAAATCAACTAAAAAGCTAAGAGAAATAATTGATACTTTTAGCAAAGTTTTGGAATACAAAATAAATCCACATAAATCATAAGCATTTCTGTATATTTCCAACAAAAATCAGCAGTAAGTTAGAAAGAGAAACTCCATGTAAAATTACTCTAGACAATATAAAATATTTGGAAAACTATCTGCCAAGACAAACTCGGGTATTATATGAACATAACTACAAAACACTTCACACAAATAAATTACATACAAACAGTTGGGGAAACATTAATTGTTCATGGGTAGAATGAGTTAATATATAATAAAAATGACACTCCTACCTAAACTAATTTACTTATTTAATGCCATATCTATCAAAATACCAAAAAAACTTTTTTAAATAGAATTACCATAGAGACACATTTCAGTATATCAGAAAAGGTTATAGTACAAAGACAACATGAAATAACTCATAAAAACATCAAAATGCTGAATGACTTTTAAAATACATTTGAGAATCTTGTAACAAAGGGAAAGAGAAAAGTTAAGATGGGGGAGATGGTAATATATTAGGGTCTCAGCTCTCGAGTTCAGTTTGTCATCTCTTTGTAGATAATTCTCAAATCTATATGCCCATGCCTAGTATTTCTTTTGTGCCACAATCATATAATTGCCTCATCATCATCTTGAACTGGATCTCTCTCAGACATCTTAAACTCAACATGTCCAAAACAGAACAGATGGTTCACAACATCGCTCATATATGTCCTCTTCTTTCTACACACAGCCATTATCTTGGTGCTTTTTCAGGCCCTCATCATTTCTTCTCTATTCTACTGCCTTTTTACTAATCTCCTGGGTTTCAAGTCTTTCCCCATGCTAATCTATCCTCTAGTCAGCTCCTAAGAAGATTTTTTTTTCTATAGTGAGTTCCAGGGGTTCCTTATGAACTTTCAAGATTCCCCCTCCAAGATCTTTATTTGGCACTAAAAGTTCATCATAACCTGGACCCGTCCTGTCTTCCAAACTTCTTAAATCATTCTTCCTTCTACCCACTTTTTCATCCAGCTACACACATTCCATTTCACAGGCCAACACATTCCAACATCTCCAATGCCTTTCAGTGTTTAGAAAATTCTGCCCTCTCATCTTCACCTCTTAATTTCCCAGGGTACTTTCAAGCTTGTCTTTTGCAAGGTAGAATGGGTATAGACACCTGTGTGCTTTAGGTCTAAGAAGAACATGCACATAATGAGCAATATACTTCTCTGCCCTAAGGAATTTTTAGATATGGGCTATGGATCCATTAATAAAGGTATTAATGTATTCCTACAAGTAATTACATTAACATTTCATTTATCCTGAATTGTTTACAGTAGGAAAATGAAGTTTTGGGGAAGGGTAACATTTCCAGATATCTTAATCCTTTAAAATCCATCTTTTAAAAATTGTAGCTGTTTGCGATATTCCTTCTAAAACATCTCTCTTATTTACTTTTCCTCTTAGAATATACTTTAGTACTTGAAAAGATCCATGGTTTCATTTGTGCAGACCCTTCATCTACCAATATAGATTGAAAATTCTCATACCTTAATAGACAATCTTAGTTTCAGTGACCAAAAAAAAAATCATCACCTGTTGGCCTGTTGGTGAGCCTTTCTAAATTTAGCTAGATGACATACATAGTGCCTATGCTTAGAATCTTTTCTGCTTGGGAAGGACCTTTCAGAGCTAAAATAACCTTGGAAAACCAGGTCATCTTATACAGATAAGACCTCAGAGTAGGATCTTTATTAGGGAACACTATGTGAAATATTTTTAAGCTTTCCAGTGTCTCACAGTCATGATTTTTGTTCATTAATTGTTAAAATACAGTGATAACATTTGAAGCCCTGGCAGTGTGTAGAACTCAGTATCTCTTCACCGAATATCCCCAAATTGTTGTCTTTTTTATGGTTCCCTATTATCTGTGTCTCCCTGCCTCTATCACTTTCAATTTCTGTGATATGTTATTTACTGTTCTTTTCCTTTCTCTTCTCATTTTTTTCTCTTTCCTTTTCCTGTGGTTTCTTTCCTTTTAGATTTTGTACTAGTAGGATTTGATTAGCCAATGAAAGTGCTCTTTTATTGACAAACTGATCAAACATTATATTTTATGCACTTTTAATATCTTTGATTCCTGAGTTTTTTCTTTTGTTTCTGAGCTTGGAGGAATTCTAGGTAGTCAAGATTTGGGGATGTGTGAGTGTCCGGGGAGGAAGATATTGTATATTTACCATCTCATTACTAAGAATGTTTTTGTCACACATGAGAACTTCAACTTGTGCTTCATATACCTAATACTTAGGATCCCAGACTTAGAAACATATGTTGTAGATAAAATGATTTTGTTTGCCACTATGTAATTCAATCCATTTCTTTTATTAACATATTATTTGAAGAATTTTCTGGCATTATGTTTTCCAGAAAAACTTTTTTAAAAGATACTCAAGGCAGCCGTAGTATCTATTCAGGAACTGTTATAACTAATCTGCTCCAAGATTTGAAGTACAGTGTTTTAAGTGACTAGCTTATTGAATTTAAAACTGCAATCAATTCTAACAAACTTGGAAGACATAAATTTTAGCCTCTTATGAAGAAATTAAACTTGTAATTATTTGGCGAAAAATTAGAAAAGAATGAGATCAACAAATAGGCAGAAAGCATTTTCAAATATTTATGCCAGCACTGAGATCATTGTATCAAGACAATGACCTGAAGTACAATATGTGTTGAAGTCAGCAACACTACTCTTCCTCCCTTCCCCCAAAGTGATTATTTTCTCCTTTATTTAGAGGACAAGGAAATTGGAAGTCCATGAGATAAGACCTTACATTTATTGTAAGGGAAGTTTATTCATTACCAGGTTTGTCTGTAATACAATAATTTTGCTCATAGAATTTACTAATAACTCAGTTATAAAGAATTACAATGAACTATTTTAAATAATAATGTAGTTCATTCTAGATTATAGGCAATGAGGTGGTACTGAGAGAGCACTGGGCTTAGAATCTAGAAGACTCATTAAATCTGGCCTCAGATACTTACGAGCTGTGTGACCCAGGCAAGTCATTTGACCCTGTATGCCTCAGTTCCTCATCTTTAAAATGAACTGGAGAAGGAAATGGCAAACCACTCTCATATCCTTGCCAAGAAAATCCCAACTATGGTCATGAAGGGTCAGGCTTGACTGACAATTTTGGACTATATGTAATACTTCTTATTAGTGAATAATCTGTTGTGAAATTATATTAAGTATTGTGAAGTTAAGACTTTTATGGAATTATTAGAGACTATAATTTAGTGAATAATCTGTTGTGAAATTATATTAAGTATTGTGAAGTTAAGATTTTTATGGAATTATTAGAGACTATAATTTTTTGGGATAACTAAGGGTTTAAGAATCTTTTAAGTGTTTGTTTAATATAAATTTGTCCAGAAAATGCTTTGTGTTTCCCTGTCTTCTTAAACACAGCCAACTGAATATTATGTAACATTTTCTTGATAATATGGGATCTTCTTTCTGAACATTAGATACTATACCAGTGATGGTGAACCTATGGCACAGGTGCCAAAGATGGCACACAGAGCCCTCTCTGTGGGCATGTGGCTGCCTTCCCCCCAGAATTCATTTCCTAGAAAGGCAGAGGGCTTTGGGCAGAGCTGATCCTCTCCACCGTGCCTGAGGAAATTTTTTCACATTCCCCATCCCTCTGCCCAGCAGCCAATGGGAGTGCAAAGGGGACAAGGAGGGTGGCTTATAGGTGGCAGAGCTGAAGGAGAGCAGAATGCTCTGGCCATACCCCTCCCCCATTATACACTGGCTGAGGACATCCCTTACTTCACCCACCCTTCCACCTAGCAGCCCAATGGGAGTGTTTCCTCCCTCCCCTGTGTGTGGAGTAAAGGAAAGGTGAGGCATGGTACATGGTCTCTGGGTGTGGGTGGGCATTGCACTTGGTCTAGGGGTGGAGTTGGGGCAGGACCCAGCACTCCATCTCTAAAAGGTTTGACATCACTGCTATATAATATATATATACACTGATACAGATAGCATGGGGACCATAGGACTAAACAGATGATGCCAACAGTGAACATAGAACTATGTGGTGTTGTTTTTAATCATCTCTATGAGCTTGCTTTTTAGCAATTTAACACTAAAAAAAGATTTATTAATACATTTTCTTTTGATGCATTTCACACACACTTCCCTGAACTTCTAAACTGCCTTTGCACTTTTTTTTTAGTTTAGCAGTTGTTAACAGAAAGGGAAATGTATAACTGGTTCTTTGAAATACCTGAGAACTCAGGTGCTAGAACTCCCAAGTTCAACAGAGGTAGTTTTGAAATAATCCTTTTGCAAATAATTGGCCTTATCTCCAAAAATGCAACATTCTTCATTACTAGACTATCCAAGAGTTGCCAATCTAATAGCAAGAGCATTTAATATGCATAAAACAGTGTAAATATTGAGAGAGAATCAAATAGTAGAATAATTTTCTTTCCTCATATATATATACAAACCTGTACATATTTCTTGATAGGCTCCAGGGAGATTATAAATCTAAACCCTGCCTAACGTGTTGAATTTCCTCAACATATCAAGAGCAGTACGTAGTGGCTTTGAAATTGAATGTAAAAGGGAACGGTTTGTTGCTATTTGTCCTATGGACTTTTGAAGACAGATTGAAGAGTTATTGAAGCCTTAGGACAGCCAGTTTATAAATCTGGGAAACTTATACTTTAGCTCTAAGGTCCTAAAAATTCTTCTGAGACTCTAGGGTTGAGGATTACAGGCAGTACTGCCCCTTTGTTGTAGCCCCTGCCTGCTTCTTATCTTTTTACCTTTGCTTGCTTCTCTAGATTTCTTCCAGCATGCTTTTTTATTTGTGGTTCTCTATTTTCTTTCTCTTCCAAGTTTGTTCTCCTCATCCTATCTTGAGATTTCTAAAGCTCTGATATCCTGGAACTTAGCCTGATAAAAAGCAGCTACTTTACCATAACATTGTGGATACTTGCAGCAATAAGAGAGCACTTCCATGAAAGGCAATCTGCCCCTATTTCTGAGTGATGTATGCTTTAAATTGAGTAGTTTTGTACTAACAAAGTCCATTGTCTTAATAAGAATATTGGTTATTTAATGTATATATTTACATTGTAATTATGTAATGTGTTCTTTAACTTGACTTTATTTACTCTGCTTACATGCAAATCTTTCCATATCTCTTTCAGTTCTTCATGTTTGTAATTCCTTATAAAGCAATAATATGATATCACATTCATGTACTATAGTTTGTCCAGGTATTCCACAGTCACTAAACACTTACTTTGTTTATAATTTTTTTTTTATTGAATAGTACTATTTATGGCAGAAGCTAGATGTAAACCAGTATCTTATCTTACACTGTATACCAAGATACGGTCAAAATGGGTTTATGATTTAGCTATAAAGAGTGATATCATAACCAAATTTGGGAAATGTAGAATAACTTACTTGGCAGATCTTTGAAGAAGGGAAGAATTTATAATCAAACAAGCGATGGAAAGCATTATTTTAAGATGTAAAATGAATGTTTGATTATCTTTAAAAGGTTTTGTATAAACAAAACTAATAAAACTTAAGATTAGAAGGGAAACAACAAATTGGGAAAATTTTTTATAACAGATTTCTCTGATAAATGTCTAATTTCTTAAATCTATAATGAACTAAATCAAATTTGTAAGAATACAAGCCTTTCCCCAATTCCCCATATCCCAAAGGATATGAATAAGCATTTTTCAGATGAAGAAATGAAAGCTATCAATCATATGAAAAAATGTTGAATATTGGAGGGGATGTGGCAAAATTGGAACACCAATGCATTGGGGTTGGTTTTGGGGTATGTGTGATACATTTATTAAGCACCTGCTACATGCCAAGAGGCAGAAACTATCTCAAATTATTAATTCTTGTTACACACAGTAGCCTGAACACATATATATATATAGGTGACCTGAGGGAGACCAAAATTCTCCTAAATTGCCCCAGTGCATTGTTGATGAAGTTGTGAACTGAACCAACTGTTCTGGAAAGCTATTTGTTACTATGTCCAAAGGGCTATAAAACTACATCAAAGGGCATGGACAATTTAGTAATTTTTCTTATATAATTTCTTTTTTTTTCTAATCCTTTAAATTTTTTTCTTTTTTTCTTTTTCTTTTTTTAAATCCTTACCTTCTGTCTTAGAATTAATATAAATATTGGTTCTGAGGCAGAAGACTGGTAAAGGCTAAGCTATTGGTGTTTAAGTAAATTGCCCAGAGTAACACATTGGAAAATGTCTGAGGCTGGATTTGAACTCAAGTCCTCCTGAGCCACTCTATCCACTGAGCCAACCTGGAAGTCCCTTCTTATATAATTTCAAAGTGTTTTCCAGAAAATTTGGACCCCTTTAGTTTTATTAAAAGTTAATATCTATCTTTCTGTGATCTTTCTCACAAGAAATTTTTTTCATCTTTTTCTATCTTTGACAGTTTCATTCACTATATAAATGAGCATTCTCTTGATTATTTGAACAGCCAATTATTAAACACCTATTTATACACATAATTCTGTGATAGAGTTCTAAGGTAGACATAAAGTTTAAGTAGGAGAGGAGACCCTTCCTCATAGATTACAGTGAAATGCATTTATCCATATAACCCCTGGTGATATAATATGGCTGCCATAGTATTCCTCTCATTGCCATCAGTGTTATCTGTGCTATCTGAATGTAGGCAACATGCAAAACATTAAGTAGGATTCTTTCTTCCCTAATGCCGTAGACCACATGTATCCAATCTTTATGTTAGCTTCTCTCTTGTTTTCTTTGTTCAGGGGGGATTGAAAAAAGGAATAGCCTTTATTCCAAGGGTGTGTTCTCTTTTTTCCTAGTGAGGTAGGGTTGGAAGGAAGGAACTATCTCCAAACTAGGTAGTTTGCTGCTGGCATGCCTATATGGTAGAGTGGGGAGAAAAGGTCAAAACAAAAAGGTGTTGTCAGGGAACAAGTTCCCAAGTCTGCCTAGCATTTTAAATAAACCATATTTTTTCTTGAGAGGAATGCACATTTGGAATTTTAAAAGATTTGTAAGAAATATAAGGTATTTTGAAAACTGTTTTAGCAATACCTAAACAATAATGAATGAAATATACTACTTAAAAATGGGGGAAAAAATCAGTTTGTTAGTATTTATTAAGCACAGTTATGCCAGCCAGATAGTGTGCACAGAGGATATAGTGAAAGGTAAAAACATGGACTTTGCTCTAAAGGGGCTCACAGTCTAATGGAAAAGATAACATGAAAATAATTGTACACAAATTGTATACAATGTGAATGGAAAGTAATCATAGAGGGAAAGTATGGGGGAAAGGGGGAGAGGCAGAGGAGGAAGGCCTGAGAAAAGCTTCTCCTTTAGGAAAAGGGATTTAATCAGTCTTCTAAGAAAAGTTCTTAAAACTATTATCTTTATCCATTTATAGTTAAGGTTTTCCTTAAAACAGAAGGCCACAGCCAAATCTTTATGCCATGATAATATTCAATTTTGTGAAAGTTGCCAAATGCATAGGAAGCCAGGGAGTATCCAGATATTAAAATTATTTACTAAATAAAAGCTTGGTTGGATCTGATAGACTGAAACTATAATTAATGAAAATTCCTTTCATTAACAAAATATGAAAGCAGCTGAGGAAATAGTGTACATTTGACAAAAGTACTTTATATCTAAAAGAAAAAGGAAGTTATTGGGAGTCATTATAGTTTTCCCACCTATGTTTAATTCAGTAGATTAATATCAGTACTGGTAAGGATAGAGGAGATGAACAAGGAAAGGAATATTCCAACTCTTCTTTGGCTTTAGTTCTACTCTACTAAGGGAGATACTCCTAGTTTACAAGTGTCAGGAAAGTGTACCAAGTCTAGCATGGTATGAGACAACCTCTAATGTGTTACAACAAGAAGGACATGGTTAGACTTAGCTAAACAATTGCTTACTAGTACTTGTTGCTGCTAAGAGAAACCATTATTTAGTAAAGAAGTCATCTTGTTTGTAGAGGTTTCATTGTAGTTTTAATCAAGGATAGATGTCATTGCTATATTCAGTCTAGAGCTTTCAATTAAATCTGACAGACATGTTTAAAGTATCTAATATGTGCAAGGAAGTTAAAGGCAAATTCATTTTAAAACTCAATGTGTTACCACATTATTTTTGTACAGTCATTCAACCTTGTTTGATTCTTTGGATGTATGTAGTTTTCTTAGCAAAGATACTGGAGTTGTTTGTCATTTCTTTCTCCTCTGGATTAAGGTAAACAGATGTTAAGTAACTTGACCAAGTTCATATAGGTAATGAATGTTGGGGGCTGGATTTGAACTCAGGTCTTCTTAACTCTAGGCCTGACCACTGAGCCACCTACCTGCTTCCATATAATGCTACCACATGAGATAATGTAAGATTTAGCTTATGTACTGAAATTTAATCAATCAACAAACATTTATGAAGTGTTTATATATGCAAAGCTCTAAGGTAAAATAACAGTTTAAACAGCCCCTACCATCAAGGAATTTATACACTAATGAGAGAGACATTTGGGTCCTCACATACAAGATAGCAACCTGGAGAAGAAGGCACCAGCAGTAGGGGAACCGGAAAAGTCCTCCTGCTAACTGACACTTTAACTGAACCTTGAAGGAAACCAGGGATTTAAAAGGTAAAGAATGAGTTTTAACAGGCATTGGTCTTAACCAATGCAAAAGCAAAGCGACTAGAGATAAAGATAGGAATGGCAAATGGTCAGTTTGACTAGACTGGCATGTTCATGGAGGGTCATAATGTGAAGTACGGAAGAGGCCAGGTTGTAAAAAGTTTTAAATGCCAGAGAAAGGAGCTTATATTTCAGTCCTAGGGGTAATAGGGAGACAGGTGAATTTATGAGGAAGTGATGAAATAGACAGGCCTATGATTTAAGAATATCATTTTGATGGCTTTGTATAGAATAGATTGGAATGAACATAGAGACCAAAAAGGAAGCTATTGCAGTAGTCCAAGCAAAAAGTGATAAGTTCTGAGTCTTTCTTTATTTGTTTCCCCTCTCCTTTTCCCTCTTCACCCATTCTCCCTCAGTCTTAGAGAAGAGGTTAAAAGACTCAGAGCTTGAGGATTCAACTACCTGGGCTCCAATGTGCATGCTCCTCTGATGGTAATAAGATAGAGAAACACAATAAAGAAAGACTCAGAGACTAGAATAGTAGCAAAAGAATTGGCCTTACAGCAAGTAGGCTCTAGGTGAAATTTGACCTCTGATGGAATAGAACTCTGGTGAAGAGCTCTGGTAGAGAAGAGCTTCAATGGTCAAGAGCTTCCTCATGTTCGGTCCTACTCATTTTTATTGGGGTTAGAAAAAGGAAGGGGGAAGGTGTAAAAATAATACAGCAATGAATTGATTATTGATTATAAACTGATTAGATACTCTGCTTGCTTTGCTTACAAAGTATCTTCAGTCTATATCAGTGAAGTGAAGCTCATAAGTGAACTTGTCTTCAGGGCCAGGCTCAAGGACACTAAGGAGACTCTTGTTATATAAAATTAAACTATTTATTGAAAATATAAGGATAGAAAAGGATTTATAACTCTAAGGAATTCTAACTCCACCCAAATAAAACTTACTGGTTCTGCAAGGAACCATTTCTTCTGTTTCCACAGGCTATCCTTCCTGATCCTTCCTGATCAGACTTACCCAAAATTTTACTATTCTAAATAAACTAACACTATTAGCCTTATAATTCTTAACTTCATCTCCAAATTCTAAAAATAACAAAGGCTAACTGGCTGAGCCTCAGCAAGAATCAAGTTAAGACACTGAGCCTTAGCGGACTCAGAGTCCTCATCTTCTTTTTCTTCTGTAAAAGAGGACTAATAATAACACCTGTCTTATGTGGTGGTTGTAAAGATCAAATGAGATGATGTTTAAACATTGCAAACATTAAAATGCTATATAAAGACTAGTTAGTAGTACTTGTAATAGTAGTAAGAGTGATAAGAGTTTAGAATGATGTCAAAGCTATAAACTTGGGGAAAGAGAGTGATATCCTTGAAAATGATTGGGAAGTTCAGAATAAAGATTGGTTTGAGGGAAGATAAAATAACTTCCATTTTGAGCATAATAAGTTTGAGATATCTTCAGAGCATCCAGTTGGCATTGCTGGACTTGAACTGAGATTGGGGCTTGGTATTTAGATTTGAGTATCATCTGCATAGAGATGAAAATCGAACCTGTTGGAGCTGACCAGATCATCAAGTGAGACAGTACAGAGATAAAAAAGAACAGGTTTCAGGATAGAATGTTGGCCTATACCTATTGTTAGGTCTTAGAAAAAAGTCTGAGAAGAAAGTAGTCAACATAAGTAGTAGGAAAACTAAGTGAAGAGTATCATGAAGGCCCTGGAAGAGGAATTGTCTAGGAAGAGAGGGTGGTCAAAAATACCAAATGCTGCTGTGCAGAGGTAAAAAAAAAAAGTAAAGATTGGCAAAGCAAGTGAATATAAGCTTTGTTGTGTTTATATAGAAACAATTTCATTGACTTATTCTGCAAGTTTAAGAAAACTTTTCTGCACTGCATAATAGCAAAACCACCTCAAAATGATCTGAAATGTTGAAACGTTTTTGTAAAAGTTGTCATTTAGTACCTTCAAATCTTTAGATCAAGAAAGTAAATGTCACATGTACAAATATGGGAAAATAAATATAAATTATATATACATATATACACACATGCATTTAAAATCTTTTTTAAAGTAAAGAAACAAATTGCTCACTGAGGTCAGATAATTATTACTTAGTTGAGAAAATCCTTATTGCTTATTCAGGGGATCAAATCAGTCTCTCACATAAAGGAATTTTAAAACCTTTTCAAGTCCAGAGATATCCTGTTGCTCTAAGTGGGTTGGATATGCTTTAAACAGCAAAGACTGGATTGTAGAAACATTGTCTTATTTCCTATCTGCCATTGGCCACACAATGGATTTTTTTGTTTGTTTGTTTTATGCTGGCACCAGTTAATGAACAGACCTAATAGTTACAAGAAGCTGCTGAATACAGTACAATACAACATGTCATTTAAAAGTTCTCTTGCATCTTTGGTAATGCTTCAGAGTGTAAATGGGAGGGGAGTTTGGGGATGTAAAGGAATGAATTGTGTTGGGCTGATTTCAGAAGATGTATCTGTGGTTTGGGAAGGTCAACAAACCCAGCCAGGCAGAGCCTGGTCTGAGACTACACACTTCAAACTGAGACTACTCAGTGAAATGGGAAAGTAGGTTTAATTAAAGAGAATAGGTAAGAGGGTATGGGATAACCCTAGAGCTAAATTTCTAACTATTACCCCAAAAGATCTAATGTCTCCAGAAGGAGAGTCTCCAACTCTAATCCTCTCCTAACTACCTAAAAACCCCAGTCCCTGTTCTTGGATAAGCTACAACTAAAACCCCCCTCAGATGGAAGAAGGAATTGGTCTGTGTACGCTTAGTAGGGCTAAAGGAAGATCCTAGATCCAAAAGGACCTAGTTCTGGTCTCACAAGCTCTGCAGACAATTGGTCAGGATCACCAGGTTCTGCTTTGATGAAATACAGCACACCAGACAGCAAGCAGGACAGGAACGAGGATAGGATCAGCTACTAAGGAAAAGCAGCCACACCTCTAAATATCTCCAGAGAGAGAACACAAGATCCAACTGTCTCTTAGTAACAGCTTAACCCTTCCAGCAGAATTCCAGAATCTTTATTCCACTGTCCCATGCCTCTGCCCTCTGCAAAACCTAACTTATCTTTTCCTTATAACAAGAGAAACTTCAAATAATATGGGACTTGGAAAGAATTATAGAAAGCTGCAACACCCTCAAAAACTGATAGACTTTGAGTATAAGAAAATTAATTTGAGAAGAACCACTTATTTTGTCCTTGATGAGGCAGATATAATGCTTGATATAGACTTTGAAAATCAAATTTAGAAGATTGTTGATCAGATAGGACCTGATAGACAAATCCCATTGTGGAGTATAATTTGGCCAAAAAGAAGTAAGACAAGTTGCTGAATTCTTTTTGAAAGAGAACATTCACATCAACATAGAAGTGAGTACAAATCATAAGTCTTTAAATTGTCAATATGTGCATTGATGTATAAAATGATAAGAAACCCATTAAATTGATGGAAGAGACACAAATTAAAAGGAAAATAAGTCTTAACAGGTAAATGAGGAAAGAGATGGATTGCCTACAATGTAGTATCATTGGTGATAAGAATCAACAGGGGACAAGACTAAATTCTTCAGAGCCAACAGAAGATATACTCAATAAGAATTTTAAAGTATTTATGAATATTTCAGCTTTTCCTACTTGTTCTTTACATTGTGTTTTATCAGTCATGATATTGATTTAAGAAAAAGAGGAGTTCGAGAAATTAAACAGTAATGAGGCTACCATTTTTTTTTATTTTATGTTGGCTATATTGCTACATTGCTTAAACAATTTTGATTTTTTTTGTTGTTGCTTAAACAATAGTTGTCTTTTTCTTGTATTAGAAATTCAAACTGTTTTCACTTCAGCAAATGTATAGTGATTTCAAATATAATAAATTAAGGCAATTCTTAATTTTCAAAGATATTTGAAGACCAAAAATTCACCGTATTAAACAGTAAACCAAAAAGTATTTTGTAGTTTTTTTATGGAAAGAGAAACTTTTTTCTAGTTCAGTCTACATTAAGGCAAAAGGCATGAATAACTTGGGTGTCCTATTTGTGAGATGTACAAGATTTCAGAATTACTAGTGTGGTATTATTCTTGTATGATAGAGTACCTTAAAGGTTTTTAGATCTTATTTTATACTCCAGTGGATCTGTGATCATATGAATGGAAGATAATGTAGTAATACATATCATAACTTATCCATTTTTACCTGTGCAATTCACATTCATATCCTCCCTTAAACTAGCGTAAGGAGTTTATCCAATGTGTTCACATTCTTTTAACATTATATAGTACTAATGGATCATGCAGGCTGTCCATTATTTATCTCACCTCCTTTCCAAATCACATTTTTAATGACATCTTTTACACCATTTTTCCTGGATAATGGCTTCTTTGTAATGTATTGCAGTCTGGTTGTATCGACTTCCACCTCTTGCTGATTCTTCTTTATTGCATTTTAATTTTAATTTTTCAGAAATTGTGGCATCTCATTACTCTAAACTAATCACTAGAAGAATGTTGGTGTTAAAAAGATGGGCCTTTTTTTAAAGGGAAAGTTTTGGCTTCCTTAAAAGAATGCACAATTTCCCAAAGTTGATATTGCCTGCTTTCCTCTTCTTATGTTCTTGTACTGTGTAGTGTCAGCTTAGCCCTATGGTTGTCTTTTTTTTTTAATCCAATTGCAAATCATGAGCTTGGCAAAAAGGCATTTTTCATCTATTTATTTTTTCTATATGAAGTTATACCAAATTCTTTTGAGTGATTTATAGATATTATTTCAAAGGTTCTGCTTTGTTTTGTAGCTTGATGAAACCAGCCTAATGTCATCTGCAAATAGCAAGAATACATCACTATCTATGGAGGATCACCCTTCAAACTGGAGTATATCTTTGGCAAGCATACCCCTCCCTATTTTGTACCTCATTTGATGTTAATAATCTGAGGATTGTCAAAAAGGCTGTTTTTGTTCCTACATCTTTTAAGCCAGTGATGGCGAACCTTTTAGAAATGAAGTGCCAAGCCCCACCTCAACCCCCCCCCCCCGACTTCAGTGCTGTGCCCTCCTGCCCTTCACCCAGAGACCCAGTACCACACCCAATGTTCCCCATTCACCTTACCCCAGACAGGTGAGGGAGGAAGTGTTCCTATTGGGCTGCTGGTCAGAGGGGCAGGTGATGAGAGGAGCATGGGAAGAGGGGCCTGAGTGCTCAGCTCCCCTCCAGCTGTGTGCCATGCTGTGAGCTATGCTTCCCTCAAACCTAGCTCTTCTCCAACCCAACCATGGGAATCACTTTCACCAGACTCAATAGGCTGCTGTCTGCACCATACCCTCATTCAGCATGTGAGCGGCCCCCTGCCCCCTTACCTCAGACAGGGGAGGGAGAAAGTGCTCCCATTGGCTGCTAGGCAGAAAGGCAGGCGAACTAAGGAATGTCCTCAGATACATGGAGAGGGGGAGGGGAACAGCTCCACCCCAAGTCCCTCCAGCATTCTAGTAACTGCAGATATGCCCACAGAGAGGGCTCTGTGTGCCCCCTTTTTTTTGGCACATGTGCTAAATGTTCTCCATCACTGTTTTAAGGTATCTTGTATGATTTTGACATGTGCATGGGAGATAACTTATTGGAGAATAGTCTTTAAGATAGTTTTTTTCTCTTTTGAATCAAATGCATTTTAATAGCATTTTTAATAAACATAGTTTGAGTTTTTATAAACAATAAGCACAGTAAGATCATGTATTTTCTATATCATTTATTTAATTTCATAACTACATAGATGTAATCTACTTCAGACTGTCTTTTGAGAAAATATTCTTTTTAATACTGCTATTGATATTAGATACTCAATATATTCATAGTATTTAGAGTGGGAGGGTCAATTATTTTTATATATATATATATATATATATATATATATATATATATATATATACAGTGCAATGCCTCTCATACTCTTTGTAGTGTAAATGTTAAATTTAATGGTTGGGCTTAAATTATATGAAATAACATGGTCGCAGTTTATTTACCAAAACAGAGGGGAAACAATAAAGTAGAGAAATGTGAAAGAGGTTAGAGAAAATACCTATACTAGTCGTCAGCCAGGAGGGCTGGTAGTGAGTAACCATGAGACCTCCTCCAAGATGGAAGCTAATCTCTTAGGAAACTAGGAAGGGAGTCAGCCTTTTCACTCACCTAATAAAGTAGTCCAGGAGTCAGAGTCTAAGTTGAAGTCACAATCCACGCCTCAGTTTCAGTGAAGTTCCCTCGAAGACTATCTCCAAGAGACACTCTTCACGAGACTCAACTTCACCAGACTGACTCAGCCAAGTGATTTCATGGCTTTTATGGTAGTTTCCTGTCCCTGTCCCTTTTTACAGGGGCCAATCACTGTTTCCATATTATCCAGCACTGCCCAGGGGCAGTGTCTGTGGGATTGACTTCTCACCTCTAAAGGTGTTAATTCTCCTCCTAGGATTCACACATTTCTTGAGTTATCACCTTTGGAGTCACACATTTCTGAGTGTGTGAACTCTTAAAAGAATTCAAAAGTTTTTGGTTGATTGAGTTAGAAAAAAGGGTGAAGCTCTCCAAGTATCTTACTGGCTTCTCATCTAGCACTAAGAGTGTAAATTCACTAAATGGTTTGTGAGCTCCTCCACCTAGTTCAGTCTTATGTTGAGTCAATCAAAAGGTAGACAAAGGAAAGTTAATCCTATCTTCACAATCTAGTGAGGTACTTAAGTTACCATTAACCCAGGATAGATAATAAAGAATTCTCTTTCACAGTAGATATGTAGATTGACAAGTAAATTTGTTTTATGAGGAATAATACACATCTGGGCATATTGGATGGTAGTTACTGATACGATCTCGCTCACCTTTTGGGTGGGAAAGTAACTGTGGTCTGTGACTTTTCTATGCTTTTGGTATCTTGCCTTCATTTAGATAGAATCCATTGAGAATCCATGTTGTAGCAAGTTCAGAATTGTATTGTCACCATCATAAACCCTCTGTCTATACTTGGTTTAGTCTAGTTGTTTTCCTCATCTTTGTTTTTTTTAAGTGCCATTTCTGTTTCCACTAGTAGCAAACCCAGGACTTTGTTGTTGGATTCCAAAAATGGTAGCTCCATTGTACTTGATGTTTAAAATGATTTTATTAGAAAAATCATTACAGATCTTTTCTTTTTTCATCAAAGTTTCTCTCCAGTTTTCATCCTCAGTAACCTCAGGATGATTTTGCTTATTAATAAGATCTCTCACCATAGTTTATTTGAAATATTTTTCCCTTTATGCTTCTGTTTTATGAGATATTACTGCTTATAAGCATCTATTGTCTTTTGATATAATATTTTGAAAATGAATTTATATCCTCAGTCTGAGTTACCTTTTGCTGCCATATCTTTCAGCTTAGCAAGAATTGTTTGCTGTTGTCTTCTCTGCCTGCCTTTGCACTGAACTTTGAAAAAAAAAATTTTAATATGTTGATTTGGAAGGTTTTATCAGATTTTTCATAGATTTTTTTCTATTTTCTGATGCAGTTGTCTCATCAGCTGCAATTATTTTCATAGTAGTTTTTGCAATACATGATAACCAAATGTTCCTTGAAGTGATATTTCTTATCTTTGAATGCACAATAAAACCAACTCTGCTAGCTCTCTGACAGGAAAACCTATGAGATATTTTCTATATAAATGTAGTTTTCTTTTGTGTTTTAGTTTAATTTATACCAACATTTTCAACATTATATACTTTTCTTCTTCCAGGAGGAATTTACTTCTTCTTATTTGTATAAACATCTTATATTTTGAAGGCATTTTTCTTTGTTATATAGATTGTCACAGCTAAAGAATTCATCATCAAGTGACCAGTCTACTGGGGATAAGTCTCCCAATAGTTATACTACTCTCAGGAACAGAGATATAGTCTGTTGCCATGTCCATCCATTAAGACTTTTTAGAGTGATAAAGCAGGCCAGTAGTTGTGCAGCTATTGGCATAGATAGCCTCTAAGAACTCTTCAAGAACTTCTGAATTGGGGGCAGTTGGGTGGCTCAGTGTATTGAGAGTCAGGCCTAGAGATGGGAGGCCCTAGGTTCAAATCTGTCCTCAGCCACTTCCTACCTGTGTGACCCTGGGCAAGTCACTTAACCCCCATTGTCTAGCCCTTACCACTCTTCTGCCTTGGAGTCAATACTCCAAGATGTAGGTAAGGGTTTAAAAAAAAGAACTTCTGATTTACCTCTACACTATGATGAGACATCAAGACTGTTAAAATCAGAACTATGAGCATGATCTATAGTCCTTTCTAGTTCTAGATCTGGGATTCTATGATATATGTGCTGAAATGTTTTGGATTAAAATAATTTGTTACTTTTTTTGACAGAAATAAGAATGAATATGTTTGTTTTTTTTTTAAACTATGGAATTAGTTATAAAAAAGACGAAGAGCCTTTGTTCCCAATTTGTTTAATGAACCCATTTCAATAACAACAAAATGTATTTAAAACAGTGAGAGTGATTTAATATACAACCTTATGATATTCTTTTAGATTTATTCATCAAATGCTTCTATAATTTGCCCTCAAAAACTCAAAATTAAAATTAATATTGTTATAAATAAAAATTAATCTGGAGGTTTATTATTAGTTTTATAAACATTTATTAGTAAAGAGAAAGAAAAAGAGAGATAGGTTTCAGTCTTTCTAACTTTAGATAAAAATCCTATCCCCCACTACAGCCAGTGCTCCTAACTGAGGCTTGTCAGAGATGTCCCAATGACATAAGAAAGCAAACCCAGAGATAAAGTTAACTTTGGTCTGAAAAAAGAAAGCTGCTCAACTTCCCCTGCTGGCTTTTCAAACCTATGCTCCTCCCAGCCCCTGGTTATAGGCTAATGGCTTTCAAACATCATGCAATGTTATGCCAGGCCCATACTGGGTTGCTAACATGGGACTCTGATACTGACACTGGAACACTGGGGAAGACCAGGGGACCCCAGCATTAGGCTACACGACATGTGACTCTGTGACTCTTGTATTGAGTCCTTCTAAAATGGACTGAGTTAGGAGGCTTCTAAATATTTACATCACTGAATGTTACAGAATTATAGTTATAAAATGTGAATTTTTTCTACCTATAATTAAGAAAACTAAATATTAGCTTTAAAACCGAATTATAAAATAATTGCTAATTATTTTGTGACATTTTCTTACAATTAAAAGAAGTAATCCAGCAAGCCTTCTATTATTATTATCTGCAAGAATTCATATTAAGATTCTTTATTTCAGGGGGCAGCTGGGTAGCTCAGTGGATTGAGAACCAGGATTAGAAACGGGAGGTCCTAGGTTCAAATCTGGCCTCGGACACTTCCCAGCTGTGTGATCCTGGGCAAGTCACTTAACCCCATTGCCTAGTCCTTACCACTCTTCTACCTTAGAACTAATACACAGTGTTGATTCCAAGATGTAAGGTAAGGATTAAAAAAAAATTAAATAAAAAAAAATTTTAAGATTCTTTATTTCATAAATTATATTGAATGTAAGTAAAACTTTAGTGAAATAAGTCATAATTTGGAAGATTCATAACATAATAATTATAACTTAATTTTAGTATTGGACTTTTTATATGAACAAAAGTTTGTAGAATTTAGCTTAACATCAAAGTCTTAAATCTGATTCTTCATTGAATTTATTTCTGTATTTTGATGTGAAATGAGAATAAAGTGACGATGTTTGCTCATGCAAACATGTGGTAGAGAATAATAGGAAAATTTTATGAGCTGTCTTTCTGAGAAAAGGAAATTATTTATTGATTTTTATCTATCTGCTAGTTTTGATATAAATTATTTGTATTTTCTACTGACTAATGAAGTTTTTCATCAAGTGATAAATACAATCAGATATATTGTTTCACTTAAAACAATATTAAACTAATCTTTATTAGGAAAGAATCTTTTTAGACATGACTTTCTTCAATACTTTTGCAGATAAATCTCCTGAAGGACTGGCTAGTGTTGCCAATCAGTTCATTTAAAATCCCCTTGTCAAAAAAAAAAAAAGTGTAATTTAAGTGAAGGACAGATTTAAGCTGGTAAAACATCCTTAATATTGCAATGATATACATATATGGTTGCTTCTAGAGAGATTTTGTGATGTCTATAATTTCAAGATGGCTTGTCATGTTCATGACTTACTGTGGTTTTCAAACAGCCTGACATTTTGTTATAAGAACACAAATATTCATTTTGATCATGTGATTGATTACACAGCTGATGAAGTAAAAAAGAGGTACTATTTTCTCTAGTGTCTATAAAAAAAAAGTGAGGATATGTTCACATATCTGATTTTCCATTGGGAATTAGTTTACAGAATGCCAAACCATTTTAGTAGGTTGGAAACCGTTTGATTACAGGTTGAGAAAGTGCAAGAACACATTCCACTTGGAAGAAGAATTTGATATAATCATTGTATGAACACCAAAATCATTGTGCACATAGCCATGATAGTTTCAAACCTCTACATAAACCAACCTATTATGCTTCAGACATGCACACACTTGTTCTTACAGAGTAAAAATGTATTTGTAACTTAATGGGCAATTATTCACTTCTTAAGGCATCAATAAAGAATCTTTATACAGATCCATCATCACAAACCTAAAAGCAGTTTTATGAACCAATAAATTGGAACCACTGCCTTTAGGGGTAAGGTCGTGAAAACATAAATAATAATTTCACAGAATGAGGAGGCATGATAGATTATTGATACTAGTAGAGAAGGACCCATTCAAAGAGAACATATTCATTGAAATATTATAATACTGTTGAGATTATAGTGAACTAAACTCTGACTATTGTGATTATAAAAAGTTATTTTGGTGAATTTCATATTTAAGCTAAGTTATTCTACATGATTATAGCACTGTAAGAAATTATGGAGTATAGGAAGATATATCAACTGATGCAAAATGAAGTAAATAGAACCAGAAAAATAGTATATTCAATACTGAAATTTAAGTAGAAAAGAAAAAAAAAACTTGATTGCTGTGCAATTATGACCAAGTTCCCCTTTTTTGCTTAAGTAGTGGTCCATGAACATGGGCTATTAAATGTATTGTCAGACTCAGTTGATAGGTAGGTTAGAACTTTTCCTCCTTTTTTATTCTTTGTTTATAGAAGATAATTTTCTGAATGGTTGAAAGGGAGGCCTATATTTGAAAGTGAAAGTTATATAAAAAGCAAAAGATATATAATTTTAAAAATTTTTATATATATATATATATGTATGTATGTGTATATATATATATATATAGTTTAGAAGGAAATTTTACCAATAAGGAAACTTAGAGTCTATTATAAATTATTTAAAAGTTATTCTCTAGATAAATGTTAAACTATTATATTCTCTTAGCTTCATTTTATAGTTTATATATAGTTTTATTCAGTAATTAACAAGTCTTGATAATAAGTTTTAAAAAGATATATCAGTCTTTCCTGAAATTCTAAATATAAACTGAAATAGAATTTTATATTTTAAGTAATAAAGTTAGGGAGTATATGATAGAGTTTTTTTACCCACCATAATTTGCTTAAGTGTTTCCATAGCCAGGCCTCAGATGTGTGTAGGATTATTTCACAGGATTTTTATAGAATTAAGCAGATTTGAGATACAGTCATCCTTAAGATATCAACCAGTATATATCTAGACTTAGCTTTTCCCCCCAGTACATGAAATTCAGTGTGTTCATTTAGAAATGTAAATAAGACATTTTTTAGAGTAAAAACTCTATTACTTCAAAAAAACTTTTCTTATTATATATATATACTGCTTTTTTCATTTAGCAATCCATTTCCCATTCTTGATCTATAATTATTTGTTTAAATAATTCAGTGTTTAACTCTTTTTATTGTATATAAGATGCTTTTCTCCTTTTTTATTAAAAATTTTTTTAAACCAATTCTCATCACAGGTCTGACATCAGTGATTAGATTGCATAAAGATAACTATACTCAGCAACAAGTCATAAAGTTCTGTTTCATTTTTTAGGGTGTTATTTGGTGTTTGCCATATTTGGTGCCTGTGACTTTTTTTCAGAGATTGTTTTTCCTGAAGAAATTGAGCCTTTTGTGTAATTTACAAGACTTTAACTTCTTTTATTCCTTCTCTCTAGATCATGCTTTACCATATTTTCTCCCCATCTTCACCTTTCATTAAAATGAACAAGTATCAGGATATATGTTGATTTGATTTGGAGAGTATCATCAAATTCATTGTAGAATTTCTCTAATACACTATCCTCAGCAATTGATATTAGTATAAAAACTGAAATTATTTTTTCTCTCAAAATTAATCCTTGGATTAATCCTTGGATCCTAGCTGTCTACATATTTGATTTTATTTATATAATTTAAATAAAAACTGATTTGAAATTTTTGTATTTCCAATTTTTTTTGTATTTGGTTAAAATCTGTCTTAATTTGATATCTATTCATTAAAGTGTTTTAATATATCATAAGTGATAATTGGTACCTAAAGAATACTGGTCCAGGAATCTGAAGATCTGGTTCTAATCTTGGTTCCACAGTTATTAGTTGTGACCTTGAACAAATCTTTTAAGCTTCTTGAGCTTTTAATGATTTCTGAACAATAAAATGAGGAAAATAATAATCTACTTCACATAATTGCTGCAACAAACAACTGATACATGTAAAAGTGCTTTGAAAATTCTCTACAAAAATAAATGTGATTTATTATTTATTGATTGTGTTATGTGAGAAAAATTTGTTACCTGAAAGAAAAGTGTGATAGCTTCTATGTTGGAATATTCTCCTCCCATTATAGATAGATTTCATCCCTAGTTCTCCCATATCTCTGCCTCTTATAAAGGATAATTTAGCATTTTGACCTAAACTATATTAATTATTGGATATCCCAAATAATAAAAAAAAATTACCCAAGTCAGTCTGGAAATTTATGGTGATTTAATTAATATAGTGGAAAGAAATTTAAGAAGAAGGGAGAAGGAAAGAATGTAGGATTTCTCCCACCTGGCTTGTGCCCGGCGAGAAGATTAGAGGCTCTAGAAGGTAAGGTTTTGGAGAGTAAAAGAGGAAAGAATCAGCTTGAACTCCAAGAGGGCTCAGCCAAGATACCTGAACCTGAATTAGCTCAAGGGCAAACTCACCACCAAAACTCAGACAAATAGTTGCCACCACGCCAAGATGTTGGAACGCTTAGCATGCTGCCAGCCAGAGACGCCTCTCCGGGGAAAGAGGCCGAAGAGAGGAAGTGACGTGCCCTATATAGACGCATCTCATCTGTACCAATGTTAACTTAGCTTGACGTAGGGCAGCCCAGGGGTCTGTCCACTGTTTCTGCACATGTCTGTTGAAGGCCATCTTCTCAGATACTTAATCCTTGAGTATGGTGCAGACATTCCTGACCTTGTTAAACTAAGTAGGGTGGAGAAATGTAGAGTCCCCAAGACTTGATTCTGTTAGACCAAGGGTCTCCATTGTTACTCATCAGGAAATAGCTAAATCAAATCTTTTAAAGTATGGTCTGAGTAGGGTGGAGTAGTTTTAAAATTCACACTCTGAAATGAGAGATTAGTCAGATAACTTTGAGAGCCAAACCTCTCTTATAAAATATGTGTCTGTCATCTCATCTGTACTTGTCTGGTTTTTTTTCTATGGTCCTGATACGGAATTTTTTGGGGCTGCCCTGGTTTGCAAAGTATAGGTATCTTGGATTAGAGTACAGGACCTGGAGTCAAGATGACTTGAGTTTATAACTATCCTCTGACACTACCTTTGAAACCCAGGGCAGTTGATTTGACTTCTGTCAACCACAGTTTCCTCATCTGAAAAATGCGGATAAATAGTAGTACCTGTCTCCCAGGATTATTGTGTGGATCAAATGAGACATATGTGTGAAGGACATTACAAACCTAAGGGCTATAAAAAAGCTAGCTGCCATCATCATCATCATTGTTATTATTATTGTTACCTATCCTGGTTATATTCTTTTCTTGCTATCCTGTCATTAAGCAATTGTTAAATGTCTATTCAGTGCCATGCATTATGTATTCCAAGTTTTGTTCCTGTCCTCGGAAAGTCTCATTAAGCCTTGAGCTTTCTTGACTATTAAGCCCTGTCTGTCCAATCTGATCATGTGTTCATTTACTTATTTGTTAGCAAACCCAACCAAAACAACTGTGGTTGATAGTTTGTAATTCATTCTACTTCTATGGCCCTACTGATTCACCAACAGGATGTAGGTCAAGTTCTCTATCAGGTGTTTTAGAATTAAGATTTGCATGTTTTAATTTTTCAGAATATGACTACTTTTCAATATTTGTATTGGTCACATTACTATAGTCATGGTATGCATACATATACACATTATTAGGATCAAATAGATTTGGAGTTCTTCTTTCCACATTTACCTCCAATATTTGTGCCATTTTAAAGTTCCTTCTTTGGAACAAAAGATCAAGGCTATCCAGGGAGATCATGAAAAAAAATGCAAAGGAAGGAGGACTTGCAGTCCCAGATCTCAAACTATACTATAAAGCAGTGGTCATCAAAACCATTTGGTACTGGCTAAGAGACAGAAAGGAGGACCAGTGGAATAGACTTGGGGTAAATGACCTCAGCAAGACAGTCTATGATAAGCCCAAAGATCCCAGTTTTGGGGACCAAAACCCAGTATTTGATAAAAACTGCTGGGAAAATTGGAAGACAGTATGGGAGAGATTAGGTTTGGATCAACATCTCACACCCTACCTCAAGATAAACTCATAATGGGTGAATGACCTGAATATAAAGAAGGAAACTATAAGCAAATTAGGCAAATACAGAAGAGTATACTTGTCAGATCTATGGGAAAGGAAAGACTTTAAAACCAAGCAGGAGCTAGAAAAAAATCACAAAATGTAAAATCAATAATTTTGATTACATCAAATTAAAAAGTTTTTGTACAAACAAAACGAATGCATCCAAAATTAGAAAGGAAGCAACACGTTGGGAAACAATCTTCATAACAAAAACCTCTGACAAAAGTCTAATTACTCAAATTTAGAAAGAGCTAAACCAATTGTACAAAAAATCAAGCCATTCTCCAATTGATAAATGGACAATGGACATGAATAGGCAATTTTCAGTTAAAGAAATCAAAACTATTAATAAGCATATGAAAAAGTGTTCTAAATCTCTTGAAATCAGAGAGATGCAAGTCAAAATAACTCTGAGGTATCACCTCATACCTAGCAGATTGACTAACATGACAGCAAAAGAAAGTAATGAATGCTGGAGGGGACGTGGCAAAGTTGGGGCATTAATTCATTGCTGGTGGAGTTGTGAATTGACCCAGCTATTCTGGAGGGCAATTTGGAACTATGCCCAAAGGGCGATAAAAGACTGTCTGCCCTTTGATCCAGCCATAGCACTGCTGGGTTTAGACCCCAAAGAGATAATAAGGAAAAATATATGTTCAATAATATTCATAGCTGCGCTCTTTGTGGTGGCAAAAAATTGGAAAATGAGGGGATGCCCCTCAATTGGGGAATGGCTGAACAAATTGTGGCATATGTTGGTGATGGAATACTATTGTGCTCAAAGGAATAATAAAGTAGAGGAATTCCATGGAGACTGGAACAACCTCCAGGAAGTGATGCAGAGCGAAAGGAGCAGAACCAGGAAAACGTTGTACACAGAGACTGATACACTGTGGTACAATCGAATGTAATGGACTTCTCCATTAGTGGCAATGCGGTGACCCTGAACAACTTAGAGGAATCTACGAGAAAAACTACTATCCACATTCAGAGGAAACACTGTGGGAGTAAAAACACCAAAGGAAAACAACTGCTTGAATACATGGATCAAAGTGATTTGGTTGTGGATGTAGACTCTAAATGAACATTCTAGTATAAACAACAACATGGAAATAGGTTCTGATCAAGGACACAAGTAATACCCAATGAAATTTCCCATTGGCTGCAGGAAGGGCAGGTGGAGGGGAGGGAGGGAAATAAGGTGATTATTGTAACCAAGGAATAATGCTCTAAATTGACTAAATAAACTAATTCAAATGGAAAAAAAAATAAAGTTCCTTCTTTTCAGCTCCAAGGGGAAAAAAATCATCCTTTTTCTTTTTCCAACTGCAAAAACAAAGCTAGAGGCAGACATTGTTATCACAGATTTGATTATCTCCCTGTGCACTTAACACTGCAGTGTAGTACACTAAACAAAAGTGCCTAGTTCAGATTTGAATTCAGTTTTGTAAATGTATACATCAGGGTTTTATTAAAATAATACTTTTTTCCTTTTTCCAGTTGTGGAAAGAACACTAGGATTGCATTCAGAGGACCGAGTTCAAATTCTGCCTCTGTTATTGATTACTATGGGACCCTGGAGAAGTTACTTGGCCTCTCTGAGACTCCATTTCCTTATCTGTAAAATGAGATGATAGGATTCTAAAAATATTAACTTTTTAGGTGATTCTTTTGAGTTCTCTGTGTATACCATCATATCTGCAAAAAGTGATAATTCTGTTTCCTCAAAGCCTATTCTAATTCCTTCAACTTATTTTTCTTTTCTTATTGCTATTGCTAATATGGTGGTGATAATGGACATCCGTACTTCACCTCTGATCTTATTGGGAAGATTCTAGTTTATCCAAATTACAGATATTTGTTGATGGTTTTAGATAGATGTCCTTTATCATTTTTAGGGAAAGCTCCACTTATTCCAATGTTTTCTAATGTGCATTTCAAGATGGTCTCTGGGGTCCCTTCCAGTTCTAAATCTAAGATTCTAAGTGATGGATGCCAGTAGAATATAATCTCCTTAAGAGAGGGATTTTTCTTTGTCTCATATTTTTATTATTATTATTTATTTCCAGGTATTTCAGACCCTCTTTTCCCTCACTACACCATAGCAGGTATCACTGGCACTTGTCAGTTCTCTGGAGATGAACAGTCACAAATTATTTTTCAAATATTAAATATATAGCTATACAATACTCTTGGTTCTACTTATTTTACTCTTCATTATCTCATATAGTTGTTAAAAATTAATCTGCTCATTGTTTCTAATGGTGCATTAATATTCCATCATAGTCATACCACAATTTGTTTAGTCATTCCTCAGTTGATTGACATTCCCTTTGGTTTCCAGTTCTTTGATACCATAAAAGAAAGCTGCTATAAATATTTTATAACATATAAGTTCTTTTTCCTGTTTCCTGATCTCCATGGGAAATAAATCCAGCAATGCCATTGCTTGGCCTAAGGGTTTACACAGTTTTATAGCTCTCTGCATATAATTCCAAATTGCTTTCCAGAATAGTTGGATTAGTTCACAGTTCTACCAACAGTGTATTAGTGTCTCTGCTTTTCCACATCCCCTTCAACTGAAAAAAAAATTCTTTCTAGATGGATGGGAGATGATAAAACCCACCTAGGAACCTCCCCAGGGCCAGTAAATCTTTGCAACATTTGTTTTATTTGTTCACAAACTTTTCACTTTAATGTGTTCAAAATTATCGATTATACATATCACAATACTCTCCATCTCTTGTTTACTAATATTCCTCTCCTATCCATAAATCTGATAGGTAGCATGTTCCTTGTTCTAATTTGCTTATGTTATCCCTTTTTATGTTTAAATTATATATTCATTTTGATCTTATCTTGGTGACTAGAATAAAATATTGGTCTGTACCTAGTTTATGTCAAACTTCTTTCTAGTTTACCAAATTTTGATATCTTATCCTAATAACCTGGATATATACTTTTGTCAAATACAAGTTTACTCTAATCTTATATTATTGTTTGTTGCATGTCTGTTCTGTTATACCTTTCTATTTCTTAGCCATTAACAGATAGTTATATAATTACTGCTTTATAATACAGTTTAAAATCTGGTACTGCTAGTCCTCCTTCCTTTATTTTCCCCTATTAATTCTTTTTCTTTTCTTGATCTTTTGTTATTACAAATGAATTTTATTATTAATTTTTTTCTAGTTCAATAAAATAGATTATTGGTAATGATTGGGTTGGCTTTGAAAAAGTAGTTTTTTAGCAATTATATTGGCTCTGCCTTTCCACAAACAATATTTATTTTCCCAATTATTTTGAACTGCCTTTATTAATGTAAAAAATATATTATAATTCTGTTCATGTAATTCCTGGGTTTCTTTTGACAGCTATACTCCTATAGTCATTTTAAATGGGGTATATTTTTCTGTCTCTGCTTGCAGGATTTTATTTAGTATTACATAAAATTCTGATGATTTTGTGGATTTATTTTATATTCTTCTACTTAACAAAATTATTGAAAGTTTCTTCTAATTTTTTAGTTGAATCTCTAGAATTTTCCATATACCATCATATCTGCAAGAAAGAAATAGTTTCATTATCTCTTTTCCCAATCTGCTTATTTCAATTTCTTTTTCTTTTTTTTATTGCTATTGTTAGTGTTTCTAATACTATGTTAAATATTACTGGTTATAATAGGAATCTTTGTTTCACTCCTAATCTTACTGGGAAGACTTTCTTGCTTATCCCCATTACAAATAATACTTGCTGATGGTTTTAGGTAAATGCTTCATATCATTTTAAGAAAAAATTAATTTACATCTATGATTTCCAGTTTTGCTTATAGGAAGTGTTGTATTTTATTAACGGCTTTCTCTGCATGTTTTGATATAGTTATATGATTTTTATTAACTTTGTTATTAATATAATCAATTACGTTGGTAGTTTTTCTTATATTAAACCAGCCTACCTTTCTGTTACAAATCCTTTGGTCACAGTTTTTAGTCTTTGTGATATATTGTTGTGGCTAGCTAGTTATTTTATTTAGGATTTTGCATTTATATTCATGAATGAAATTGATGTATAATTTTCTTTCTCTGTTTTTGGTTTTCTTGGTTTAAGATTCAGAACCATACTCCTTCTTTCCCTATTATTTCAAATAATTTATTTAATATTAGAATTGGTTTAACTATTTGGTAGAATTCACTTGTTAATTTATCTTGTTCTGATGTTTTTTTTTTTTTAGAAAGTTGATTTATGGACTTTTCAATTTCTTTTTCTAAAATAGGTTTATTTATTTTCTTTCTTCCTCTTATAGTCTGGGTAATTTATATTTTTGTAAGTGTTCATTTTTTTATAAAACCAACTCCTAGATTTATTTATTAATTCAGTGGTGTTCTTATATTCAGTTTTCTTGGTCTTGCCTTGAATTTTTTTAAATTTTTAAAATTTTATTTAATTAGATTATTTAGAATAATTTTCCATGGTTATGAGACTCATGTTCCTTCCCTCCCTCTACCCTCCTCCTGTATCTGATGCACAATTCCACTGGGTTTAACATTTGCCATTGATCAAGACCCATTTCCTCATTATATTTGCACAAGGGTGATCTTTTAGAGTCTACTTTCCCAGTCATAGCCCCACGAACCGATGTGATCAAGCGGTTGTTTTTCTTTTTCTTTCTTTTCTCACAGTTCTTCCTCTGGATGTGGATAGCGCTCTTTCTCATATATCCCTCCGAATAGTTCTGGATCATTGCATTGCTACTAGTGGAGAAGTCCATTACATTTGATTTTACCATAGTGTATCAGTCTCTGTGTACAACATTCTCCTGGTTCTGCTCCTTTTACTCTGCATCAGTTCCTGGAGGTCATTCCAGTTCACATAGAATTCCTTCATTTCATTATTCCTTTCAGCACAATAGTATTCCATCACCAGCATATACCACAATTTGTTCAGCCATTCCCCAATTGGAGGGCGTCCTCTCATTTTCCAATTTTTGACCACCACAAACTGTGAGTCTATGAATATTCTTGTACAATTCTTTTTCCTTATTATCTCTTTGGGATACAAGCCCAGCAGTGCTATTTGCCTTGAATTTTTAAGATTTGTAATTTGGTATTTATTGTTTTTTTAAAAAATTTGTTACTTTTTTAGTTTCTTAATGGCATTCCTAATTCATTCATCTGTTTTTCTTTATTTTGTTAATATAAGCATTTAGAGATATAATTTTTCCTCTAATTACTGTTTTTACTGTATTCCATGGACTTTGATATGTTGTCTCATTATTATCATTCTCTTTAATGAAATTATTATTTCTATAACTTGTTATTTAACTCACTCATTCTTTAAGATCAAGATATTTAGTTTCCAATTAATTTTCTAAAACACTTATCTTCTGTCTTAGAATCAATACTGTGTATTGGTTCCAAGACAGAAAAACAGTAAGGATTAGATGTTGGGGATTAAGTGATTTGCCCAGGGCCATATATAGCTAGGAAGTGTCCAAGGTCAGATTTGAATTGTAAGGAAATAAATTGAAGGTTTGACTAAAATATATGAGGATTGTAAAATAATCTTGTCATGACTGATTTAAAGTATAGCTCAGAGTCAAAATGACTTTAATAGCTTTTATTTGCAAAAGGTGGAAAGAGTGAAAGTAGAGAAACACAAAAAAGGGTAGAGAAGATGTCTAGCCTATCACACTAAATATTGCTCTGGTGCTCAGCTCAACCTGGCAGGACTTGTTAATCCTTGACTAGAGGACCAGGTGTTCTACCAGTTCCCACCTCCTCCAAGAGGGGAAGGCCTCTCTGGAACTATCTCCAGGAAGCCAGGAAAGGAAAGGCCTGCTAGTAACTCTCCCAAGAAACCCGCCAAGAGCCAAGTCGAAGTCCCCAGCGAAGCTCCCTTGAAGACTACTCCCTGAAGACTACTTCTGAAAACAACCTCCCAAAAACTATCTCCATAAGACTGCCACCAGCCGAAGAAGTTCAGGGCCTTTATAGTGACTTCTTGTCCCTTCCTCTATTCACAGGGGCCAGTTGCAGCTTCCGAATTGCCTGGCACCCTCCGAAGGTGTTAACTCTTATCAAAGGATTCACAAGTTTCTGACTGATTGAGTTAACACCCTTTTTTAGCCAATGCCTTGGGAATACTCTTACTTAGTGTTGAGTTCTGGAGTAATCACTCATTTTAGCAAGTGACTTACAAAAACTCCCTTGCTTAGTGTCTGGTGAGGTACTAAGTAGGGGTACTAAAAGAAAGTCTGATTCACACTTCACAATCTCCCTTGTGATTCTTTGGGAGCCTAGCCTCCCCAATAAGTCATTTAACATGATCTAGCTAAAAGTGCATACAATATTGCACTAAGAGGAAACCAAAATAGTTAGAGATAAGAGGGAAATAGAAAAGAGAGAGCAAAACCAATGTTTGCTAGGCACATTGACAAAAAAGGCCAATTAGGGGGAAGTCCCCTTTGGCATAAGAGTTTACATTTAGAATAAATGTGTCCAAACTCCCTCAGTTCAATCAGTTACACCCCAAAGTTCATTTTGGATCTTCTGACGCAGTGGAGGTTTTTTATGGCACTTTCTCCAAACACTTCATTTTCTTGATTCAAGGAGTTATCAAGCTTCTTTTCCTGAAATGTTTCCTTAAAGATTTTTTTTTTAATTTTGGATTTTATGAAAATTATACAGAACTCAGGGCCTTCTGTCTCTAGACCTGGCTCTTAGTCCACTGAGTTGTCTAGCTGCCCTTTCTAATCAATTTTTACTTTGTGTTCACTTGGTCCCTTATTACATGACAATTTTGTTTCATTATAATCTGAAAAGGATGCATTTAATATTTCTGCTTTTCTACATTTAATGATAATGTCATTTTATACCCTACTATATGGTCAGTTTTTGGAAAAATATCATCTAACACTGAGAAGAAGAACCTTTCTGTTCTTGTTCAGTTCTCTCCATATATCTATCCTATTTTAACTTCTCTAAGATTCTATTCATCTCTTTGGCATTTTTAATATTTTTTACTTAGGCTTATCTTGTTTTGAGAAAGGAAAACTGAAGTCACCCACTGTTTTTGTTTTGTTATCTATTTCCATCTGTAACTCATTTGGCTTTTCCTTTAAAAAATTGGATGCTATAATATTTGGTTCATATAGGCTTGTATTTTATAATGCTTTGTTATCTGTGATACCTTTTAACATGATGCAGTTTCCCTGTTTATCTCTTTTAATTATATCTATTTTAGCTTTAACTTTGTCAGAGATCATGATTGCTATCCCTACTTTTTTTTTTTGTATCAGCTGAAGCGTAGTATATTTTGCTCTAGCCCTTTATTTTTATTGTATGTATGTCTCACATTTTTAAGTGTTTTTCTTGTAAACAACATATTGTTAGTCTTTGGTTTTTTATCCATTCTGCTATTGATTTACATTTTATGAATGAATTCATCCCATTCATATTCAGAGTTATAATTACTAGTTGAGTATTTTCCTCCGTTCTATGTTTCCTTGCTATTTGTCCTTCTCTTCCTTTCTTTATGCTGTATCCCTCTTATGTCCAATTTCTTCTACTACCTCTCTAAATAACATCCCTTCTTATAATCCCTCTTTTATCTTTTCTCCTTGTCCTCCTAGTTCTAAATCAAACCACCCTTCAAAAGATTTCTCCCTTATCCCTTCCCCTTTATCTCCTAGTTCTTATTCTACCCCCTCTTCCAAAAGTCCTTCTCTTATCCCCCACCCTGCTCTTTTATTTCTTGATATGAATTCACTTCTAAAAAGTCCTCCCTTCTCCTGTCCTGAGAGACCTCCCCACATTCCCTTACCTTACCCTTTCCTGTTTCTTGATATGTACTTCCTTCTAGGAAATCTTCCTTTTTCTTATCACATTGCCCTTTTTTCTCTTAATCTACTATTTTCTTAAGAGGACTTTTACCCCTCCCTTATCCTGTTTCTCTGTATGTTAAGAAGAGTTTTAAACCACTAGGTATATATGTTGTGCCCTCTTTAACCCAAATCTGATGATAAAAAGGTTCCATAACTACTAGCCCTCCACCCTTCTTCTCCTTCTCTGTGATAGTTCTACTCCTGCCACTTTTAATGTGAGAAAATTGTTCCACTTTAACTCTTCTAACCTTTTTTTCTTGTTATTTTTAGCTCATTTCATTCCATTCAATTTGACCTCAAGTCTTCTATCTATGTAAGGTCTTTAAAAGTACCCAAGTAAATGATGTCATTCTTTATTTTTTAATTCACCAATTAAAATCTATAGCAGTGATATGACCAAAAAGATACTTTTTACAACTAATACAATAAAACATATTTGGAGAAAAAAATAGTGAGAATATCAAGGTAAATGGCCCTTTCCCTAATATATTTTGTCTGAAAATGCAGAATGATATCATTCTTTTTTAAAAATTTTATTTATTTAGTCAGTTTAGAACATTATTCCTTGGTTAGAAGATTCATATTCCTTCCCTCCCTTCTCTCCCCCGACCCTTCCTGTAGCTGACACACAATTCCACTGGGTATTACTTGTGTCCTTGATCAAAACCTATTTCCATGTTGTTGATGTTTGCACTAGGATGTTCATTTAGAGTCTACATCCCCATCATATCCGCTCAACCTGCGTAATCAAGCAATTGTTTTTCTTCGGTGTTTCTAATCCCACAGTGCTTCCTCTGAATGTGGATAGTGATTTTTTTTCATAGATTCCTCCAAGTTGTTCAGGATCACTGCATTTCCACTAATGGAGAAGTCCATTACATTTAATTGTACCACAGTGTACAGTCTCTGTGTACAATGTTTTCCTGGCTCTCCTTTTGCTCTGCATCAATTCTTAGAGGTCATTCCAGCTCCCATGGAATTCCTCCATTTTATTATTCCTTTGAGCACAATAGTATTCCATCACCAACAGATGCCACAATTTGTTCAGCCATTCCCCAATTGAGGGGCATCCCCATTTTCCAATTTTTTGCCACCACAAAGAGCACAGCTATGAATATTATTGAACATATATTTTTCCTTATTATCTCTTTGGGGTCTAAACCCAGCAGTGCTATGGCTGGATCAAAGGGCAGACAGTCTTTTATCGCCCTTTGGGCATAGTTCCAAATTGCCCTCTAGAATAGCTGGATCAATTCACAATTCTACCAGCAATGCATTAATGCCCCAACTTTGCCACACCCCCTCCAGCATTCATTACTTTCCATTGATGTCATGTTATCCAGTCTAGAATGATGTCATTCTTAATTGTCATAGATGACATTTCTACCTATGATTGTTCTAGATTTAATTTTCTACTGATTTCTGTTTTTTTCCCCTCAAAATAGTTGAAATTCTTTTAGTTCATTTAATATCCATCCCTAGTGTATTTATCCTCAGCTTTGCTGGATGTGTTATTCTTGGCTATAAATCTAGCTTCTTTGCTCTTCACAGTATTGTGTTCTGTGCCCTTTGTTCTCCTAATGTTGAAACTGCTAAAATCTTGTGTTGTTCTGACTATAACTCCACAGTATTTAATTTTCTTTCCCTTGTTGTTTGTAGTGTTTTCTCCTTAATCTAGGAGTTACAGAGCTTAGCAATGATGTTCCTGTGAATTTTCATCTTGTGTTCTAGTTGAGGTAGTTATCAGTGGATTCCTTCATGTTCTATTTTACCCTCTAGTTCCAGAACTTTCAGGCAATTAATTTTCCTAAATGATTTCTTGGACGATGGTGTCTAAACTTTTTTTTTTATAACTTTCTGGTAGTTTGACAATTTTCTCCTCCATTCTATTTTTCAGATCAGTTGTTTTTTGTAATAAATTGTTTCATATTCTCTTCTATTATTTTATTCTTTTATTTTGCTTTGTTCTTTCTTGTTGCCTTAAAAAGTCGTTAGCTTCCGCTTGTCCAGTTGTAATTCTTAATGAATTATTTTTTTTCTATGTTGTTTTTGGATCTCCTTTTCCAACTGGGTGATCTTTCTTTTGTAATTTTCTTGATTTTTTTTGCATTAATCTTATTTTTTTCTAGTTTTTCCACAACCTCCCTAATTTGGTTTTTGAAATCTTTTAAGCTCTTCCAAAAACTACTTTTGAGCTTTGCTGTTTTAAAAGCAAGCATTTTGGGGGCAGCTTAAGTGGATTGAGAGCCAGGCCCAGAGTCTGGAGGACCTAGATTCAAATCTGGCCTCAGGCACTGCCCAGCTGTGCGACCCTGGGCAAGTCTTGTATTATATATACATTATTGATTCTAAGACAGAAGGTAAAAGGTTTTTTTTTTTTTAAGTGTTTTAATTTCACTGTCCTCTGAATTTGAAACCAGGTCTTCTCTGACTCTGTAATAGCTGTCTATAGTTGAGTTTTTTCTCTTTGGCTTACTCATTTCCCCCTAAAATGTTAGCAGCCAAACCAATAGGATTAACTATTAGTTTTATGTCTCATTCAGGCTCTGTTCCCAGGGTAGGTGGGTGGATGTTGGGGGCAGAGGGAAGTGATACCTCAAGTTTCAGGATTTTTGTGTTTGTTATTTCCTGGACCCTGCTTAGTTCTTCCAATGTCTATAATCCAGGCTGAGGTATAGTTCCTGTTCCTCTCAGCTCAAACCCCAGTCTGTAATTGATCTCAATTACTCCAACTAGATCACCCTTCTCTCCCAGTTCTGCCACCACAAGAAGACAGCTTCCTCACCTCTGGGATGACTGCCATGGAGGCTACCGTTGTGTGGGTGACTACAACCAGCAGGGCCCCAATGTGTGCCTCATCTTCATTCCTCTTCCAAAGCCACAAGTTGGGCTAAAGCTAATGTCTGGTCAGCATACCTTGGGCGCTGAAATCCTTTCCTATACAGCAGTCAACCCCCAATTGTGGGTTACTGGGGATCTCTGGAACTCAGGCTACATTCCACAAAGCTGTTCCCAGGGCTCTCTGCCTGTTGACTCCACCTTTGTCTGCCACTGGGATATATATATGCTCCTAGGTCAAGCAGACAATGTGTTGACTCCTCTTCTCTGGGATGCTTGTCCCACTAGGTAATACAGAGACCAGGGAGATCAGAGAACCTTTTTTCAATTTATCCCTGGTTGTTCTGCTTCATTCTTAATTCTTTTCCATTTTTTAGACTTTAGACATTTATTCTATGAAGTTAGTTCTGATTGTTAGTGGAAGAGTTCGGAGAATGAGGCAGTTATATGCTGTACTCTACCATCTTCCCACCAAAGTAAGTATTATTTAATAAAAATATATTGAATTCTCCTTCAACTTCTGTGTCTTGGTAAATTTAAAGAAAATTCAGTAAAGACTAAAATTGGGCATTCTTTGATGTAGTACAATATTTTTAAAAAGTGATCTTGTAGTCATGTGCTTTTCTCATAATACAAGGTACTTGTAGGCAAAGATTACATTTATTCATAAAGTTCATAATTCATCTAAAATTAACCTATAAGCTTGCTTAAAATGACTAAATTTGCCAAAGAACCTGATAATATAAGGAGGTTAAGGCTGCTATCACTTTATAACTCCAAGTTAAATGTATAGAAACGATAGTAAATGTAATTCAAATTTAATTCTGTTGTTCATAAAACTCACAGAATCTTAATAAAGTCACCAAAATGATAGTATTTAGATAAGTAACTTTAAATATAAAGAGTAGAGGTTTTTTAAAATTAACTTATTAAATTTCATTAAGCAAACTAGTTTGCTTACTTAGAAAAATATATGACTTTTTCCTCTGGGAAAACTGTACTATAAGTACTGTACTATACTTATTTTTCAAAGGAATCTTATTCCTTTGTTGTTTTAAAAATAATTACCCAAGAATGAAAATTTACAATGAAACAACATCCTAGACATGTTTTCCCAGTGGTATGTGTCAGTTCCCCAAGGTTGACTTTGCTTTTGTCATAATGTAAAATTGTGCCAGTATCAAAGAGATAGTTTTGTTTTTGAAACATACACAAGTTGATTGCTAAGTTTTGTCTCAGGGCATTTCAGAGTCTAAGAGTGGATCTGAGTTTTGATTATGAGCTGAAAATTAGGCTATCATATATTCAGATAATTAGCCAGGAGACTGACCTTTACAATTTTTACTTTGAGTGCTTATTTAAAAGTAGTAACAGAAATATCACATCCTTTAACCATTGATTTTAGATTTGGAGATGGAATAAACTTGAAAGGTCATCAAGTCCAATTCCCTCGTTTTACAGTTGAGGAAACTGAGGCCTAGCCAGGTTAAATAACTTGCCCAGACTCACACAATTAGTAGGTATCTAAGGACAACTATGAAATCTGGTCTCCTTGATTTCATGTCTAGTATCCTATATATTCAGTCTGTATCTTCTCTTTTTCTTATCAATTAGAACTTAGGTCTCTCCCCAGATACCACCATTTTGGGAAATTTATTCAAGTGTATTATATATTGGTTGGTGATAGAATATTCTCAATTGTTTGCTCATTAAAATTAATAAGCAGTAGGGCTATGTTTGGGGCAGGAGTCCCAAGAACATTAATCACATTGATTATGAGCCCAAAACTATTGTCCTCATCTTTCATATACCCTTGCTCCATCATCACCCCCCTAATAATCTCTTTGATTACATGGCTTGAAATGATAACAGTTCTTCCTTATAAAAGTATGGAAGATTCTGCTGTGCCACCATATCAACAGTGTGGTCAGAGACAAATTGCAAGGTATTATGTTCAGCAAATTATACTTTTTTTTTTTTAAAGATAAAATCTCTCTTTTCCTAGAAATTCAGAATTCAATTGGCTTGATTTTTTTTTTTTTAAATCTATTGCAGGATTCTAGGAAGGGGAATAATATAAGTGAAGAAGAAGAATGACTTTAGTGGCATTTGCAGAATTATTTTTAGGAATAGATAGACCAGTGTAGAAGCTCGGCTCTGTCACCTTGTCATAAGGCTACCAGAATGTCAGAGCTGAAGGGTGGGGTAGGTGGAATCAAATTCCCATTCTTGGTCCTTTGCCAGAAATCAGACCATGGAAGAGCTGTGAGCCGCAGCCAAAAAGGCAATAGAGGCACTCACCATTTTTAGTTAATAGTCTAGTGCCAGGTAGGTTAAGTCTGTTTGAGTGTGGAAAACTGGGAGGGCTCCCAGGGCAATTAGACATTCTAGGATAGGGATTGGGTTTCAAAGGAGCTAGCAAACAAAAGAATGAGTTTTGTTCCTGGAGCATGAGATTATCATAGGATCATTGGATCCTGAAATTATAAAGAGTTGGTTCTTCATACTCATAGTATGTGGAATTGATTTGTTTTATTTGGTCACAGACTTAGAGTTTATTGGTTAAAAAGTATTTTCTAACGTGGTAGATATAAAAAAGAGATCACAAATCTTTTCTAAAAGAAACTTAACTAGTTTAGCATTGGCGTTGAAGTTGCTTTATTTCTATATAATAACTTAGTTCTATTTAAATATGTTTTAAAATTTACATCCTCGTAAGCAAATATTGAAATGGACATGAAGTAACTTAAATTAAAGTTCTGTATTCAGAGAAGCAAGCTTGTATCTGATCTTTTGTGAGGAGGTTGCTATATAAATGTTGAGTGAATTTTTTAATTTTATACTGTATTGGGCTGGTCTCTTATCCAAATATCTCTCACTCTGTTTCATTGAAAATGACTCTCAAATTACCTTCAGCCTTCATCTCTCTTCTGATTCTACTCCCACATTATCAACTTCCCACTAAAAATCCCACTTGGAGATCTTGTAGGCATCTCCAGCTTATGGCCAAAACAATATATTTCATCTATTTCTGTTTCAGATTATCAATGTTCTCTTGCAGTCATCCTCAGCTCTTCATTCTCCCTCATTTTTCTGTATTCAATCATTTGCCAGGTCTTGTTGATTCTACCTCTACAATATGCCACCTCTACACTCATGGGTGCCATGTTCTCATTGTTTGTGTTCTAGTCTACTTCAGTAGTCCTCTAATTGGTTTTCCTGCTTCTAGACTCTTCTCGTCTCCTGTAAAGGATCTTTAATGGCTCTCAGTTGCTTCTTAGGCAAAATAAAAAACTTTTAAACTTGGCATTTAAGCTCCCTTCCACTTTAACTCCAATCTCTCTATCCAGATTTTTCATATTCCTCCCTTTTTCCTCCCAGAAACCTGCCCATTTACTGTTAACTGAACTTGAAACACTTCAGGGCCTTATGCTTAGTAAATCTCCTATGCCTGGAATTCTCTTCCTTTTAATTCTTCCCTACATGAGACATTTCTTGATACTCTCTAGATACTTTGTATATGTTTTGCATTTACTTACATATATAATATACATAGAATTGTGTCTTCTATTTTGTTTATTTTTATTTTTGTAACTTTTTATCTAATGTAGTAGGTGTTCAATTATGGAATTGGAGATTTAGACCTAGAAGGAATCTTAAAGGTTAACTAGTACTCTTTCATTTTACAGATAAGGAAACTGAGGCCCTGAAATGTCAAGTGAAATGCTGAAGTTCACAAAGCAGTTAGGTGGCAGCTCTGATTGAATTAAAGCTATTGATAAAGAGAAGTTTAGCACTAGAACTAATAAAAGCATCTTTGAAATTTTCTTTAAATTTGGAGGGTGTAGATGATAAGATTGTTTCAAATGTAGCCATATCCTTTATCCTTTTAAAGATTCTTTTGGGACTATAGAATTTGGAAACTTGGTAGGATTTTTTTAGGTTTGTATGACATTACTATCACCTGAAAGTATTGTACCCTTCATGTTTCCCGAGTTTAAAATGACTATTTTCCTAGACTTCTGTATGTCTCCCAGTTAATTCATGTAAAAGAGCTGACAGATTTACAGCTTAATAAGTGACAATCATAGTGGGCCCCTGCCTAGAAACAGAATAAATGACAATCATTTTTCCTGCCCGGACAGTTCACTTAAAAAGTTCAACTTAAATTCCTTAGACATGAATCAATGAGCCTTATTGCTGCGACGTTACCTACTGGGAGGTGGGTGTGACTTCTCATTGTTAACTGGTTATATTTTTAATAATTCATCTACTTTTAAACATACATTGAAATCTCTCGTTATGTTTCCAAAAGTAAAATTATTTCATCCAGTCAAATAAGCAAGCATTTCTCAAGTGCTTAATATTAGCCTTGAATTCCTTTAGACATATTGAAACTAGAGAGGCAAAGAATGAAATAGTCTCTACCCATAAGGAGATTATATTCTAATGGAAGAGACGAGTATTTCTATGAGGATGTAAATACAAAATGGTTAATAATAAAGTAGTTTAGGAGAGAAGGTACTAGTAGTTGGGTGGATCAAGAAACGCTTTATATAGAAGGTGGTGCTCAAGTTGCATCTTGAAGGAAGAGAGGTTGTCTGGGAGAGGGAGAAGAAGGAGAGAGAACATTCTCGGATGCCAGTGCAAAGACATGAACATGGAATTGGAAGATAAAATGTCTACTGAATTGTAGAATGCTTAAAATTGAGTATAATAATCAATTGCCAGAGAAGAGGTTAGGATTTATGCCTGACACAAATCACAAAACATATTCAGCCTAGCACCCACAACCTTATTCAGCAAAGAACTGCTACCAATAAGCAGGTAGGCACAGGAGGAGAGGAGCAGCTCCTGTGGAGAAGGGGCCTTCTGTCCCCCCTGCTGCCAACCAACTGCCACATATAGCCAAAAGCAGCAAACCACCCTGAGGGAGAAACGGGTGGCATTATGTGTCAGACAAGTTCAACTTTCACCACCATCTTGAGCAGCATCTCCCCTCAGACTCTTGATGGAAACAGCCCAGGATCCTGAATCTAATAGTCTTAGGTATAGCAATGCTTCCAGCCTAATGCCTTCAATCCTCATACTATAGAACAGCCCCTGAGAAGATGTGGCCTAGGCATTTCCCTCAGCCACAGCTACTGAAGATCCAGAAAAGACAGTAATTGCCACCAAAGTGTTTGGCACAGTCCAGTGAAAAGAGACATTAGCATTTGCTTTGCTTCTATACTCTCAGTACCATGGGACCTTTACATCTGAATTGTAGCTGAAACTTTTCATGTGTTTTTCTCTTCCCTCATTAGAATGTGAGCTCTTCCAGAGCAGGGACTATACTGCTTTGCTTCCATCATGTGTTCATTTGGAATAAATTGAAGCTAAACTGGAAAAAGATTGAAAACATTGTTAATGAGAACAAATGATTTGAAATGGAGATGTCAGGAACAAAAAAGAAACTTTAGAATTATTGAGATTCCTGAAAAATAAATTAATATGACCACTATCTCAGGAAGTTTGTATAAGAAAACTAGCAAAAATAATTTGCTCTGCAAATAGAATTCCTAGTATCATAAGAAGTTACTAAAAATTCAACTCTTTGAGGCCTATCAGCATCAAACATCAAAAAGTCAATAACAAAATGAAAATCAGGCCACTCAAAAGAAGGCTTCATTTCTGAAATGCCAACAATCAAGTATCTTATAAAAATTCTTCCACAAAAATCAGAAGTGACTGAAAAAATTAAAGCATGACATGAAAAACTTTTAAAAAGGAAAAGTACATATAAAATTGGAGAATTAATACTTTTTTAAGGTCAGGATTTCTTTAAAAAACAAATGTTAATTTAAAGAACAAAAAACAATTAGGGTGAGCTGGAGGAAATCTATAGAATTTAACAGTATAAAATTGGATTTTTCAAACAGAAAAGAAATTACCTTTGAGTAACTTGTCTTTTGAAGGTTTTTTTATTTTAATAAAATATAAATAATCTAGAATTTGTAGTTTTATTTGGATTTTGCCTTTATTTTGATTAATTTGTTGTTTGTTAAACACTTTTACTATAATGTTTAATATCACCTCGAGTGACCCCCCCTGATTACAAGATAATCTCTAAAATCCATAGTTCACTCTTCAAGACAGTTTACAGTTCGCCTCCAAATTAACTTTCCAGACTTATTTTATAATACTCCATGTACTTGACAAACCAACCTAAATGAACTCCAGCACTGTTTTTTCATTTGATTCTTCCTTCTCCTCCCTCTGAGATCACCTCCAAATGAAAGCCTTCCTTTTTTTAGATACCCATTCTAACATTTATGTTGTGTTTTTCCAACAAAAGGCAATCTCCTTGAGGACAGACTGTTCAATTTTTATCTTTGTGTTCATAGTGTTTTCTGTTCTGTTATAGATGATATTGATCTTTATAACCAGTTGATATTGATCAGCTTGAGCTGTTATTGTCACCTGATGATAGATGGTATATGAAGCTGCTGGACACAATGTAATCCAACATTTATTTATTATTTACTATCGGGAAAGCAGAAACAGGAAAGGAGGTAGAAATAAAGTAGGAAAGCTCTTGCCCTAACTCTTAAGATTTCTAGCTATCCCCAAAACCCAACTATCCCATAAGGGATTTCTTTGTGTCTGATTGAGATCAGACCTAACTTAACTTCCTCTCTATCTAAAGGTATAAGAACTAACTTACTAAACTATTCTAATATATAAACTTCAAGTATTCTTAGCCTCCTTAAAATATAAATAAAAAGTAACAAATTGTCTTCTCTAATTGACCAGTGTGGCAGTTAGAAATCAAATGCCTTCCTCTGACTCTTCCCAGCTTTGAGTCAAAGCTCAAGGTGTTCAGTGAGAGTAGATAGCACCCCCTACTTTGCAGCGGCTTTTCCATTTCAAGAGAACAGCTCTGACAGCAAACAAAAACTCTTCCTACCTTCACAGATGTTCTTGTAAGGTTTCAAAGTGTTAGATTAAAATGAATATCTCCAATTTCTTATTTTCCATGAAATTTATTTATAATCACTTGAAATAGAAAAAGCACATAAGCATAGATTTAAAGTCCCTTTCCTACTCTAGGTCTGACCATGTGTATCTCATCCTGAAGGATTCTCTGTCTGCCTCACCTGCAGTGCTCAGGGAAGTAGAGGCAGGTGGGCTCCACCCAAACCCTTTTATTTACATTCATGGAGGCAGTATTGGCATACAAAAAATGGGATGACCTGGGTCAGCAATCCAGTTAGGGGGGGAAGGGATGAAACTCCCTTAACACAAAAGTTAAGTTTAGCCAAAGTCTCTAACTGATAATTATCTAGAGAAAAGTCACCATCCACCTCTCTCTAGTCATTCAGTTTCCAGAGAGTGACCAATATCCTCTAACTGTCTTCCCAGTATGCTAATCTTTCTTAAAGTGACCACTGTGATTTTTCCCTGGCCATGCAATATGGGGACAAGGAAAGAATCCTTTCTCTGGTATCTATCTCTCTGTATTCTAATTATGCTATGTAACAAATGAATAACTAATTAATCCTTATAATTACTCCTTGTGCTTCATTGAAAAGACTTATTTTTTTCTCAAATGAAACAATACACCTAACTAACCTTAAACTAAAACTAAGAGAGTTAAAGAAGAATGAAAGATAGGAAAAATCTTTTGAAAATGCAAATCACATATTACAGGTATAGATAATTCAAATGCAAACATTTTCAATAACAAAATAACATTTTAACCTATACTAAAGATAAAAATTCAAAATCATGTTACAATACCATGGGAAAAAAGCCTTGCAAGAAAATTATACAAAATGTATATAAATATTTCCCCCCTAAAGTGGGTTAAAAAACCCTCCTCTGAGGTTCCCTTTAAGGAGGATATAAAAATCCCTGTGAAATAAAGTATTTACTTTAATTTTTAATTTTTTTATATTTTTAATAAATTTTATTAAAATCTAATAATTTTTAGTATTTATGTTTTCAGTTATTTATCTTATAAGTTATTATATTTAGTAACTAGTTATAGTTATTAATATGCCTATTCAATATGCTATGTATTATATTAATAAGATTTTTAGACCCTTACCTTTTTATACTTTCCATTTACATCCTCATACAAACCTCTATTGTACCAAAATCTAGACTTATAATTAAATTGAAAGTTAATTGTCTTTAAAATCCTTCAGTTTTCTTAGTTCTTGATAGTAGTCCTCATTTCCATGGAAAAATCTCTGGTTGCAGCTTGTTGTGTCCTTGAAATAGTCAATTGTCTTTTGAAATAAGTGTACATAACAATTCCCTTGTCCTTGTCTTGTTGTTGTTTTGTAATTGTCCTCATGGCAGTCCTGCTGTTGTTGTATTGATCTTTTATCTTTTTAGACTTTATTTTCATCTTCAACTGATGGCACCTTCTTTACATGGAACTAGTGAATCCATGCTGACTTCTCCGCTATCTGCATTGATGTTGGTGTAGTCAGCAGCACTTGATATGGACCTTCCCAGGCAGGTTGTGTTTCTCCTATTTTATTGAAATTTTTCACATAAATTGTATCACCTGGATTTATATTGTGTAAAGAAAAGTCTATAGGTCTAGCATGTATGATTGCTCCTAATTGTTGAAGTTCCTTGATTCTAGTTTGTAAGTCTCTAATATATGCAGCAGTTGTGTTATCAACAGCTAACAACAAACTATACACAGGGCTAAATGTCTTTGACGTAAGAGTATATATCCAAATAGCATTTTGAATGGAGATATTTGTAGGTCTCTTCTTGGTCTGGTTCTTAAATAGAATAAAGCTAGTGGCAACACATCAGGCCATTTCAGGTGTGTCCCTGTGCACATTTTCCCAATCATGGTCTTGATTTCTCTGTTTAACCTTTCCACTTGCCCAGAACTTTGTGGATGATAAGGCACATGAAATTTAGATGTTATCCCTAGGCATTCATATATTTGTTGTAATATTGAATCAGTGAAATGTGAGTCTCTATCTGAATCTATTCTTGGTGGTAAGCTAAATCCGGGTATGATCTATGTTAACAATACTTTTGCCACAAAATTTGCTGTATTCTGTTTGACGGATTTGCCACAAAATTTGCTGTATTCTGTTTGACGGAAATACTTCTGGCCATCTTGTCATTTGGTCTACAATCACTAAGCAAAATTTATAGTTCCCAGCTTTTGACACTGAAATAAAATCTACTTGTAAGTATTCATATGGTGTGTAAGCCAGAGGTCTCCCACCGAATGCCTTTTGTTTGAATGCATGTTGATTGTATGATTGACATGTCCCACCAGCTGCACAAACTTTAGATGCTATATTTGTAATTACAAGCTCTATTGTAAGGAAGGGTACAAAAATCCATTTTTTTCTTCACTGTATCAACTATGCCTTGTGTGCCAAAATGACCATTCCTGTGTATAGCTTGACAAATTTGATTGTAAAAAGATCTTGGTAATATCGGTTTACCTTGGGATGCAACCCATACACCATTCATTACCTGTGCTTTAAAATTGTCTCCATTTCATTACTTCTCTCTCATTGTATACCTTTGACAAATCAGTTTCATTTATGATTGATAGATTTAAATTTAAATCGGGACCTTCCATAGCTGCATTTTTTGCTGTTATATCTGCTCTGTGATTCTCTCTTAATATAAAAATCATTGCCTCCTGTGTGTGCCAAACAGTAAACCACAGCTAGTGTGTGTGAGGTAGTTGGAGAGCTATTAAGAGTTCTTTTAAAATCTCTGCATTGGCTATTGTTTTCCCCGATGTTGTTTAAAATCTACGCTGTAACCAGAGACTTCCCACTCATGGCAAATGCCAAAAACATATTTTGAGTCTGTATAGATGGTAGTGTCTTTCTATCCCTTGTTATTAGACATGCTTGCTTCAATGCTATGAATTCAGCAGCTTGAGCACTCTTGATTGGATTGAAGTAATGCAGACCAAATTGTTTCATATTCTGTCAGTACAGCAGCACCTGAGTATTTTATTCTATCCCTCATAAAAGATGACCCATCCATAAATAATATCATGTCAGTATTCTCCAATGGAGTATCAAATAAATTGTCATGGGGCTTTTTTGCAATATTCACTACTTTTCCACAATCATGTAGAGGTTCTCCATTTATGTGTAGATAAGGTAACAATGTAGCTAGATTGAGTGTTGAACATCTTTTCAATGTAATATTCTCATAGTCTAGCAATGTGATTTCATATCTAGTAAACCTCTGATCTGAGAGTGCCTGCATTCTGTGTCTTAAAAGAAAAGCCTCTACTTCATGTAGACACATTATAGTTAGTGGACATCCCAACACTAGGTTTGCAGCTTTTTTAACTAGCAATGCTGTGGCAGCTACTCTCTGGACACATGGAGGAGCACCACTAGTGCAACAATTGGGTCTAGCTGTACTGAATAATATGCATTTGGCCTTTGAAGTGGACCTAAAGATTGAATAAGCTTTCCAGAAGCTCTATCTTTCCTCTCACAGATATGTAATGTGAAAGGCTTGTCATAATCAGGGATTCCTAATGCAGGGGCTGACAAGATTGCTTGTTTTAATTTTGCAATGACTGCTAGATGTTCTGCACTTAATTTTAATTGCTTTGATACTATATCTCTTGTTAACTCTGTCAAGGGTTTGGTGATTTCCTCATAACATGGTATCCTCTGTCTGCAAAACCCCATTTTCCCCAAAATTATCCTGAGTTGCTTCTTTGTTTTTGGTGCAGTTAATTTTTGGATGTCTGCAATTCTTTTCTGGGAGATGTAACATGACCCTTCTGCTAGCACAAATCCTAGATATTCCACTTTAGGAAGACAACATTGTACTTTTGATTTGGAGATTTTGTGTCCTCTCTTGAATAACTCTCAGAAAGTTCTTACTAGCTCTTTGACATATTTCAGCAGTGGGGGATGCTAACAGCAAGTCATCCACAAAGTGGATTAGTCTGCTCTCCCTAAATTCAATATTTTCTAGGTCTTCAGTCAAAATTTGGGAGAACAAAGTCAGACTTCCCATAAACCCTTATGGCAGTGGTACCATGTGTAATGTATGTAACCTTTTCCACGTAAATGCAAAATTCTTCTGGGAGTCTTTATGTATCGGGATAGAAAAGAATGCAGAGGATAGGTCCACCACTGCAAAATATTTGGCATTGCTGGGACTGATGAAATTATAACAGAGGGAGTGTAAGATTTAAAAGAGTGGGAGCCATAAACTGTAATAGTTAAAATGGTTGACGGCCTTAAACTGTAGTGATTAAAATAGTAGATGATATAAATTGTAGTAGATATAAGAGTGGATGAGTAAGTTGTGACCGCAGGAAATATGTTTTCACTACAGTGTTTTGTTTTTAAATCAAATATAAGGTGGTCGCCAGGGAATATATTCCCAATTATTAAAATATATACCCAAATCAACTGGGTTTTATAAAGATTTTAATTAATTACAATGAGGAATTAAAGAAGGAGAGAGAGAAGAAAAGAGGAATAAGTATGAAGGGCCTTAGCCAACATGGCCTAGACCTGAGTCTTAAGAGAGAGATCAGTCAGTCCTTAATCACTCACCACAAGATCTGACCAGGCAAGGATTCTAGTGACACCAGGCCAGCTTCATCTCAGCTGACTCCATCAGCTCAATGCCTCTCTCTGAATCTGAATGTGAATCCAAATGTCCCCGAGAGAGTCCCGAGAGAGACCCTTCAAGGCAGACTTTCCCAGCTGACTGTTCTTAGAGAGAGCTTTTCATCTCCTTTTAAAGGGCATTTTCTCCTATGTCACCTCCCCTAAGTTCTTCCATCTACCAATCACAGTAGACGGTTTCCAAAGGACAGCCCATTCTGAATTCACACCTGAGTAGACTAAACTTTTGAGTAATCCACACCTGAGTAGACTAAAATCTCTGAGTAAGTTCTCACCTCTTTGTTCCTTGTAAGTTCACAAGTTGCCTGACCTTTATAGGTACTTAGCACCCCTTTGTATTAGTTCTAAAAATAGGCATGGCTTAAGTATGGGTTTAAGTACTTTTCATTGTTCAGCAAGAAGTTTTCTTCCCTAAAGCAGGCTTAAGTGTGGGTGGAGTAGAGGTCTCAGGTTTCTGATCTAAGTAGAGTTCACTGCCCAAATGGGGAATGGTCTTAATCCAATCTTATGAAATAGGGTCTGGGAAATTTTAAGGTTCACAGGAGTAGGCAAATACAGGATGTCTCTTGATTACGTGGTTGTTTATTGCTCTTATGTGTAAATAGACTTTCCATTTTCAGCTACTTTTATGAGAGAGCTGTAGAAATTGAACAGAGGAGAAATATTTTGAACTCTGTTCATTTAACTAAAAATGCATATGTCCTAATAAGGGAGAAGGTATAATGATCTCTGATTTTACTGTCTTCCACTTTTGTTCTGTTATAAGGATTATTGATCCTTATAGATTATAGGTATTGATATAGGTAGGGAAAGATGGCTTCCCAAGCAGTCTAAAAAAAATTCCAGCTCAGGCCAGGTTATATAAAAAACTATTTATTGGAAGTATTAAAATTTAGGAAAAAGGGAAAGAAAAAGGAAACAAATAAGAATAATATTTACCCTAAATCTAAATTTTCTTTTTTTTTTTTTGAGGTAGCCCTTTAAACTCTTTTTTTTCCCCATTTGAATTAGTTTATTTAGTCAATTTAGAACATTATTCCTGGGTTACAATAATCACATTATTTCCCTCCCTCCCCTCCCCCACCCTTCCCACAGCCCACGCACGATTTCATTGGGTATTACTTGTGTCCTTGATCAGAACCTATTTCCGTGTTGTTGATGTTTGCACTAGGATGTTCTACATCCCCAACCATACCCTTCGATCCATATATTCAAGCAGCTGTTTTTCTTTGGTGTTTTTACTCCCATAGTGGTTCCTCTGAATGTGGATAGTGGTTTTTCTCATAGATTCCTCCTACTTGTTCAGGATCACTGCATTGCCACTACAAGAGAAGTCCATTACATTCGATTGTACCACAGTGTATCAGTCTCTGTGTATAATGTTTTCCTGGTTCTGCTCCTCTCACTCTGCATCAATTCCTGGAGGTTGTTCCAGTCCCCATGGAATTCCTCCATTTTATTATTCCTTTGAGCACAATAGTATTCCATCACCAACATATACCACAATTTGTTCAGCCATTCCCCAATTGAAGGACATCTCCTCATTTTCCAGTTTTTTGCTGCCACAAGCAATGCTATGGCTGAATCAAAGGGCAGACAGTCTTTTAGAGCCCTTTAAGCATAGTTCCAAATTGCCCTCCAGAATGTCTGGATCAATTCACAACTCTACCAGCAATGCATTAATCTCCCAACTTTGCCACATCCCCTCCATCATTCATTATTTCCTTTGCTGTCATGTTAGCCAATCTGCTAGGTGTGAGGTGATGCCTCAGAGTTGTTTTGATTTGCATTTCTCTTGATTATAAGAGATTTAGAACACTTTTTCATGTGCTTATTAATAGTTTTGATTTCTTTAACTGAAAATTGCCTATTCATGTCCATTGTCCATTTATCAATTGGAGAATGGCTTGATTTTTTAGCTCTTTATAAATTTGAAAAAATTGAAAAAATTTTTGAATTTGAATTGAAAAAAAAAAAAAACCTTTGTCAGAGGTTTTTGTAATGAAGATTGTTTCCCAATTTGTTGCTTCCTTTCTAATTTTGGTTACATTGGTTTTGTTTGTACAAAAACTTTTTAATTTGATGTAATCAAAATTGTTTATTTTATATTTTGTGACTCTTTCTATGTCTTGCTTGGTTTTAAAGTCTTTCCCTTCCCAAAGGTCTGACATGTATATTATTCTGTGTTCACCTAATTTGCTTATACTTTCCTTCTTTATATTCAGGTCATTTACCCATTCTAAATGTATCTTGGTGTAGGGTGTAAGATATTGATCCAAACCTAATCTCTCCTATACTGTCTTCCAATTTTCCCAGCAGTTTTTATCAAATAGTGGGTTTTGGTCCCAAAAACTAGGAAATTTGGGCTTATCATAGACTGTCTTGCTGAGGTCATTTACCCCAAGTCTATTCCACTGATCCTCCTTTCTGTCTCTTAGCCAGTACCAAATTGTTTTGATGACCACTGCTTTATAGTATAGTTTGAGATCTGGGACTGCAAGTCCTTCTTCCTTTGCATTTTTTCCCCATGATTTCCTTGGATATCCTTGATCTTTTGTTCTTCCTAATGAACTTTGTGATTTTTTTTCTAATTCAGTAAAAAAGTTTTTTGGTAGTTCAGTGGGTATGGCACTAAATAAGTAAATTAATTTGGGTAGGATTGTCATTTTTATTGTTATCTCGTCCCACCCATGAGCAATCAATGTTTTTTCCAATTGTTTAGATCTAGGTATATAGATATATGTATGCATAAATACATATACATGTATATATATGTGTGTGTGTGTATATATATATATATAAATATGAGCTAAAAAAAGGTTAATACTAAAATAAATGGGAAAAGAAACAAAAGGGGGTAAATTTATATGTCACAAAGAAGCTCATGGCGGGAGGGAGGAGAACATCAATACACTGGAAGGGTAACGAGGTTGGAGATAGGAAATACTATGTTAACAATATAATGGTTTACTTAAAGAATCCTAGAGAATCAACCAAAAAGCTAGTCAAAATAATCAACAACTTTAGCAAAGTTGCAGGATACAAAATAAACCCACAAAAGTCATCAGCATTTCTATATATCTCCAACCCATTTCAGCAGCAAGAATTAGAAAGAGAAATTCCATTTAAAATCACCCTAGACAATATAAAATAGTTAAGAATCTATCTGCTGAGACAAACACAGGAAATATATGAACACAACTACAAAACACTCTTCACACAATTAAATTTTCTACCTATACCTAAACCTCAATTAAAGGTTTGCATGAACCTGCTTCTCCTTGATAAAGTCAAGGCTCAATTATCTTTCTTTCTGTCTATTAACCCAATTCTAACTTTCTGCCCTAAAACTAAAATAATGCAACTTATCACAATGAGAAAGATTGGAGTCCTTTCCTGCTGTTGAGAGGATAAAAGAGCTATTCAGAATCTTCACAGCTTTGCTCTCTTCTGCCACCACTAGTAAAGCAATGATATTGCACCACAATTTCCTTTCTTACTTGGATATTTCTTTTTTTTTTAATAATATTTTATTTGATCATTTCCAAGCATTATTCCTTAGAGACAAAAATCATTTTCTTTTCCTCCCCCCCCCCCCCCATAGCCGACGTGTGATTCCACTGGGTATCGCATGTGTTCTTGATTCAAACCCATTGCCATATTGTTAGTATTTGCATTAGAGTGTTCGTTTAGAGTCTCTCCTCAGACATATCCCCTCAACCGCTGTAGTCAGGCAGTTGCTTTTCCTCGGTGTTTCTACTCCCACAGTTTGACCTCTGCGTATGGATAGTGTTTTTCTCCTAGATCCCTGCAGATTGTTCAGGGACATTACACCGCCACTAATGGAGAAGTCCATTACGTTCGATTGTACCACAGTATATAAGTCTCTGTGTATAATGTTTTCCTGGTTCTGTTCCTTTCGCTCTGCATCACTTCCTGGAGGTCGTTCCAGTTCCCATGGAATTCCTCCACTTTATTATTCCTTTTAGCACAATAGTATTCCATCACCAACATATACCATAATTTGTTCAGCCATTCCCCAATTGATGGGCATCCCCTCATTTTCCAATTTTTGGCCACCAGAAAGAGCACAGCTATGAATATTCTTGTACAAGTCTTTTCCCCATTATCTCTTTGGTGCTATGGCTGGATCAAAGGGCAGACAGTCTTTTATCGCCCTTTGGGCATAGTTCCAAATTGCCCTCCAGAATGGTTGGATCAGTTCATAACTCCACCAGCAATGAATTAATGTCCCTACTTTGCCACATCCCCTCCAGTATTCACTGCTTTTGGATATTTCTTAAGTAGAAATATCAACAAATCTTCTCCAACTTCCAACTCTCAGAGCCAAAATCCTTGGACCTCCTTCCTTGAATCAGGACAGACCAAGAGAGAGTGTTTCTTGAGACAGGACAGACCAAGAGTAAGAGTTTGTTGGTCTAACTATTCTTTTCAAGGAACCTCTAAGAAATTCCACTTTTTTCCCCATGATCCTCTCTTGAAAATTCTACTTTGTCTAAAAGAAATCCAGCTTTCTCAAATTACTATATTTATCTATTGCAATCAACCCTATTTCTTATTTAACTCTTAATTAACAAATATCATATTACAATTCTCTGTAACCTCACAAATTATGAGTTAAAAATTCTCATGTAACTTAGTCTTCTGGGATATGATTGTCTAAATGAAGACAGGGATTTGCATTCTTTGTAATTGCAGCTATTAACATGTTTTCCAAATTAAAGGAGAAAACCCACCAAATTTCTTAAGTGTTATAGCAGGTTCTGCCCTGAATTTTGTTTGTTCTTAGAAATTCCAGAGTTAAACTAGTATTGTCCTGGGCTTCTGTAGTAATAACAACTTTTGCTCTTTTAAGTGATGATATTTTCAGTTCTTCACTAATGATAGAAGCAGAATAGCCTTAGAGAAAGAGAAAATGAAGCGAAGTTTCCTTGAGAACTTAATACTTCTTGTTTCCTACCTTGAGGTTTATATTAACATACCTATAGACATACATATTTATATATACACACACATATATACTATATTTTTCAAAAGTAGAAAACACAAGTAGAAGGAAACCTGAAAATAATACTTTGAGGAAAAAAGAAGTATCCCCAAGTAAATCTGAAGCTCCAAGCCATTCAGCATCTTCCAAATGTTTTCTTAATTTTAATTGCTGTTTGCCATATAATTTTAATTTTTATGAGGTTGATCCACAAAAGCAATTGCCAAATTTGAAAAAATTGAATCACTTTGTATACAGTGCATTTAGGAGAATCTAGATTCTATGGATCCCGTTTTCTAAACTAGAAAACATTAACCAATGTATAAGAATCCACCTGTAAATATCAAAGCCTGGTAGATCTTAAAGTCAGTTATCACTACTCCTATCCATTACAGGGTTTGTTGAATTCCTATCAATGGCTGATGGAGAACACAATTAAGGAACTTTCCCCTCAGGAATTTTCATTTAATTCAGTTAAAATTCTCTTTCTCCTCCATTCAATCCAAACCACCCCATTCTTCAATTGTAGGGGAAGAAAAAAAGACAAACCCATTGTTATAAACTCTTATAATCAAGCGAAACAAATTTTTGCACTGGCCAGCTACAAAAAAAAAAAAAGAGTATCACTCTGTGTTCTGAGTCATTCATTTCTTTATGAGGAAATAAGTAGAATGTTTCATCATTAGGCCTTTGGAATCATGGTTGGTCATTACAGTGATCAGAGTACCTAATTATTTCAAAGTTGTTTATACCTTATTTTTGTCATTGTATTGTGTCCTGGTTCTGTTAAGTTCACTCTTTCTCTTTTCCTAGAAGTCTTCCCATATTTTTCTTAAATCATCCCCACCATCATTTCTTATAGCACAATAGTATTCTATCACATTATGTACTATATGATATACAATAATGTGTTCAGCTATTTCTCACTTTATGGGCACCCTTTCAGATTCCCATTCTTTGGCACCTCAAAATGAACTCTTAAGTACTTTTGTACATCCTTAGAATTTATTTTATTGAGGACTAATCCTTCACTTGATCTGCCTGCCTTCGAATTTTCCCTTCTCTCCTTTCCCTCTTATTTCTCTGTTGAGTAAAATGCATTTCTATACCCAAATTTTTGGATGTGTATATGTGTATTCCCTGACCAATCAATTCAAGTGAGAGTGAGATTCAAGCATTAACTACTCCCTTGTCCCATTTTCTCCTTGTTAGTATAGATGTTTATTTGTACATGCTAATTATGAAATAATTTCCCTCAACATCCCTTTCCTACCCCACACCCCCAATATACTCTTTCTATTCTTCTCATATGATCATCTAGACATAATAGAACAACTCCCAAACCTTGACTATTAGACTTCCTCTATGTCCCTGGTGATGATAGTGTTTATATTTGAATATGAATTTTATTCTTATTTAATCCTTTGTGATTGTTTATTTGTATTTACCTTTTTTATGTTTCTCTTGACTTCTTTATTTGAATTTCAAAGTTTTATGCAGACCTGATCTTTTTATCAGGATTGCTTGAAAGTTCTCTATTTCACTTAAGGTCCACTGTGTAATACACTGACCACTTCTACTCTTTCATGGTTTGGGGCAACACAGATGATCTCTAGAATTTTCCCAAAAGTGGAGCAAACAGGCTAGCCTCAGATATCCAGTCCAATATATTCAACTCACCTTTTGAGCGCATTTTAACTGATACTATTCCAAAGGCTTATATTTTGAGCAGAACATTTAATAGTTTTATATAATATATATATAATATAACAGATTATATTATATATCTATATATATGTATGCATATATAGAGAGATTATATTATAATCATAATTAAGACTAATTAAAATTAATGACTAGGTTAGGGATTCAGATGTTGACTTGCTTTTTCAATATTTTCCCGAAGTAAAATGTTATGGAATATAAACCAAAATATATAGAACTAAGAAGCCAAAATGACAACCCATTTTTCAAAAGCATCATTTTATTGCCATTTAGGGAAAAATAATTTTGAGTTGATTGTAAGTGCTCTCAACACTGAGACCTTTATACAAAAGGTGAAATACAAACTTTTAGATTTCTGGTTTTACCTTCCCTATTAAATATAACATTTGTTTGTTACGTTCAGTCTTTTAGAGATCTAGTTTTTTGGTTTGGCGTTAAACTTGCTGTTAAGTCAGTCAGTATATGATAGAACAAAGACAGAACCTAACATTTAGTAGCATTTGTTTAGTTTAGATGATTATATTTGATTATCACCATTTTTCAAATAGCCATGAGTGACTTTTACAGATCTATGAGTGTTTTATGAGCACAATAAATGATACATGTAAAACTAGGCTTATTTCATTTTTTTTAAACTGCTTGTCTTTATCCTATGCATTTCAAATGTTTCCTTTGTTTAATTCATTGACCCTGAAAAAAAGATTCTGATAGTATGTTATATAATATCTACCAACTAAAATTGTGTACAAAGCATTGTCTTTACAATAATTCGAAACTACCTGTGTTACTTTGTGCCCTAAATCAAACAACAAACATTTTAAAGCACTCTCAGGTGTTATGTTAAGCATTTGGGATACAGCCTCTGACCTCAAGGAACTTGCATACTATGACAAACAACACGTATACATATAAGAATAAACACAGAGTAGTCAGTAAACAAGGTAATTGGGGAAGTAGGCACTACTATCTGGGGAATCAGGAAGGTTTGATGTAGGAAGTAGTGCTTTTCAGTCAAGTTTTGCTGGAAGCTTGGACTTTCAAGAATGGAGATGAAGGAAATTCATTTCAGCTTGAAGGAATAGCTCTTTCAAACCACATAGAAAAGAAATAGAGGTCCTGTATGAAAAATAGGAAAAGGATTCTGCAAAGGATTACCCTCATTGTTATCCCTTCTATCTAACCCTCAGTCTTTACGGCCCTTTTTTTTGGCAAAGATAGGACACCCCAAACCTCCCTATCCCCATCATTCTTTCTTTTTCATTCCTCAGTATCTCAACCTCTCCCTTCCTTCCCCACACCACAGAAGGCATTGTCCAGCCAAAAATTATGTATATGTAGATCATGTCTTTAGTGTTTCAACTTCTCAGTACATTCAGTAGAGGTGAATATTCAGATTATTCTTCAAATATTAAATCTGTAACTGCATTGTATTTTCTTGGTTCTACTCATTTCACTCTTCATTATCTCACATAGTTAAGGTTTTTTACTCTCCTTGTTTTTTATTGTGCAGAGTATTATGTCACAACAGTATACTATAATTTGTTCAGCCATTCCCCAATTAATAAACATCCCCTTAATTTCCAGCTCTTTGACACCACAAAGAGAGCTTCTGTAAATATTTTGGGACATAAAGATTCTTTTGCTGTTTCCCTGATCTCCTTGGGAAATAGACCCTACAGTCCTATTGCTGGCCCTAAGATTATGCACTGTTTTTTTAGTTCTCTGCATATAATTCCAAACTGCTCTCCAAAATGGTTGGATCAGTTCACAGTTCCACCAACAGCATATTAGTGTCCCCACTTTTCCACATTTCCTTCAACATTTGTCATTTTAACTAATCTGATTTTTTGGTTTTCATTTTTCTAATTAGTAGTCATTAAGAACATTTTTTCATATATTTATATATGACTCTACTCCTTCATTCTTTTTTTATTCTTTTAAACATTATTTTATTTTGTCATTTTCAAACATAATTTATTGGAAAAGAAAGATCATTTTCTTTTCCTCTCCCCCTCCCCTCCCATAGCTGACATGCGATTCCACTAGGTATCACATTGTCCTTGATTCGAACCCATTTCCATGTTGTTGGTATTTGCATTAGGGTGTTCATTTAGAGTCTCTCCTCAATCATATCCCCTCAACCCCTGTAGTCATGCAATTGCTTTTCCTTGGTGTTTTTACTCCCACAGTTTGTTCTCTGCTTGTAGATAGTGTTTTTTCTCCGTGATCCCTGCAGATTGCTCAGGGCCATTGCATTGACACTAATGGAGAAGTCCATTACATTCGATTGTACCACAGTGTATAAGTTTCTGTGTATAATGTTTTCCTGGTTCTGTTCCTTTCGCTCTGCATCACTTCCTGGAGGTCGTTCCAGTTCCCATGGAATTCCTCCACTTTATTATTCCTTTTAGCACAATAGTATTCCATCACCAACATATACCATAATTTGTTTAGCCATTCCCCAATTGATGGGCATCCCCTCATTTTCCAGTTTTTGGCCACCACAAAGAGCGCAGCTATGAATATTCTTGAACAAGTCTTTTTCCTTATTATCTCTTTGGGGTACAAACCCAGGCAGTCTTTTATCACCCTTTGGGCATAGTTCCAAATTGCCCTCCAGAATGGTTGGATCAATTCACAACTCCACCAGCAATGAATTAATGTCTCCACTTTTCTACATCCCCTCCAACATTCATTACTTTCCTTTGCTGTCATGTTAGCCAATCTGCTAGGTGTGAGGTGATACCTCAGATTTGTTTTGATTTGCATCTCACTGATTATCAGAGATTTAGAACACTTTTTCATGTGCTTATTAATAGTTTTGATTTCTTTGGATGAAAACTGCCTGTTCATGTCCCTTGCCCATTTATCAATTAGAGAATGGCTTGATTTTTTGTAAAATTGCTTTAGCTCTTTATAAATTTGAGTAATTAGACCTTTGCCAGAGGTTTTTGTTATGAAAATTGTTTCCCAATTTGTTGCTTCCCTTCTAATTTTGGTTACATTGGTTTTGTTTGTACAAAACCTTTTTAATTTGATGTAATCAAAATTGTTTATTTTATATTTTGTGACTCTTTCTCTGTCTTGCTTGGTTTTAACGTCTTTCCCTTCCCAAAGGTCTGACATGTATATTATTCTGTGTTCACCTAATTTACTTATAGTTTCCTTCTTTATGTTCAAGTCATTCACCCTTATCTTGGTGTAGGATGTGAGGTGTTGATCCAGACCTAATCTCTCCCACACTGTCTTCCAGTTTTCCCAGCAGTTTTTATCAAATAGTGGATTTTTTTCCCAAAAGCTGGGGTCTTTGGGTTTGTCATAGACTGTCTTGCTGAGGTCATTTACCCCAAGCCTATTCCACTGATCCTTCATTCTGTCTCTTAGCCAGTACCAAATTGTTTTGATGACCACTGCTTTATAGTATAGTTTAAGATCTGGGACTGCAAGGCCCCCTTCCTTTGCATTTTTTTTTCATAATTTCCCTCCCTTTGACCTTCCAAATGAACTTTGTTATGGTTTTTTCTAAGTCAGTGAAAAAAAAATTTTTGGAAGTTCATTAGGTATGGCACTAAATAGATAGATCAGTTTGGGTAGGATGTTCATTTTTATTATATTGGCTCATCCAACCCATGAGCAGTTAATGTTTTTCCAGTTGCTCAAGTCTACTTTTAATTGTGTGGAGAGTGTTTTGTAGTTGTCCTCATATAGTTCCTGTGTTTGTCTTGGGTGATAAGAGTCCTAAGTATTTTATATTGTCTAGGCTGATTTTAAATGGAATTTCTCTTTCTAATTCTTGCTGCTGAGATATGTAGGAAATATATAGGAATGCCGATGACTTATGTGGGTTTATTTTGTATCCTGCAACTTTGCTAAAGTTGTTGATTATTTTGATTAGCTTTTTTGTTGATTCTCTAGGATTCTTTAAGTAGACCATCATATCATCCACAAAGAGCGATAATTTGGTCTCCTCATTGCCTATTTTAATACCTTTAATTTCTTTTTCTTCTGTAATTGCTACTGCTAGTATTTCTAGTACAATGTTAAATAATAGAGTTGATAATGGGCATCCTTGTTTCACTCCTGATCTTATTGGGAATGCATCTAGTGTATCCCCATTGCAGATTATATTTGCTGATGGTTTTAGATATATTCTGTTTATTATTTTTAGGAAAGAGCCTTCTATTCCTATACTTTCTAGTGTTTTTAAATAGGAATGGGTGTTGTATTTTATCAAAGGCTTTTTCTACGTCTATTGAAATAATCATGTAATTTTTGTTGGTTTGCTTGTTGATATGGTGAATTATGTGGATGGTTTTCCTAATATTGAACCAGCCCTGCATTCCTGGTATGAATCCTACTTGATCATAGTGAATGACCCTCCTGATCACTTGCTGGAGTCTTTTTGCTGGTATCCTATTTTGGATTTTTGCAGCTATATTCATTAGGGTGCTTGGTCTATAGTTTTCTTTCTCTGTTTTTGACCTGCCTGGCTTCGGAATCAGTACCATGTTTGTGTCATGAAAGGAATTTGGTAGAACTCCCTCTTTGCTTATTATATCAAATAGTTTGTATAGTATTGGGATTAGCTGTTCTTTGAATGTTTGATAGAATTCACTTGTGAATCTGTCGGGCCCTGGGGATTTTTTCTTAGGGAGTTCTTTGATGGGTTGTTGGATTTCTTTTTCTGATATTGGATTACTTAAGAATTCTATTTTTGTTCTGTTAGTCTAGGTAATTTATATTTTTGTAAATATTCATTCATATCGCCTAGATTGGTATATTTATTGCCGTATAAATGGGCAAAGTAGTTTTAAAAGATTGCCTTAATTTCTTCTTCATTGGAGGTGAAGTCCTCCTTTTCATCTTTGATGCTGTTAATTTGCTTTTCTTCTTTCCTTTCTTTAATTAGATTGACCCGTATTTTGTTTATTTTGTTTGTTTTCTCAAAGTACCAGCTTCTAGTCATATTTCTTAGTTCAATAGCTCTATCAGTTTCGATTTTATTTATTTCTCCCTTAGTTTTTAGGATTTCTAGTTTGGTTTTCTTCTGGGGTTTTTTAATTTGTTCACTTTAAAGTTTTTTTTATTTGCATTTCCCATTCATTGATCTCTGCCCTCCCTACTTTGTTAATATATACACTCAGGGATATGAATTTTCCTCTGAGTACTGCTTTGGCTGCATCACATAAGGTTTGAAAGGATATCTCACCATTGTCATTTTCCTCGATGAAATTATTGTTTCTATGATTTGTTCTCTAAATAACCAATTTTGGAATATCATATTATTTAATTTCCTATCAATTTTTTATTTGGCTCTCCATGTACCCTTACTGATCATTATTTTTATTGCCTTATGATCTGATAGGGCTGCATTCATTATTTCTGCATTTTTATGCCATGTTTCTGTGACCTAGTGTATGGTCAATCTTTGTAAATGTGCTATGTGGTGCTGAGAAGAAGGTGTATTCCTTTTTGTCCCTATTTATTTTTCTCCATATGTCTATTAACTCTAATTTTTCCTAAGATTTCATTCACTTCTTTTACCTCTTTCTTATTTATTTATTTATTTATTTATTTAAATTTGATAGTGGTTGGTTCAGATCTCCCACTAATATGGTTTTACTGTCTATTTCCTCCTTCAATTCTCCTAGTTTTTCCATTGGATATTTGGGTGCTATGCCATTTGGTACATACATGTTGATTAGTGATATTTCCTCATTGTCTATTCTCCATTTTAACAAAATATATTGACCTTCCCTATCCTTTTTAATCAGGTCTATTTTTATTTTGGCTCTGTTAGATATCATGATTGCAACTTCTGCCTTCTTTCTATCAGTTGAGGCCCAAAAGGTCTTACTCCATCCTTTAATTCTGACCTTGTGAGTATCTACCCGCCTCATGTGTGTTTCTTGAAGACAACATATGGTAGGGTTTTGTATTCTAATGCATTCTGCTATTCATCTAAATTCCTGGGTTCACATCCGGCCTCAGACACTAGCTGGGTGACCCTGGGCAAGTCATTTAGCCCTATTTGCCTCAGTTTCCTCATCTGTAAAATGAGCTAGAGAAGGAAATGGCAAAGCATTCCAGTATCTGTGCCCAGAAAACCTCAAGAGTCATAAAGAGTCAGACATGACTGAACAACAAGAAGAGCTATGTGAACCTACACAAGTCACTAAATATCACTTTCCATATCTCTAAAATGAAGATAATAATAGCACATACCTCACAGGGTCACTTTAAGCATCAAATGAAAAGACTTATGAAAACATACTCTGCAAACCTTAAAATACTATATAAAAGCTAGCAATTTTTTTCTTGACACTTTTTCCTAATAATCCAGACCCTTTAAAATATGCCATTTAAATACCGATGAAAAGCAACTGTTTGACTACAGGGGTGGAGGGGATATGACTGAAGAGAGACTCTAAATGAACACTCTAATGCAAATACCAACAACATGGAAATGGGTTTGAATCTAGAACACATGTGATACCCAGTGGAATTGCGGTCGTCTGTGGGAGAGGTGGTGGGAGGGTGGGAGGGAAGAAAAGAAAATGATCTTTGTTTCCAATGAATAATGTTTGGAAATGACCAAATTAAAAAAAAAACAAAGGCCATGAACAAATAAAAAATTGCCATTTAAAAATTCAAGCTCTCTATTCTGCTGATTAATTTTCCTTTTTCCTTAAATCCTAAACTATAATACCTCTCAGTCTTTTCAAGTATGAGGACCCCAAGTAATGGTAGATATACTGTTAGTATCTATTGATTGTCAATAAGACAAGATGACAAAAAGTATGAATTAGTAATAGTTTTAAGTGACTTTATATTTTAGTACTCAGAGCAACATATACATTTGAAAAATAGGAATATGTGTATGTTTAAACTTTATTCAATCCATGAAAGTTGATGTTTCATTATTATGCTAAGTTGTTCTTCATATTTTTTGGAGCTAAATTAAAGATTGTCACATCTTTTGTCAAAATGACATTTTTTAAGGTGTATGTAAATTCAGCTTATCTCATGTAAGATTTTAATTTAGGTTTTGACTTAATATGAGAGTTATAAAATGAGATTGTGTTCATTGTTATAAAATATTAGCCCCTAAGTCAAAATGACTATTAACAGCTTTTATTTAAAACAAGGTAGAGATAGTGAAAGAGAGAAATATAGGAAGGAGACAAAGCCTGGTCTAGCCTACCAGCCCTAAGTGCTTCTCCAGTGAAGTCGGTTCATTCCACAACAGGGGCTTCCCCAAATCCTGATCTCCACACGGATTTCCCAGTAGTCCTCATCCAGAAGTCCTGGTGGTGTCTTCAGCTCTACTCACTGACACAGAATCCAAGGGATGAGTCCAAGGAACCAGGGAAAGAAAGTCTGGAACCAGTCTCTCCAAAGCCAAGGCAGGAAAGAGTGCCAGACCATGTTCATCTCTTCTTTTATGCCCCTTTTTCCATATCACTTCCTGTATCTTCCCCCTCTTTACAGGAACCAATTGCAATCTCCCAATTTGCCTAGCACTGCCCCGTGGTGGTGGGGGTGGTGGTGCTTGTGGCTTTGGGGGGTGTGAACTAGTAAGTGACTTGAGCTTTCTTACCAAATGGTTCAGTAGAGGTACTTTAAGTTCTTGATTTTGATTAGCTCAAAATAGACAAGGGGAGAATTAATTCTATCTTATCTCTCTCTCTCTCTCTCTCTCTCTCTCTCTCTCTCTCTCTCTCTCTCTCTCTCTCTCTCTCTCTCTCTCTCTCTCTCTCTCTCTGTCACACACTCACACACACACAAAACAGCTATACTGAAATTATAAGTCATAGTTCTTAAGGGCACAGAGTACTACAATCACACATTTCTTAATGCTAAAATGATCACAGGCAGTTTTCTTTCTAATCTGGGAATTGGGGGGTACCTCATAGTAAGCTACTACCAGCTCTAAAGATAGAAGAAAATACTTCATTGGTAGCCAACTTGCCTATCCTTCCTGTCTCCAAACTTTCTTTCTCCCACCAACTCAGTCCCTTTCCCCCATCCCTCTTTGTCTCTTTCCCATTGCTGAAGGAAAAACCTGTTGCATTTGAATAAGTTGCTTATCTAACCTTTGAGATGGCAGAGTAACACAGCAGTTAGCAATAAACATATTTTTAAGGTCGATTCTCTAAAAATCCAGAGCAATCTGGCTAACATAATATGAAGATGATAGATTCCCCTCCCTCACCCTTCTCTCCTTTTTCTTTTTAAGGATACATTTTGCTTATATTCATCTAGCACAATCAGTAGCCAAACAGCTCTATTTCCAAAGTTAACAGTCCCAAAACAGTCAATTGATTGTAGAATGATTGCAGGGTTTTTTTAGAATGTACATTTTAGATAGGACCTAATCAAGATTGGACTATGAAGTTAGCCTGATATGAAACCTATACTCTTTTTTTTTATTTGATCATTTCCAAGCATTATTCATTAAAGACATAGATCATTTTCTTTTCCTCCCCCCCGCCCCCCATAGTCGACGCGTAAATCCACTGGGCATTAGATGTTTTCTTGATTTGAACCCATTGCTATGTTGATAATATTTGCATTAGAGTGTTCATTTAGAGTCTCTCCTCTGACATGACCCCTCAACCGCTGTAGTCAGGCAGTTGCTTTTCCTCGGTGTTTCCACTCCCATAGTTTATCCTTTGCTTATGGGTAGTGTTTTTTTCTCCTAGATCCCTGCAGATTGTTCAGGGACATTACACCGCCACTAATGGAGAAGTCCATTACGTTCGATTATACCACAGTGTATTAGTCTCTGTGTACAATGTTCTCCTGGTTCTGCTCCTCTCGCTCTACATCACTTCCTGGAGGTTGTTCCAGTCTCCATGGAACTCCTCCACTTTATTATTCCTTTGAGCACAATAGTATTCCATCACCAACATATACCACAATTTGCTCAGCCATTCCCCAATTGATGGGCATCCCCTCGCTTTCCAGTTTTTGGCCACCACAAAGAGCGCAGCTATGAATATTTTTGTACAAGTCTTTTTGTCCATTATCTCTTTGGGGTACAGACCCAGCAGTGCTATGGCTGGATCAAAGGGTAGATATTCTTTTGTCGCCCTTTGGGCATAGTTCCAAATTGCCCTCCAGAATGGTTGGATCAGTTCACAACTCCACCAGCAATGAATTAATGTCCCTACTTTGCCACATCCCCTCCAGCATTCATTACTTTCCTTTGCTGTTATGTTAGCCAATCTGCTAGGTGTGAGGTGATACCTCAGAGTTATTTTTATTTGCATCTCTCTGATTATAAGAGATTTAGAACACTTCTTCATGTGCTTATTAATAGTTTTGATTTCTTTATCTGAGAACTGCCTATCCATGTCCCTTGCCCATTTATCAATTGGAGAATGGCTTGATTTTTTGTACAATTGATTTAGCTCTTTATAAATATGAGTAATTAAACCTTTGTCAGAGGTTTCTATGAAGATTTTTTCCCAATTTGTTGTTTCCCCTCTGATTTTAGTTACATTGGTGAAACCTATACTCTTGTATTTCCTGGAGTTTTGTGCCCATGAAAACCAATTAATGGCTTAGTAAAATGGAAACTTGCCTATTTAGCTTTCATCCAGTTGTCTAACTTGAGAACAAGTGATTGCTCCTTTACCACTGTAGGAGGGCCTACTTAGGATCCTTTTCTAGGACCTTGTTCCAAAACAACTTTAGGAATTAGTCTAAATGACTTCTAAAGTCTCCTTAATCTCTTAATATTCTCTGATTCTGTGAACTTGTAGGGTCCTTGGAAGAAAGAGTTCTTATCTCAGAGGAAATAACTGCTAAAAAGATGAATTCATTTAAAGTGAGTCCAAGAGAGTATGGTAAAAAGAGCACTGGACTGAAAGTCTGGATTCTGAATTCCAGCCATTAACTTGCTTTATAACCTTGAGTGCCCATTGGCTCTCTGGGCCTTTAAAATAAAGTCATTAGCCCAGGTGATCTTTCAAGTTCCCCTTTTCTTTAATCTCTGAAATTTTACAATTCTGTGAAAATAGCATTTACTATAAAGCTCTGGGTTAGGAAAACCTTAGAAAGTTTGTAGTTTTCCTTTCTGTCACCTGGCATATGGCTCCTTCCTGTATGGGAATGAATATCTTAACAAAGAGTCCTGATGAAGACTTATATAGATTTTAATATCCAATTATCTAGTTATAGCACTAAAAACTTGGATTAAAAAATGTGTTGTGCATTGAATTTTCAAATGGTGCAAAGCTGAAATATAGTAGATGACAAGATTTTTACAATACAGGTTAGTACATTGGACAGAATCAAATATGATTAAATAAGATAGGGATAAATATTAATTACTGTCTGGTGCTTCTGAAATCAATCATTTTAAACACAAATTTACAGTTTTTCTAAAAAAGATCTGGGACATTATGTGGACTGCAAGTTAAATATGAGTAAACTATGATACTGGAGTAGTCTAGTATGTATACGTACAGTGAGGACATTTGATCATAATTTCAAGATGATTTTTGTCATCAAGTAGAAGAAAGTTAAGTGAAATAAAATTGTGTATGTTAATTTTTTATTATTTAGACCTTTCTTAAAATATTATTGTAATTATTACATATGGCTGGTATAACATTTTAAAAAACCTAGTTTTCTCTTTTTCTGATATCATAAAATTACTCCCTTGGATCTCTCCTTTATCAGGCCTTCTCACCTGCCTTATAATGCTTCACCATCCTCATCCCACCCCAACCCATCTCCGGGGTGAGGAGATATAATAAGAAAAATCTTATCCATTGAGCTCTGCTATATTCAGGCTTGCTGAATATAATCCAGATGTTAATTTTGCAGCCAAAAGGCATCGTCTGTCTAGCTATAAAATTTCCCCCATTTTCAGATAGACTCCTAAATCATCCCTGACAGATACAAATCCATATAGAAAATGGGGAGGGGGGTTTGGATAGAGGTCCAACAATCCTAAATAATAAATTCTTAATTTTGCTGAAAATTATTTTTATTCGGTCTAGAATTAGAAAGTTCACAGATTACTCAGTCTAACCTCCCAACTATATACAAATTAGGAAAATGAGACCAATATATATTGTGATATACCCAAGGCTAAACAAATAGTAGTAGTAGTTGTAAGTATTGGATCTAGGATCAGAACCCATGTCTTTTGACTCAAGTCAAGTTTCCTTTTCCTATAACATAGTATTACCTCTGGAGGGGAAAATTAAAGAAGTAATTAAAGCATTAATCTATCCTAAAACTTAGACTTTGAGTCATTTCTCCTGTCTTTCTTTGAACAAATGGAAAATACTCATTAATGATAGATATTAGATAACAAAGGTAAAAATTTCCTAGTTTCTGCTTTGAATTTTTGTTACTCTGCTGTTGGGTGGTGAGAAGTAAAATAATGAAAGAATAGGTTTCCTCCCTCCTTTTCTTCCTACCTTCCTTCCTTCCTTCCTACAGCCAAGAAGAAGCACCTTTCCCTGTGTCGTTTTCTTGGATTAATGCTGTTCAACACTATGGCTCTGAATACTGAGGAGCCTGTTTTCTTCTCCACTCATTTTCATTTATTTGTGAGGTAATACTATTTTTAATGTTATCTTTGTTCATAATGATTTACAAATGAGCAAGGACTCTAAACCAAAATTTCCCTTGGTTATCATGTCTCTTCACTTTTTAAGGAGATTAAATGTTTGCCATCTATAGCCATTTCTGGGCCCTTTTGGTCTTCCTATTATGATGAAACTTTTGCATCATTTAACCTGTACTAAAACTCTTAATATTTCTTCTAGACCAGATTAGAAAGAATTTATTTTAATTTAATTAATTTATTTTGTCTGAATCACAACATAGCAGAATACCTAGTTTTTACTCTATATCCTTTCTTTAAAATGGAATACAGTGGTAAAAAGGATGGAGAACCAGACATTTTCTCTGATGTTTTTAACCTATCAAACCTCTCCAAAACAGAAATTCTGTACCAAAGATAAAGAAACTTAAGCCATTTCTGTGATCTAGGACACCTAGAATCCAAAAGAAGGTAAAAAAAACCCCAACCAACCTATGTTCTTACTTGGAAACTTAACTCCTCTCCCATACTCCATCTACCTGCAATAAGGCTGAAATAGCCAGTCCACACTTGCTGAACCAACCCCACATGCTGGTTTCTTCTCCCTCTTTCCATTGCAGTGGACTAGCTCTAGATTTTAGAAATCTGTTAGGACTCGGAGAGATAGCCTCTGTAATGCTCCAGATTTCAGAAGCCCACACAACCAATGTTGGGGTGGGCAGCATTCTGTGCTACAATAAGATCTCCCTAGGAGAGCCTGGAAGAGAAGGAAGGAGCAGGACACCCCACCTTCAACCTCCCAGCCTCAGAAACCCAAATTGTAAAATTCAGACCTATAGCACGAGCATTGCTTGTCTCTGATTCAAGGATGTAAGTTGTCAGAGAATTAAGGATTGAAGTGAATGAGACAGGACACTAGAGCATAACATAATGTATTTGGAGTCTGTGGCTCTAACTAAGCCTGAGGGAAAGTACTCACTAGCCAACTAGGGCCAGCTGTGTTCACACAGAAGTTATTTTAGGTTAAAAAAACCTTGGTCGGAAGAGGCCAAGACTCTTTGATATACAACTTCTAAGGATACCATCATCAGAGAAGGAAGCAAGTCAGAGATTCAGAAAGTAAAAAATTAGAAATGTCTGGAATGTCACTGAGTATTAAGCACCCTAGGCTCTGAATTTGATGCTGAAAATTTGACTTATCCAAAATAGACATGAAAATCACATTTCCACATTATTTCAAGCAGTTGTTTTACAACCTTTAGACATCAGAGGAGAAAAGTCTCCTATAACATTTGTTCTGCATATATCACCAAAGAACAGTAGTGACATAATTCTACTACACGACTGTAAATTGGCACCAAACCAGGAATCTGTAATTACAAAAGAGTGAATTATAAAGATTAATTATCATTCAGGAATGCATAGGAAGTCATATGGTAAAAAAGGCAACTTTTGAGGAGATCCTGACATCTCTTATGAACTCTATAGCAAAAATAAATTTTGTTACCATCAACTAACTCTTTTCCTTTATAAATTATAATATTTTACTTTGTATTTTAAATTTAAAGTATGACTTAAGACTATTAAAATTACAGATAAAACATAATTTATAATGTTTCATTCATAAAAACAGATTAAGAGCTAGAAGGAACTTGGACCTCAAAGATCTTCTGATCCAACTCCCACATTTTTAGATGAAGAAACTGAGGTAAAAAATCTTTTCCCAAGGTCACAGTTGGTCCTAGGAGCTGAGGTTCTATACCAGTTGTTCTAACTGCAGATCATTGAATGATCTTCCTAGCTTTACCCCAGAGTAGGATTTACCTTTTTATTTTTATTCAGTGTTGCCCTTTTGGATATATTTCCTATTTATTTCTACTTAACCCTCTAATACGAAATTAATGTATTTCAGGAAGTTCAGAACTTGTGCTATTATCTTTGTAGGCATGAATAAACCCCTACCAAAACAGATCAGTAACTTTTCCATCAATAATGGGTTTTGTGTGGTTTTTTACTTTCATAATGGTTTTAGAAAGTTGCCCATTGGTACTGAGGTATGTGTTAATGGTGGCACTTGGAACCAAGTTTTACTGATTTGGAAACCAGTTCTCTACACAAATGAAAATTGGGAATGTTAGTAAACAAATAATCATAGAGAAACTTTCAAAGGAAATAGTAAGTTGTCTGTCTCCATGTTTCATTTGAGTGGTATGATTTGACTTTCAACAGAGAATATTTTAAAACACCCCCACTTTTCCAGGAATCAAATTTCTAGCCATTTTAACTTCTGAAACGACCAAGACCTAGAAGTTAGCAAAAATCTTTAAGCATAATAAAAATAATTGTAGCAAAGTACAAGCACATAACTAATTTTCTTCTTATTCAAAGAGCAAAAATTGTCCCTAGGAAAATAGTTAACATTTTTTTCTAACTAGGCAACATTCCCTTTACTTGAAATTCCTATTCTTTCTATATGACTACTGAAGTTTTATGTGCCAGAAAGAGATCTTTATTATTGAGCTAATTTTTAGTAATATGCAAAAAAAAGTTGCCATTTGCCAAAGAAAGGATCAATGGACGAGTTGGTATAATTTCATTGAAATGTGATAAAAGTTTTCCTTAGATGGCATAGGAGAAGTATTGGGTAGAAAGATGTCTCTCACCGATGTTTAAATCATACTGCGTATTTAGTCAGTAGTCTACTCTTAACATATTTTCCTGATTTCTTTATTTCTGTTAGTAGTACCTCCTCCATTCTTTGAGTCACTAGATCTCAAAACCTTGGAAATATCTCCAACTGCTCTCTCTTCCAACACCCTGTCTCTTACTCATATGGTATCTCTTTTTAAAATGTCTTTGATGTTCATCTTTCCCTTGTTTGGGCTCATATATCACTTCCTTCCTGGAATTATTACCACTGTAATAAACTTCTCCTAACTGGTTTGGCAACATTTGCCAGGTTAATTTTCCTAAAACATTGTTTTCACTGCATTCTATATTTGCTTAAAATTTTAAGTAGATCCCTATTTTCCACAGGATAAAATTCAAACTCAATTTTGCATTGATAGTCTGACATCATCTCTCCCCAACCTTACATACTTAACTTTACCTCCTGCCAAACTCCAATGCATTAGTTTTTAGTTTTGTTCACTGAAATAGAACACATTTTAACCATTCTTGCCTTCATTCTTTGACTTCCCTAAACACTTGTGACCCCACTACTTTTCTTCACAGATATAATTTTTTAACTATATTTTAAAACCCAATTCAAATCTGATTTCTTTCATGAAGCCCTCTCTAAACACAAAGAAACCCAGTCTTCATTAGAACCCCTGTAGCACTTTGAGTCTGTAATGCTCACTTGATAATTAGGATCATATACTGCTTTAACATCTCCTATAGTCACTTCAATTTAACAAGCATTTATTAAGTATCTACTATGTGTCCCCCATCTCTCACATTGCCAGAAACCTGGTTCAGGGCCTCATTACGTCATGTCTAGATTATTTTAGTAGCCTGCTGGATGGGCTCACTGCTTCAAGCCTCTCCCCACTCCAATCCATTGAAGGATGGCTTCACTTAGCTATCAAAATGATCTTCCTAAAATAAAATCTTATTATTTTCACTTCCTGCTCAGTATTATTCTTATCACTTACAGGATCAAATGTAAAATCCTCTGGCATTAAAAAGCATTTCATTACCTCCCTTCCCCCTCCACCTTTCCAATCTTTTCACACTGGAAATACTCTATGGTCAGTCATACTGGCCTCCTTGATGTGCCCCAAACAAGTCACTTCATCATCTGATTCCAAGCATTTTCATTTTCACTGTCTGCCGTCCCCTCTCCACAATCCCTCCCTCCAATTCTCTCCTTCCTAGATTCCCTGGCTTCAAGCCCCATCTAAAATCTTCTCTTCCATAAGAAGTCTTTTCCAATCTCCCTTAATAAGCTCGGGCCTTCTCTCAGATTGATCATCTCTAAATCATCCTGTATATAGCTTAATTGTTTGCAAGTTGTCTCCTTCTTTAGATTATGAGCTTCTTGAATGGGTGAGGAAGCTTGTGTGCTACTGAGGGATACAAAATGTACGAGGATAAGGAATATAAGATAAACATTAAACTTTAAAAAAAGAGTAATTTATTAAGTTAATTAAACAGGAAAAGGCTCTTATAGGAGGGAGCACTTGAGCTGGACCTTGAAATAAACAAGGGGTTCTAGAAACAGAAATGAAGAGTGAAAACATTCTAGGCATTAGGAGCAGCTTGAGGCAGTAAGGCTAGAGATAAAATATCCTTTGCTGGACAGAACAGATGGGCTTGTTGTTAAGTCAGTTTTTCAGTTGTGTCTGACTCTTTGTGAAAATGATTTGCCATTTTCTTCTCCAGCTCATTTTACAAATGAGGAGACTGAGGCAGATGGGTTAAGTAACTTGTCCAGGGTCATACAGTATTAAGTGTTTGAGTTCAAATTTGTTTTAAGTGTTTAAGTGTTCAAATTCAAATTTGAATTCAGTAAGGTAAGCCTTCCTGACAGCAGACCCAGCAATTTATCCACAAATGGGCTAGCTGTATTTAATTGCAGTATTCCTGAGGTTAAGGAAAGTTAAGTTGGAGGCTTTTGTGTAGAAAGAATTTAAATGCTAAACAGTTGAATTTAAATATGCCAAGAAGCAATAGAGAACTATTGGAGGTTCTTGAGAAAGAGTAACACAGTCTGTGACCTGTGTTTTAGGAATATCATTTGACTATTGTAGAAAGGAAAGACTTGAGGCAGGAAACAAACTGGCATTTCTTAAACATCCACGGTGCCAGACACTGCTAGGTGTTTTACAAATATTACCTTTTTATGATTCTAACAAAAATCCTGTGAAATAGGTGCTATCATTATCCCCATTTTACAGTTGAGGAAACTGAGGTTGTACAATTAAGTAATTTGGGAAGAAACACTTCCAAAGTATAAATTAGAATGTCTGATGGTCAGTAAACATTTATTAGGTGCCTGTGTATCAAGCACTGTGCTAAGTGCTGAGGCTGCAAGTACAGAAAAAGACAACTCTTCCTTTTAAGGAGCTTACTGTCTTAAGGAGGGGGAGCACCCAAGGAAACGGAAAGGGGAGGGGAAGGGAAAGGGGTATGGTAAGCTCAGTCAGAGAAGTCCCAAAATAGTAAAATCAGGTGAAATAACATACCCATATTGTCCCTGGAGTTTTCTTGCAAAAATACTAGAATGGTTTGCCATTTCCTTCCCCAGTGGATTAAGATAAACAGAGGTTAAGTGACTTGCCAGGAGTCAATCACACCTTATACAAGTGCCTGAGGACATATTTGAACTAAAGTCTTCCTGACTCTAGGCCTAGCATTCTAACCTGAGCCACCTAGCTGCCATCCTATATAGTAGGTGCTAATAAACATTCTTGGATAATGACAGTTTGCACTCAGTAAATGTCTTTTGCACTTTAAAAATTAATTAAAATGTATTTAAATTATATTTATATATAATAATTTAAAATTAACCTATTTGTTTGCAAATTTTGTTTTCATATAAAAAGCTTCATTGTTTTATGCTGCATCTATACATAACTTATATTTTTAACCTATAAATATATATAGAGAGAGTGGGACTGTCTCTGTGCATAGACTTTTCCACTTAAATCTCCTTAACGCACAAGTGTCTTTGTGCACACTCATCTATCATAGATGAAAATGCACAAAAACAGTCGTCATCCTCGGTTACCGAGAGACTACTACTATATATAAATATAGATTTGTAGCAGATATAATAACTACATGGTCTAGAACAGTGATGGCAAACCTATTGTATGGGTGCCAAAGATGGCACACAGAACATTCTCTGTGGACCCTTGGCCACCCTCCCTTCCCACCCCAGAGTTCCTTACTAGAAAGGCAGAAGGACTGGGGCAGAGCTGCTCCCCTCCCCCTCTCCACCACACCTGATGACATTTTTTTCCCATCAGCTGCCCCTCTTCCCAGAAGCCCAATGGGAGAACTTCCTCTTTTCCCTCTGTGGGATAAGGGAGATGGGGCTTGCCTGGTACTGGGGTTGGGTGTTGGGGACACAGCCCTTGATGGGGGGGGGGCATTGCTGTTCTAGAACAAATTCACCCCTAGACTAAAGTTGATTGAAATAATATATTTTTAATAAGGTGCCTTAATCTACATAAGCAAATCTCTGATCTGTTGTGATTTGGAAAGGATTGACTTCACAAGTGTCCTGTTAGAAAGGAGTTTAAAAAAAGACCAAGTACTAAGCTACATTTTGTTACATAGGAACAAGTGCTAGTTACATTATTATATACTAAAAGTCACTTTAGGAGATCAGCTAGGAACCAAAAATCACCGAATTTCATCTCCTAAGCTTAGGAATTGCTCTTAAATCACAGAATCAAATCAAATAAACAATTTATTAAGAACCTACTTTGTATCTAGCACTTTTAGGAAATGCAGTGTAGAAGAGACAATTCCAGAATCATTAAAGTTTCCAAATAAAAACCATTTAATAACCTAAACATGAAATTTAGAACTCTTCTTTTTTTAAAAATATTTGTTTTGTTTTTCCATGGTTACATGATTTATATTTTTTCCCTCCCCCTCCCTGAGCTGACAAGCAATTCCATTGGGTTATACATGTATCATTGTTCAAAACCTATTTCCATATTATTAGTATTTTCAGTAGAGTGATCAAAACCCCAGTCATATCCCCATCAAACCATGTGATTGGTACATGTTTTTCTTCTGCATTTCTATTCCCACAGTTCTTTCTCTGGATGTGAATAGCATTCTTTCTCTTAAGTTCCTCAGTGTTGTCCTGGATCAAGAACACTCTTTTTAACTCTTAGATCTTAATGTCCTTGTACTATATTTACAACTTATTTTTACTTGTAAATTAACTTAATATAGACAATGGTAGACGTTTCTTCAGAGATTTTCTAGCCAGATTTTTTCTTGTTTTAAAAAATGATTGAGTAATTTTAACTTGATGAATTGTTAATATCATTGACTAAAGTAATTTTTTTAAAATGCTAGCAAAGTATTGATTTTAAACTAATGGGATCCTTTTAAAAACCTTAAAATACTACAAAAATCATTCAAGTTGTTATTCAGGTTTAAAGATGAGAATCCTAGGAGACCTTTATAAAGAAAGATTCTAATTTTTGGTATGGTTTAGTAAACATTTTTCTTAGAAATTTTACTTGAAAACATTGTCAAAAGTTTTCATTTTTTCCAAGATAGATTTTTCCTATCTAAGATAGGAGAGACAAATATGACAATATATGTTTAAATACTTTCCTTTGTGGGCTTCCCAGCAGCATATAATTTGAAAACTTTGTACTACTATGAACATTTGGAGAAATATTGATTTCCTTTCTGTAACCATAAAACAAAGTCACTTATTTCAAATTCAATTGAATTATGAACTTTGGAAAACTTCACTTATTTGTTAGATGTTTGATTTATTACAATTAAAGGATTTGCCAATTGTTTTGCTACTCCTTTGGTTGGAAATTTTGTCCCTTTTGCCTCCTTCCACTCTTGCTTTCTCTTCCATTCTGAGATTCTATGTCAGCTTATTTTTCAAAAAGATTCTACCAGTTTTCAATTCCACTAGTAAGTATTGAGTCTACCTATTTGTCCATATCCCTGATAACATTTGTAGTTGAAATGCTTTACCATTTTTGTCTGCAGGTTTATAAAACGTTAAGCATCTATATTAATTTGGTTCTTTTTCTTTGATGTCTATTCTAGTCCACTGGTCTATTTTTCTTTTTCTAATGCCAGATTATTTTAGTGAGAACTATTTTAGATAATATTTTAAATTCGGGAGTGGCAGAGGCTTATTTTTTACCAGTTTTGATAGGATTCCAGTTTTTTTCTACATAAATCTCATTATGATTTTATCTAGTTCCTTAATAAAACTTTACCAGGGGTAGCTGGGTAGCTCAGTGGATTGAGAGCCAGGCCTGGAGACAGGAGGTCTTAGGTTCAAATCTGGACTGAGACACTTCCCAGCTATATGACCCTGGGCAAGCCACTTAACCCCCAAAGCCTAGCCCTTACTACTCTTCTGCCTTGGAAGCAATACACAATATTGATTCTAAGATGGAAGGTAAGGGTTTTTGTTTTTTTTTAAATAAAACTTTTACATTATAATTTTTATTTTTAAAAACTTTTAATAAAAAACATAATTTTAATTTCCTATTCCAGTCCTTTTTGTATATTTAAAAACACAAACATCTATATTCTTTTTTGTAGTTAGTTTTCTTTTTCTTATTCTCCCTTCTTTGTACTACCTAACAGTATCTTTCTCTAGTTCTTTGTATTTTTCATATTTACATATTTCATAGATCTCTAAACTCATCACAACCAAGTCATATATATTCTCATCTTTTTTTAAAGTTTATTTAATTAATTATTTTAGAATATTTTTCCGTGGTTACATGATCCTTTCCCTCTCCTCCTTCCACCAATGACCTGTAGCCAATGAGCAATTCCACTGGGTTTTACATGTATCACTGATAAAGGCCTATTTGTAATAGAGAGATTATTTAGAGTCTACATCCCCAATCATGTCTTCATCGAACCATGTGATGAAGCATTTGTTTTTCTTCGGTGTTTCTACTCTCACAGTGCTTTCTCTGGGTGTGGATAGCATACATTCTTAAAAAGTCCCCCAGAATTGTCCTGGATCATTGCAGTCCTGCTAGTAGAGAAATTCATTACATTTGATTGTGCCACAGTGTATCAGTCTCTGTGTACAATGTTCTCCTGGTTCTGCTCCTTTCCTTCTGCATCAATTCCTGGAGGTTGTTTCGGTTCACATGGAATTCTTCCACTTTATTATTACTTTTAGCACAATAGTATTCACCAATAGATACCATATTTTCCAATTTTTTGCTACCACAAAGAGTTTGGCTATAAATATTTTTGTACACATATTTTTCCCTATTATCTCTTTGGTATACAAACCCAGCAGTGGTATGACTGGATCAAAGGGCAGTCAGTCTTTTAAAACCCTTTGGACATAGTTCCAAATTGTCATACAGAATGGTTGGATCAATTCACAACTCCACCAGCAATGCATTAAGTGTACCAATTTTGCCACATCCCCTCCAACATTTATTACTTTCCTTGCTATCATTTTAGCCAATCTGTTAGGTGTGAGGTGGTACTTCAGAGTTGTTTTGATTTGCATTTCTCTGATTACAAGAGCTTTAGAACACTTTTTCATGTGCTGAGAGATAGCTTTGATTTCTTTATCTGAAAACTGCCTATTCATGTTCCTTGCCCATTTAAGAATTGGGGAGTGGCTTGATTTTTTTGTAAAATTGATTTAGCTCCTTATAAATTTGAGTAATTAGACCCTTATCAGAGGTTTTTGTTATAAAGATTTTTCCCCCAATTTGTTGTTTCCCTTCTGATTCTAGTTGCATTAGGATTTTTTTTTTGTATAAAACCTTTTTAATTTAATGTACTCAAAATTATTCATTTTACATTTTGTAATATTCTCTATCTCTTGCTTGGTCTTAAAATCTTTACTTTCCCGTAGCTGACAGGTGTACTATTCTATGTTCATCTAATTTACTTATATTTTCCTTCTTTATAATTAAGTCATTCAACCATTCTGAATTTATCTTGGCGTGTAGGGTGTGAGATGTTGATCTAAACCTAATCTCTCCCATACTGTTTTCCAATTTCCCCACCAGTTTTTGTCAAATAGTGGGTTTTTTTGTTCCAAAAGCTGGGATCTTTGGGTTTATTGTATACTATCTTTCTGAGGTCATTTACCCCAAGTCTACTCCATTGATCCTCCCTTCTGTCTCTTAACCAGTACCATATTGTTTCGATGACCATTGTACAGTTTAAGGTCCAGTATTGCTAGGCCCCCATTCTTCACATTTTTTTCATTAGTTACCTTGATATTCTTAATCTTTTGTTCAAATGAACTTTGTTATAATTTTTTCTAATACAGTAAAAAAGTTTTTTGGTAGTTTGATAGGTATGGCACTAAATAAGTAAATTATTTGGGTAGGATTGTAATTTTTATTATGTTAGCTCATCCTACCCATGAGCAGTGAGTGTTTTTCCAGTTATTTAGATCTAGTTTTAATTGTGTGGAAAGTGTTTTATAGTTGTGTTTATATAGTTCCTGTGTTTGTCTTGATAAATAGATTCCTAAATATTTTATATTGTCTAGTGTGATTTTAAATGTAATTTCTCTAACTCCTGCTGCTGAGTTGTGTTGGAAATATATAGATATGCTGATGACTTATGTGGGTTTATTTTGTATCCTGCAACTTTGCTAAAGTTGTTGATTATTTTGATTAGCTTTTTTGTTGATTATCTAGGATTCTTTAAGTAGACCATCATATCATCCGCAAAGAGTGATAGCTTGGGGGTCCTCCTTGCCTATTTTGATGCCTTCAATTTCTTTTTCCTCTCTAATTGCTACTGCTAGTGTTTCTAGTACAATGTTAAATAATAAAGGTGATACCAAGGAAAAGCAACTGCCTGACTACAATGGCTGAGGGGACATGACAGAGGAAAGACTCGGAGCGAACACTCTGATGCAAATACTAACAACATGGCAATGGGTTCAAGTCAAGAACACATATGATACCAGTGGAATCACACGTCGGCCACGGAGGGGTGGGAGGGAGGAAAAGAAAATGATCTTTGTCTTTAATGAAAAATGCATGGAAATGATCAAATAAAATACTATAAAATAAAAAAAAAAACAAAAAAAGGGGGGAGGGCTGCTTATAGGTAGCTAATATTAGTACAATGTGTGTGCAGCAGGGTCCCTGTTCTTTCTGAGATCTTGCTGTAAAGTAGCGCGATTTCTCAGCGGCTAAAGTCATCGGAAATATGTATTTTCCGATGGCTTTAGGCAACCCCTGTGTTTTGGTCATTTGACCCCCACCAGGGTCATGACCCACAGGTTGAGAACCGCTGCTCTAAATGGTCTATATTCTATTCATCCTTCCTGTAACTCCAACATTATATTATTAAAGCACAAAAGTTCATGTCATTCCCCTTTTCAAGAAGTTTCAGGGATTCCCAATTGCTTCTAACACAAAATATAAACTTTGTCTTCAGCCAAATTAAAAAAAAATAATAATAATAATAATAAAGGTGATAATGGGCATCCTTGGCTTCATTCCTGATCTTATTGGGAAGGCTTGTAATGTATCCCCATTGCAATGGTTTTAAATGTTTATTATTTTTAGTAGGGCCCATCTATTCCTATACTTTCTAGTGTTTTCAATAGGAATGGGTACTGTATTTTGTCAAAGGCTTTTTCTGCATCTATTGAGATAATCATGTGATTTCTGTTGGTTTGGTTGTTGATATGGTCAGTTAAGTGGATAGTTTTCCTAATATTAAACCATCCTTGCATTCCTGGTATGAATCTCACCCGATAATAGTGAATCATCCTCATGATGACTTGCTGGAGTCTTTTTGCTAATATTCTATTTAAGATTTTTACATCTATGTTCATTAAGGAGATTGGTCTTTAGTTTTCTTTCTCTGTTTTTAGTCTGCCTGGCATTGGAATCAATACTTTATTTATGTCATCAAGTTCCTTGATGGCTTGTTCAATTTCTTTTTTCTGAGATGTAATTGTTAAAGTATTCTATTTCCTCTTCTGTTCATCTAGGCAACTTATATTTTTGTAAATATTCATTTATTTCACCTAAATTGTCATATTTATTGCCATATAATTGGGCAGAATAGTTCTTAATTTCCTTAATTTCCTCTTCATTAGAGGTGAGGTCTCCCTTTTCATTTTTGATACCATTAATTTGGTTTTCTTTCTTTTTTTTATTAGATTAACAAGTACTTTATCTATTTTATTTGTTTTTTCAAACTACCAGCTTCTAGTCTTATTTGTTAATTCAATAGTTCTTTTGCTTTCAATTTTATTAATTTCTCCTTTGATTTTTATGATTTCCAATTTAGTATTTATTTGGAGATTTTTAATTTGTTCTCTTTCTAGTTTTTTAAGTTGCATGCCCAATTCATTGACCTCTTCCCTCTCTAATTTGTTGATATATACACTCAGGGATGTAAAATTTCCCCTTAGTACTGCTTTGGCTGCATCCCATAGATTTTGATAAGCTGTTCCTCAGTGTCATTCTCTTCAATGAAATCAGTAATTATCTCTTTGATTTGCACTTTGACCAACCAGTTTTAAAGAATTAGATTATTTAATTTTCAATTAGTTTTAAATCTGCCTTTCCACAGTACTTGATTTTTATTGCATTATGGTCTGCAAAAAAAATGCATTTATTATTTCTCCTTTCCTACATTTTCTTGAAATGTTTTCATGATCTAGTATATGGTTAATCTTTGTATATGTACCATGTGCTGCTGAAAAGAAGGTGTATTCCTTTTTATACCTATTTATTTTTCTCCAAATATCTATTAGTTTTAATTTTTCAAGAATTTCATTGATTTCCCTTACTTCTTTCTTATTTTTTGGTTCAATTTATCTAGTTCTGATAAAGGAAGGTTATAGTCCCCCACTAGTGTGGCTTTACTATCTATTTCCTCCTTAAGCTCCTTTAGTTTCTCCTTTAGAAATATGACTACTGTGCCATTTGGTGCATATATGTTGAGTATTAATATTTCTTCATTATTTATACTGCCTTTCATCAAGATGTAATTACCTTATCGCTTTTAATGAGATCTATTTTGGGGGCAGCTGGGTGGCTCAGTGGATTGAGAGTCAGGCCTTAGAGCCGGGAGGTCTTAGGTTCAAATCTGACCTCAGACACTCCCCAGCTGTGTAACCCTGGACAAGTCACTTGACCCCCCCATTGCCTAGCCCTTACCACTCTTCTGCCTTGGAAACAATATATAGTATTGACTCCAAGACGGAATGTAAGGGTTTTAAATAATAATAAGAAGAAGAAGAAGAAGAAGATCTATTTTTGCTTTAGCTTTGTCTGAGATCCTAATTGCTACTCTTGCCTTCTTTGTCTCAGTTGCAGCCCAGTAAATTCTGCTCCACCTTCTTCCTTTTACCCTGTGTATATCTATCTACCTGCCTCAAGTGTGTTTCTTGTAGACAACATATGGTAGGATTCTGATTTTTAATCCATTCTGCTATCCACTTCTTTTTTATTGGTGAGTTCTTCCCATTAACATTCACAGTTATGATTAATGTCTGTGTATTTCCCTCCCATTTGACTTCCTTCTTAGGTTCTACCTTTTCTCTCATCTCTCTTACCCTCCCCCTCTTACTTTTCACTTTTATTCAGTTTTCCCCTCTTTCCCCTCCCTAATGTTACCCCCCCCTTCCCAGCACCTTCCCTCTTACTATAGTGCCTTTTAAACTACCCCCCACCCGCTCCCTTACTTATATTGCTTCCCTCCCCACAATTTCATTTATTGCGCTTCTACTTCTTTATAGGGCAAGATACAATTCTCTGCCCCAATGATTGTTCTTCCCTCTCTGAGTCAATTTCAGTGCATATGAGAATTAAGTATTACCTGTCTCCAACCTCTTTCACCCTTCCATTGTATTGGTCTTCTCTCCCCCTCTCCCCATGTGCTTCTTTATGAAATATAAATTTACCCCATTTTGTCTCTTTTCCCATTTCTCTTGGAAGCTATGTTCTCTAGTGCAAGGAACATTGGCTCTGAAGTAGGGATACTTCAATTCAGATTCCAACTCTGATACCTACCTTTTGTGACCCCAGGCAAGTCATTTAAACTTGATTGGATTAAGCTTCCTCATCTTCCCTTCCAATTCCTTATATATGATCCAGTTACCCTAATTCAAGCTTCTTGCCTAGAAAATTATAATAACATTCTAACTGATTCCTCTTTTGCTTTCTCTTCCACTTTCATCTTGCTGTTATTAATTTTCTCACTATGGATTAATTCATCAACTTCTAAAAAAAGAAAAGAAAGTCTTTTCTTTCCTGTAGCTAAGTGTGTCAGCTTCTTTGGGGTCAAATTGTTGGTGCCTTGCTCACAAGGATCATATGTATCTCTGATGAAATTTCAAAAGAACATTAAAATAGAACTCCACTCAGTTTTGGTAATCCTAGTCAGGGCTGAAGTGTACCATTTGGTAATTTGGTGAGCACAAATTCATGTAGCATTTTATGTCTACCTGACTACTGTAACATTTAAATTATATCTCTAATAATAAAAATGTTATATTTATGAGGTTTATTAAGGATTGTTAGAAATCAAGGAATAAAGAAGATACAAAATAATAACTCATGTGCCCATGACTGATTAGCCAATTCAGAACCCCTGCACTTAGTTTACTTACTGCATCATTGCAATGGAATGGAAGAGAGAGAGGGAGGCATTACTGCCAGTTAAATACCAATTGTGATCTTGCCAACCTGGGGACTCAGGTGAGATTATAGGGAATTCTGGGAAACATCAAGGACTTCTGGGGATTGAAGTCTGGGGTTCAAAATCTCCATTTTTACACCACCAAACCATTATTTTAGCCCTTCACAGTCATCTTCCCTGCCATCCTGTATCCCATATCATTTGTTTTGCTCTGACTTTTAACCATATAGGTAGTGCCATTGCTTCCAGATAGGTTATGTCAGTCAGTGCCCCTGTGGCAAGTAGTAATCATTTAATAAATGTTTTTCATTTATTCATTGTGTATTTGAGATCTTTCTTTGTGAAGGATTTTTAAATTTCTATACTTTGTGGGCAGCACTAGCATGGTGGGTTTGTACCTGAAATTAAAAAATCTAAATGACTTCTTAATTTTCTTCTCAGGTATAAAATATAAATATTGTATATGGTATTAAAAGTGGAAACTGAAACTATTCAAAGAGCAGCACAAATTATAATTCTACCGAAGTGTGTCAAGATTGGCAGTTCAATTCATGGATACAGTGCTGATTAAGTCTCTGGTGTATGACATGCTTTCTCAAATGCTTTTATTTATGAAATGATATCCATGCACCCATTAATGCTTTCTTACACGACCATATAAAATGAAGCAAAATATAACTTTTTTTTTTTTGCCATCCTGTGGTAGAGACCCCTTGATAATTCTGGACTTGTTCTTTGTGTTGTTGCATGTTCTTTACTCTAATTACTTTCTTACAACTTCATAAGGAACAAGTATCCTTCAATTTAATAATCCTTCAACCTGATTGAGATTTAGACATTCAGAAGTTCAGTAAGGAAAATTTACAATAATATTTAGAATCTGGATGACCATTTGTTGAGTGTGTCGTAGAGAATAATCATTTGTATATGAATTGAGCTAGGTGACCACTGTGGTACATTCCAAATCTTAAAATCTGTGTTTCTTTTATTTATATTTTAAAATGACCCTCATGGGGTTCCTAAGCTTCTTACTATGTTATGAAATACATAATTACTACATATAACTACTATGAACTAATTCACTTTGTATTTATATTTATTTCACTGCTATATAATTGAAAATCTGTTATCCTTAGAAAGAACTACATTTCCGGGGAGCCCACTGACTTCCTGTCATTGTGTACTTCCTGTAGGCGGGGATTTGGAGAGTCCCACCTCTTTACTTCCTGTCCTGAGCTTGATGGTAGTAAGGTGGGCATTTGAACTGGCTGATCAGCCATGAGCACCTGGTCTTTATTTTGTATCTTCTTTATTCCTTGATTTCTAATAATCATTAATAAACCTTCTAAAATATATTTTTATTATTGACATTAATTTTAACTTTTACAGTTTTGGCAACCATGAAGGGATGAGAAAAACTCTCAATTTTTTTAAGATAGCCTAGATAAATTTTTAAGCCACATTTCTGCTGCCAAAGCTTTTTGCCCACCCCCATCTACCCTCACAAATTCCGAGAGAACTGTGAAGCTGCTACCTTACTTCTTCAGTCCCTACTTTTTTCCTGGTTGCCCTCCCTACAGGCCTGGCTGTTTTCAGTTTGAGGACTCTTGCCCATATGCTTGAGTCCATGTTTGTGTTCTTCATTCTTCACTGCTTCCTGCTTCTGCTCCAGCTTTGGCCTCAGCCCCAACATCGTACCTGCTGATTGCTGCCACCAAGAAGCTAGGAGTCCTTGGAGCCACTCCTCAGGGCATATGGTAAAAAACCGGGGTGTCTTTTTCCTTAAGCAAAGATTAACGTCCTAGCTCCCTCTGGGGAAACTGGCATTTTACCTCCGAGGAGACAGGGAGATTTTACTCTTCCAAACAGGAAGTTGATTACAAGCATGGCATACTCTATGAAAGAGCAGTACCTTGCCTATTTCAAACAGTTTCTACCATTCATAAGTGCATTGATCCTTCTACTTATCTTGCCCTGAGATTCAGGGGAGAAATTCATCTCCCTGCAACAACCCTTTGCATTTGGGCCTGCCCAGTTTGAGATTCCTCAAACCCATGTTCTCTCCTCACTATGGGAAATTCCACAGTACTGACAAAAGGGATCTGAACAGATAGAAGAAGAAACTTTAGTCTGGAGGTGAAATTTTAAGCTTTTTCAGACTCCATTTTGTTTATGAATATCTGTATCTTATTGTATTTTGCTTACTGTTTTGTTTAAGATTTAATTTTGTTTCAAGTTCATATAGTAATGTATTCAATGCTATCCTGTTATACTGAATCAGTTTAATCTACTGTGTTTTAACTACTAGTTATATTTTGTCACCTTTCCCCTATAACTGTACTGAACAAACATTGAATAAGTCCATATAAAAAGGGCTTTTTCTTCCATTTTTGCTTTTGTAAATTGTCACACAGATGATGGATGGACTCCATCAACCTGGAACAACCCTTGGTAAATTTAATGAGCTAAATATCTCAAATTGATTTTAAGGGGTCTTTAGACATGATTTAAAACAATTTTTTTTCAACTCTGACTGATCATTTTGCCTACCTCGCAGTTATTTGTAACAAGAAGGTAAAGGGTCCATTTTAGGAGCTGAAGTGAAATACAATTATAATCCCCACTCCCACATGTGTAAAAATGTGATGGATAGGAAATAAGTCTCATACCAAAGGAGCTGGGAAGTTGATCTCAGGGCATGGTACCCCTGAATGGCTCCCAAGAGGGAACATCTCTCATTTGTAACTCTTCAGTTTCATTTACTTCCACCAGAGCAATCTAGATTTCTTAGTTATGTTCTAGAGCCAAATAAGTTTTACTTTGTTTAAAAATATCTCAACCAAGGTTGAAAGATTTACTATACCTGAAAAACCTGTGACAAGTATCCATTAGCTTTAAATGTCATATAGCAGACTCATGTAAAATATGATAGTGGGTTTGTTTGCTATTGTCACTAAATGGGCTATTATAACTTTGGGGATTTTGATACTTCTTGAATGTGCATTACCTGTTGTACTATATTGTTCTTTATAAAAACTTACTTTGTAAACAGTGGATCATGGCCAAGTTTGAAAAGGAAATGGATCTCATTTTTTGGTGAGAAACCTTTGTATTCTACCTTTTCTTAGCTAACAAAGCATGTTGATTATAAGCTATGTATTTTTGTATTTTAATACTCTTTTATTATTGTTTTTGCTTGTATGTGCAATATACTATTTCAGTTGAATTTTTTTCTCTCCTTTTTGTATTTGAAGCTCATGTCACCAGTATTGAGAAGATTTTCTTTTAACTTTTTTGATTTTGCAGTAATATAAGTTTAAAATACATTTACCCTAATGTCAAAACATACCCAAAAAGCTTTAGACTATCAACATGAAGCCATTGATTGTTTAAAAAAATTTATGGTTCTTTGCTTAATGATTCTGTCAGATTCCAGGAAAAGGGAATACAAAAAGAGCCATTGCACAGTGCCAAAGAAGCACAAAGCTACTTGCATAGTGCCAATCGAGCACAAGGTCAAAAAGGACCAAACCAATCCAGGTGAGATTGATGAACTTCTAAGCCAATACAAAAGGACTTGTAACTAGTGTGAGACTTGAGGTTGTGGCACTTGACATATGTTGAGACGCAGGGCGCCTTGTATCCACACTTTTTGTGTAATACTCACAGACAAGTACCAACATTTGGCTATCATCCTGGCTCCCCTTATCCCTGAGAGTGAAGGTAAAATCAGACCAGGGAATGACACTTCCCTATCACATAAAAATCTAATCCCTATTCTGTTTTTCATAATTTGGCAACTTTCTGTACTCCTGGCTACTAATTGGGTAAGTGCATAATTATATGCATCACTTTAGTTGGACCCTGATTCAAGGATCTGTTATAGGTTTATTTTCCTTTATTTAAAATTTTTACACATAAGACTTTGATAATCTGTATTTCGTCCAGATATTATCTTTTCTCTCTTTTTGATGTTTTTGATTTCTCTTGACAATTGATTCATATACCTCATAACTCAACCATGCATCCCTAAGTGATCCCTTTGTTTTTCAACACCCTATTCAGGGGGAATATATTATTATTCTAAAATGCAAAGTTTAAATTCTTTTTGAGAGTAATTTTAGTTTAAGAAACATGCTACCTCTCCGAATCCGGAAGTAAATTGTTTGGAGAAGGCACGATTAAGATGCCTGCACAGACCACACACTGCACCAGAAGATCCAGAGTGAACTTTGGGATGTGGTGATTTGAAGTGTGTGGGGTTGAATGCATTTGTTTTGTAGGTATACTCTTAGGCCGAAGAGAACTACCCTCAACTGGCTTTTTGTCAATGCGCCTACCAATCGTTAGTTTTGTTCTCTTTTCTTTTTATCCCCAAATTATTTTAATTTCACAGTTGGTTATGTTTACAAGATTCATTGGTGAGACTAGTCTTCCAAGGAACTCAGAGGGGGGTGTATAATTGAAAATCTGTTACCCTAAAAAAGAATTACATTTCCCAGGAGCCCACTGACTTCCTGTTATTATGTACTTCCTGTAGATAGGGGATATTAGGCGGGGACATGGAGGGTCCCCCCTCTTTACTTCCTGCCCTGAGCTTGGTGGTAGTAAGTCAGGTATTTGAACTGACTGATCATCCATGGGCACGTAGTCTTTATTTTGTATCCTCTTTATTCCTTGATTTCTAATGATCATTAATAAACTTCCTAAAATATAATATTTTTATTATTGACATTAATTTTAACTTTTACACTGACTGCTTTGAATGACATAGCCATCAAAATTCTACTACTAGAACCTTTGAAGTTTTCCATAATTAAAACATGTTTTTTTTTACTTTGTTTCATTTTAGGCCAGAAGACTTGTCTTCATTTACACGGAATCTTTCCTTACCTCTATGTGCCATATGATGGATGTGGGCAGCAGCCAGAAAGATATCTCCGTCAAATGGCATTCAGTATAGACAGAGCACTTAATGTGGCTTTAGGCAACCCTTCTTCCACTGTTCAGCATGTGTTCAAAGTGTCATTAGTATCTGGAATGTAAGTATATATTAGACATTTTAACTCTTCCATTGACCTATGTTTATTTTACTTTTATACAAAGAGAAATTTATATTCAACTGAAACTTATTCTCAAAGATTACAAAATGTTTACTCTTGACTGGTATTTGTATGTTACCTCTAGGACAAGCTGGGCAAGTTGCCCTTCTTGCTATGATTTTTCAGTTGCCCTTATTAGTTAAGCAATTGAATTCTTTTACTCTTTCCTTTCTTATTTTGGCTGCTAGGGGTCCTAGAAATGTATTTTAAAAGACATGGAATGGAGAGATAAGAATCTATCCTGGTCTCATGATACCAACAATTATCTTGACACTAAATGTGATCACTATCTTTCTAGTTTCTCTTGCTGCTTTTAAATCAACTACTCTGTTTATAGGGATAATTAAGAATCTTTTATAGACCTTTACATAAAAATTAATTTTATAATCACTGATTTTTTAAAATTCTGCTGTCTGTAATTATTGACATGAAATTGGCAGTTGATTATCAGAAATAATTATCTTCAAATTTTATTTTATACTATCCTAATTCAGGCCTTCTTTTTCTTTCTTTTTTTTTTAAACCCTGACCTTCCATCTTAGAATACTGCGTATTAGTTCTAAGGCAGATGAGTGGTAACGGCTGGGCAATGGGGGTTAAGTGACTTGCCCAGCTAGGAAGTATCTGAGGCCAGATTTGAACCTAAGATCTCCTGTCTCTAGACCTGGCTCTCAATCCACTGAGCCCATTGCCCCCCAATATTCACATATATAATAAATCATAAGCCATAAATATACCCTAGTCACACTCTCTCAAAGGGGAGTCCCCTTCAGCATAAGAGTATACATACAAAACAAATGCATTCAACCCCACACACTTCAAATCACCACATCCCAAAGTTCACTCTGGACCTTCTGGTACAGCGTGCAGTCTGTGCAGACATCTTAATGGTGCCTTCATTTTCTTTTGCCTAAATAACCTAATATTTTTCCAATCTTTTTTTGATGTATCTCTCCAAAATAATCTTTCTTATATTTTAATATACTGGCCTACCTGTATCCTTATCTTACTAAAAAAAAAAAAAACTTCATTGGCTTCCTGTTCCATGAAACATGAACTCCCCTACCCTAGATTTAAAGTCCCTTCAAACTCCTTAATCCAAAGAAACATCCCAGGTTTATTTTACCCTACTCCCCATACTCACAAATGAATAACATTTTTGATATAGTGACGTTGAGATAGTCAAGTGGAAAACCCTAGCTTGCAGTTGGTGATGTAGTTCAGAAGAGAAATCTAGGATATATATACACACACACACACACACACACACACACACACACACACACACATATATATTGTCATCTGCATAGACTTCATAATTGAAACAGTAGTGTTGAAGCAAGCAAGTGTCTCAGTGGATAGAAAGCAGGCCTAGAGACGGGGGTTCCTGGGTTCAAATCTGGCCTCAGACACTTGTTAGTTGTGTGACCCTGGGCAAGTCACTTAAGCCCAACTTCCTAGTCTTTACTGCTCTTCTGAATTGGGAACCAATATTTAATATCAATTCTAAGACAGTAAGTAAGAGTTTAAAAAAAAAGAAAAGAAAAACAATGTTTCAGAGAGAGAGTTCAGATGAAAAGTGTCATACAGAAAGATCTTTTTAAAAGTGTACTACTATTCATAAGGAGAGAAGAATGGTTGCTTGCAAGAAGAATCTCCTTGTGAAATATCTGTGCCCTCAAAGGACAACACATTAGTCAAACTTACGTATTGCTTGAGGAAAAATGGCCAGTATGATACCAGTGGGACATTGTTTTCTCATATTTTCTGAATTACCCAATAAGGAGAGAGGAATGAGGATTAGGGGAGGAGAGAACTTAACCCTAATGGTATCATCCCAGCAAGAGACTAAAAACAGGCAATTTGGGACTATCATTTGAGCCAATCAAGAGAAACTATGTTAGTGAATTAGACCACTGAGGGAAGCAGAGAAGCAGGCAAGCAAGACAGGTTTTGTAACAAACTCCCATTAAGGTAGACAAGTTAATATTAGTTGATGATGAGAGTGGTCAGGAGAACCCACAGAAAACTATCTCACAAAAGCCAAAGGAAGCAAAAATTTTCAGAAGAAAGATGGTCAACAGTATTAAAAAAGTTGCATAGAAGTCAGTGTGGATGAGGACTGTGAAAAAGTGTCTAAAATGAGCAGTTAGATTATTTGGACCATGGGAGAGAATATTGTGAATTAAATGTTGAGGTCAGAAGTTTGATTACAAGAAGTACAGAAGCAAGCAGGAGATAAAGTAGAACTGGTGTTTTCTAGGAAATAAAAGGGAAATGAACTATAGCTTGATGGAATAGCAAGATCTAGTGAAGGTTTTTTGTTTTTTGTTTTTGTTTTTAAATGGTGAGATTTCAGCATATTTGTGGGAAGCTGGAAAGAAGACAATAGATAAAAGATAAAAGAATGATCCACACTGAGAGAAAATAATTAAACAGATAAACTTTTAAAGACTAGAAGAGCTAGAATTAAAGGTTCCAAATAGAAATCTGGACCTTGTCAAGGATATGATTCTCCTCATTCAGAGTTTGAAGCAAAGGAGGATACAATGAGAGATATCATAAAGGGGTTTTGAATTCCAGAGTAAGTGACAGGAAAGGACATCAAGGTAAATTACCTATGCTGAGAGGAAAGGTATAGAAAGTAGTAGATAAGGAACTTGAGGAAAGGAAGATTTAAAACAATCTCTTTAGGGAATATGATAGAGAGTTAATCAGGGAAGAATAAAAGGATCTGTGTGTCACAGTGAATATTGTTAGGAGTGGAAAACATAAGTGTGTAGTGGAACCAGTCAGAAGAGTTATATGACTTCCTAAGGGACTCAGAGAAGGTAGATGTTGTAGAAATGAGTTCAGTTTGACAAAGCTTAATTAGCAATAGGACCAAGAGCAAGATGTTCCTGCAGTTAAAGAAGAATTGTATAATTGAACTAATTCATTATAAGGTCAAGAATGTGAGTGGAAGAATATGAAACCAGAGCAGGAGTGATGTACTGAGATAATGAGGGGTAGAGTGCCCACGGATCACTGTGGCAATTAAGAATTAATTTAAGAGACAGAAGCATGAAAGAATAGGAAGTTATGATGAGAGAGAAAGGAATTTTAGAATTCAAGATCAAGAAGGTAACACTGTCATAAGTGATCTAAGATCGGGGTGGGAGGTGTCAGCAAACTATGAGGGCCAAATCTAGCACGCCTTTTGTTTTGGGATGTCTATCAACTAAGAGTGTTTATATTTTAAAATATAATCAAAACCTTGTTTAAAATTTTAAAAAGAATTTTAAACTGGCAGACAGGTGGAGGGGACTGGCCATAGTTTGCGGGCTCCTTATCTATAGTATACCTGTCATGGAAAATTTAGAGATAAGTAGAGAGAAAGAAGAGAGGTCTGAGCCAGGTTTTGAATTCCCTAAGAAATGAGGCAGAATGCTTAAAGGTTGGTAGATGCCTTGCAACAAGGATCTAGGCAATGTGATAGTAAAGGTAAAATAAACCTGAAAGAACCTGCTTTGGGATGGTGGCAAAAGAAGGATCTAGAAATGTCATTAAGAAGAAAGAAGTATGCCTGTTCTTAGTACTTGGTGTTTTTGTAAGTATATGAGAAGAAATTTCCAATACTAGAGAGGTTGGTGAGAGATCACATCTTCTAGAAAAATCAAATTTTCAGTTGTTTTAAAGAGAAGGATTGTGAGAAGACTAAAGGGAAATTTGTTTATGATATAATATCAAATTTCAGAGTAATTGAAAGGAGAGGGCAGAGGCAGATAGGCATTAGGGAGTGGGGAGCACCAATGTTACTACCACATTTCTATCTTGTATCATACTTACTTAGGAACATGATTTATCCTCTCCATAACACTGTAATTAAATTTGAAAGACCTGGGTTTTAGACTGCTTCAGATGTGTACTAGGTTTGTGACTGGGCAAATTATCTAGTCCCTCTGGGTCTCTGTTTCCTCATCTATAAATTGAAGAGTTAAACTTTGATGATTTCTAGAATCTCTGTAAGTTCTAAACCTATAATCCAATGATACTGTGACTATTGATTGCTTTATTGTGAAGTAGAGGGGAACCTAAGTTCTCAAAGATTTTGCCAGCAGGGCACAAATGCTGGTAGATTTTACTATGCTAGGAAAGTAAGCAGTATGGTCCAATGAACAGATTCTGTCTGCTTTCCAAGGACCAGCCTAGCAAACTAACCACCAGTAAGCAACAGTGATGCTATCAAAGGAACTGAAATACTTCAATCTGACCATTTTTTCTATAAGCAAAACCAGAAGTCAAAAGGATGATGACTCACAGGCTCTCCATAGAGAAGCAAAGGAGTTGATGGAGTTGTTTTTATTTTCCATCCTAAGGCACCACGAAATTTCATTTCATGGGGCATTTGCTCATCTTGTGTGGTGTTGTTCATGATAAATGTTTTCAAGGACTACCTTGAAAATAATTGTCAGTTTGTGTAACCCTTCCTTTGCTGCAAAAGATGAAGAGAAATTTTATTAAGTACTAAGACCCTACAGATTTGAACAGTATATACTTGATTACTCAGTGACTTCAAAGTAAAGTAGGCATAGGGGAAGATAGCAAAAAATATTTTCTAAAATACAATTCAGGAGTGATAGAAAGACACAGCATTTATTAAACATTTCCTTTATGACAGCTCTTCCTTTATGAGCTCTAAGCTCTAGGACAATTTAAAAAAAAAAATCGATCCAGCTAGACAGTCCTTGCCCTCAAGAAATTTATATTCTAATGAGGGAGGGGAAAACAGCTCATAAAAGAGTTTCTAGGATGTTTATCTCTGTGTGTGATTGATTCTAAAGGGGAACCCTGTGATAGGGAGACAGCCAGGATTTGTCATGGAATTCTGTCCCTTACAGAAAGCTCACCTATTTGTAGACCTCTGCTCACCTATCATAGGTGGAATCCAAATTTCAGTGGGGTGGAGATGAGTATGAAAGGATTTGTAGAATACCATTCTAAGTCTAAGGCTATGGTCCTATGATTCTTTTTCCTTTTTACCCAAAATACATACTTAGAGCCTTGAAATGACTGCATGGACTTGACTTAAATAATTCACATACACATAATTTATTTGTAGTCAGATGGGAAGACTTAAGGTTTGTCAGTCATCCTCAATTATTAGTGTACTCTGACTCTTTCATACCATCCCCCTCCTGGTGCTTCTAAACTCTCAAAATGTCATTTGTGGAAACCCTATTCTCTATCCTCCACTGCCTGCTCTCTTATTCCCATCCTCTCAACCCCATACATCCCTCTTAAGATTGTGCTTTCTGGAATGCCTGCTCCATATAGTTAAAAAATATGTACTTTCATCTCAATGTTTCCCTTCTTAATCCTTTCCTTTTCTTGTACTTACTGAGACTCATCTCCATTCTGGTGACTCAGCATATCAGGCCATCCATTCCTGCTTTTTCACTCATACTTCCCAATTTACTGGTCAGGACCGGAGAGTTCAAATATTCCTGTTTTCCCTCTGCTATTCACATGCTCTCCCTCTGCCACCATCATTCAGTAATCTCCTTTGAAATTTATTGAATCCATATTTGTCATTCAAATGAAGTTCTGGTAGTTATCTACCAACCTCCTGGACTCTTTCCTTCCTTCCTCATGATTTCAGTGCCTGGCTAATAGTCCTTCTCTCCTCCCCAACTCCTGCCTCCAGACTAAGAGATTTCAATATATATTTATACTCCCTCAAAAGTCCTAATTTTTCTGCTCTTCATCTTACAAATTCCTCATGACCCATTCTCCATTTTATCTCAGTAGCACAAGACTTGGTCATACCATTGATTTTGCAGTCACTCATAAGTGTTCTATTTCTGTGTGTACAAATTCTGAAATTCCCTTGTCTGATCATAATTTTTTATCATTCCATCTTTCCCTCTACCTTTCCGTTCTTTTCTAAGCCATCACCGCTGCACTGTCTACACTCTTCTTTTCTGTATCTTGAATCTTTGATGAACCTTTTCAACTCTATACTATCCTCTTCTCTTTAGTGCTTTGACTTCTTTTCCTATCAGCAATCTTGCCCCGCCAAGTCCAAAACTTGGATTGCTTCTGCCATCTGCTGCCTTCACTCATATATGCTATTGAATGATCAAGCTCGAGAAAATCATGAAATCATGATGACTCAATTCATTACAAATTTATATTACATAATCTCAAATGAGTGAAGGCAATTCTTTTACATTTCCCTAATCTTTCATTATCCACTCACCATAACACTTTTTCCCCAAACCTTTTCATTCTTCCTCAGATCTCCCCTGTTTCCCTCCCTCCCCACTCCCAATTCTCATCCTGGCTGAGAATTTTACCTACTATTTTATTGGAAAAAATTGAGTCCATTCACTAAGAAACAATTCACTTCTTCCCTCCTCACCTCACACCTGCCACTCTCTTCCATCACCCTTATTCAAATGAAAAGGTGGCCCTTCTTACCAAGGTAGATCCCTTTATGTACACTCATGGTCCCATTCCATCGATTCTAGTCCAGGAGATTACCCTCTCTATTTTCTCTTGCTTCTCTTTAATCTTCTATCTCTTCCAATCTACTAGCTTCTTCCTTATTGCTTATAAATATACACATCTCCCCTCTATCTTCAAAAAACCCTACTTGGTGCTTCTATGCTAGCTATGGCTTTATGTCATGGAACATGGTTCCATTCCCTCAGAAGGCCATTTATAATAAATAGTTCCATATCCTTTCTTCTCACTCTCTTTTTAACTCTGCAATATGACTTCTGAACTCAGATTTCCTAATTTAGTTGAAATTGTGCTCCCCAAAGTTACCATTAATCTTTTCATTGCTAAATTTAAGGACTTTTCTCAATTCTTATATTAATCAACTTTTCTACAGATTTTGTCACCCTGTTTTCCTTAATACAGTCTTTAGCTGTGTTGCACCTGCTAACTATGGGTATCCCCCAAAGGCTCTGACCTGGCATCTCTTCTCTTTCTATACTGTTTTGCTTAGAAGATTCATCATCTCCCACAGATTCAATTATCTTGTCAATTAATGCAAATGATTTCCAGATACATATCTAGTCCTAACCTCTCTCCTGACTTCCAGTTTCTATTCCAGACTGCTTATTGAACATCTTGAACTGGAAATTCTGTAGACATTTTACTCTCAGCTGGTACAAAACTGAATTCATTTAATTCTTCCCCATCAAATCTTCTTTCTTCTTAACTATTACTGTTGAGGGCATCACCATCCTCCCAGCTACTCAGGCTCATAACCTAAGATTCATCCTCAACTGACTCACTCATTTTCACTCCTCTTTATCCAATTTATTACACGTTCTATTGATTATACTTTCCTAAAAGTTCTCATAGAATACCTGGACACTTTTATTTTAAGAACTTATATAAAATTGCTATATTTGTAGAACCAGAAGAAAAATCAAAATAAAAAGAATCTACCAGGGGGCAGCTGGGTAGCTCAGTGGATTGAGAACCAGGCCTAGAGACGGGAGGTCCTAGGTTCAAATCTTGCCTCAGACACTTCCTAGCTGTGTGACCCTGGGCAAGTCACTTGACCCCCATTGCCTAGCCCTTACCACTACTCTTCTGCCTTGGAGCCAGTACACAGTATTGGCTCCAAGATGGAAGTTAAGGGTTTAAAAAAAGAAAGAAAGAAAGAATCAACAAACAAAATCATAAATTCTCCAGGATTATCATCCAAAATATAGAGATTCCATATCATAGAAAACTTACCTCCAAAAATCATAAAAGATCAAGTACTAAGGAAATTCAGTTAGAATCATATAAGATAATACAGCAACTACTATAATAGAGAAAAAAATCTTAAAATATTATAGTAAAACACAAGATAAAAAAAAATTAAAGACTTACAACCAAGAATAATTCACTTCATCAATGAAGTGAGAAGCCAGATTGTAAAAGGTTGAGGAGAAAGGGTAGGCAATGAAGGGAATAAATAACACTTTGTTGGATTTTGACTGAGAAGAACTATAGGTTGATAGTTTATATATTTTGGTAGGGTCTAGTAAAAATTTAAGAAGAATTGTAGAGACTTAGCCATGTTTATCCTATATATATATATATATATATATATATATATATATATATATATATATATATATATATATATATTTCAAAATATGTATAAATTTGTTGGCATGAGATCACTCTCATGAGATTATAAGCTCCTTGAGGACAGGGACTGTCCTTTGCCTCTTTATATCCACAATGCCTAACACAATACCTGATACCTGGCAGGTGCTTAATAAATGTCTATTGAGTGATTAGAGAAGGAAATAAAACAGTAGATAAAGAGGTTAAAGATTTAGGAGAGAAAGGGAGATTCTTGAGATTGCAATTTCCTGGACCCAACAGAAAGACATTGGATCAAGGACACATGTAAGTGTGTTAACTCTAGTATAGGTAGATTAATGTTTGTCAAGCATTTAACTTCATTCCAAACACTGTGTGCTGAGCTCTGTGGATATAAATATAAGAGAGAAAAA